>NC_133665.1:8969644-9333538 GCF_037893015.1 Macrotis lagotis | reverse complement strand
TTTACCCTTTTCAATCATCTCTTCAGGGTATAGACCCAGTAGTGGTATTGCTGGATCAAAGGATATGCACATTTTTGTTGTCCTCTGGGCATGATTCCAAATTTCTCTCCAGAAGGGTTGGATGAGTTCACAGGTCCACCAACAATGTATTAGTGTCCCAGATTTGCAGCATCCTTTCCAACATTGATTATTGTCCTTTCTTGTTATATTGGCCAGTCTGAGAAGTGTGAGGTGGTATCTATCTCAGAGATGCTTTAATTTGCAATTCTCTAATAAGTAATGTTTTAGAGCCATTTTTCATATGACTATGGACTGCATTGATTTCTTCAGCTGTAAATTGCCTTTGCATTTCCTTTGACCAGTTGTCAATTGGGGAATGGCTTGTTTTTTTGAAAATATGACTCAGTTCTCTCCTTTGTCAGAAATAGTATTTGTAAAAATTATTTCCCAATTTACTACATTTCTTTTGATCTTGGTTACAGTAGTTTTATCTGTGCAAAAGCTTTTCAATTTAATGGAATCAGAATCATTTAGTTTGTTTTTAGAGATGTTCTCCATCTCTTCCTTGGTCATAAACAGCTTTCCTTTCCATAGATCTACTACTACTCGATCTTCTAGTTTGCATATGATAATGTATTTTTATGTCTGAATCCTGTATCCATTTTGATCTTATCTTGGTGTAGGGTGTGAGGTGTTGGTCTATTCCAAGTTCCTTCCATACTGACTTCCAATGTTCCCAGCAGTTTTTATTGAAGAGAGAATTTTTATCCCAATAGCTGGACTCTTTAGGTTTATCAAACAGCAGATTAGTATAATCATTTCCTACTATTGCATTGATCTATTCCATTGATCCACTACTCTATTTCTTAGCCAATACCAGACAGTTTTGATGACTGATGCTTTATAGTATAATTTTAGATCTGGTAGGGCTAAGCAATCTTCTTTTGCACTTTTTTTCATTGAATCCCTGGAAATTCTTGACTTTTTATTTCTCCACGTGAATTTGCTTACCACTTTTTCTAACTCATTAAAGGATTTTTTTGGAATTTTGATTGGCAGGACACTAAACAGGTAATTTAGTTTGAATAGAATTGTCATTTTTATTATATTAACTTGACCTATCCATTAGCAGTTGATGTTTTCCCAGTCATGTAAATTTCATTTTATTTCTGTGAGAAGTGTTTTGTAATTGTTTTCAAAAAGTTTCTGAGTCTGCCTTGGCAAATAGACTCCTAGGTATTTTATATTTTCTGAGATTACTTTGAATAGGATTTCTCTTTCTAGCTCTTCCTGCTGTATCTTGCTAGTCATATACAGAAAAGTTGAGGACTTATGAGGGTTTATTTTATATCCTGTGACTTTGCTAAAGTTGCTAATTGTTTCCAGTAGTTTTTTAGATGATTTTTTGGAATTCTCTAGGTATACCATCATGTCATCTGAAAAGAGTGAGAATGTGTTTCTTCCTTCCCAATTCTAATTCCTTCAATTTCTTTTTCTTCTCTTATTGCTGAAGATAACATAACATTTCTAATACAATATTGAATAGTAGTGATGATAATGGGCATCCTTGTTTCACCCCAATCTTATTGGGAATGCCTCTAGACTATCCCTGTTGAATATAATGCTTGTTAGATACTGCTTATTCTAAGGAACAGTCCATTAATTACTATTTACTATGCTCTCTAGTGTTTTTAATAGGACTGGGTGCTATATTTTGTCAAAAGCTTTTTCAGCATCTTTTGATATAATCATATGATTTCTGATAGGTTTGTTATTGATATAATTAATTATACTGACAATTTTCCTAATATTGAACCAACCTTGCATTCCTACTTGATCATGATGTATTATCCTAGTGATAATTTGTTGTAAACGTTTTGCTAAGATTTTATTTAAGATTTTTTGCATCTATATTCATCAGGGAGATAGGTCTATAATTTTCTTTCTCTGTTTTAACTCTTCTTGGTTTAGGTATCAACACCATATTGGTATCATAGAAAGAGTTAGGCAGAGTTCCTTAAATGTTTGGTAGAATTCACTTGTGAATCCATCAGGCTCTGGAGATTTTTTTCTTAGGGAGTTTAATGATGGCTTGTTGAATTTCTTTTTCTGAGAAAGGGTTATTTAGGTATTAATCTCCTCTTCGTTTAACCTGGGCAACTTATGATTTTGTAAATATCCAATCATTTCACTTAGATTGTCAAATTTATTGGCATAGAGTTGAGCAAAATAATTCCAAATTGTTACTTTAATTTCCTCTTCATTGGTGGTGAGTTTACCTTTTTCATTTATGATACTAGCAATTTGGTTTTCTTCTTTTTTAAAATCAAATTGACCAGAGATTTATCAATTTTATTGGTTTTTTTCATAAAGCCAACACTTGCTTTTATTTATTTATTTGTTTTCTTGCTTTTGACTTTATTAATTTCTCCTTTAATTTTTAGAATTTTTAATTTAGTATTTAATTGAGGGGGTTTTAATTTGTTCTTTTTCTAATTTTTTGTTTCATATTTAGTTCATTGATTTCCTCTTTCTCTAATTTATTCAGGAAAGCATTTAAAGATATAATATATCCCTGACAGCCACTTTGAGTGAATCCCATAAATTTTGATATGTTGTTTCATTATTGTCATTATCTAGGATGAAATAATTAATTCTTCCTATAATTTGTTGTTTGATTCACTCACTTTTTAAAAATGAGGTTATTTAGTTTACAATTAATTTTGGGTCTATATCTCTCTCTGGCTCAATATTACATATGATTTTTATTGTATTATGATATGAGAAAGATGTATTCACTATTTCTGCCCTTTTTTGCAATTGATCATTAGGCTTTTATGCCCTAGTACATGGTCAGTTTTTGTGTAAGTGCCATGTATTGCAGAAAAAAAGTATATTCCTTTCTATCCCCATTCAATTTCCTCCATAAGTCTATCATATCTAGGTTTTCTAACAATCTACTTGTGGGGGTCCAGCCTCCATGGGGTTCTTGGAACCTGACAGGAGGGATAGAGTAGGCAAAATGAGTTGAATCAAGTGGGTAAAGGCAGGAGCAGGTTGACTGACTGTCAGCTGCTTGGATTTATTTTTATAGTTTCATAATCATGTATGTTTCAAGCAAACAAGCAAGCTGAGATCATTTCCTTGGTTACAAGAGTGTACAATTTTCATCATCAGTCATATGGTTCATATGGTTACAAGTTTTAATCATGTGATTACAAGTTTAAGTAATAATCATATAGTTAATTAATTCTTTATCCCTACTCAGACCACGATGACCTTAACCTGTCTGTTACCATATTTATTACTACATTGTATAATTGTTAATTCATTTAAAGTTATTAATTAAGCAATTCTTTTAATGGAAAGTTTTTTATATCTTTTTGCAGGTAATGTTTTTTTGATACACTTCCTTAACAGTCTGTAGTGAGAGTCTTTATGCTTGTCCACCCATCCGTTAACTCTTATAATAACCAATTTTTCTTTCTGGCCTAGTTGGTAGAAGCCACAGTTTCTGTGACTTTTTTATTCTTTCCCATGAAACTAAGGCTGCTGGAGTTCACATATCAGTCACCTGTACTAACTATTTTCTCACCATCTTTTTCATATACTTCTGTGTATGGTAAGGGGGGGCAAAACTATTAATTTCCCTGGAATTCTATCTGACCCATCTTGTATCTGTTTTCCCTGTATATATTCTGGCATCTCCTTGTAATTCCCAGTGCTGGGTTTTCCAGAGATTTCATAATGTTGAAGCCTTTTGTATGCCTCAGAGAGAGGCAGTCCTGTTAAATTTGGACAGAGTTTACATTCTGTTTTATTCAAGGAATTTTTCTGAAATCCTTCCTTTATAGTCATTCCAGTATTATGGTGAGTAAATATTGTAATCAATAATAAACCTATAAATATTGGTATGCATGAAATCCCTATATATAAATATATATTGAAGAAGGAAATGTTGTTCCATCAGGCAGTGTGACTGCCTTGAATCTTCTTGCTGCAACTGTGTCAAACAGCTTAGAGACCCTGGCTCGCAATATCTACTTACCTTTTTAACTTCTTTCTTGCTTATTTAATGATCACATTTATCTAAATCTGAGAGTGGGAGGTTGAGGTCTCCCACTAGTAGAGTTTTGCGGTCTATGTCTTCCTGTAGTTCTTCCAGTTACTCCTCTAAGAATTTGAAGGCTATCCCATTGGTTGCATACATATTCAGTATTGAAATCACTTTATTATCTATGATACCTTTTAGGAGGATATAGTTTCCTTTCTTATCCCTTCTAACACTATTTATTTTTGCAGCTGCTTTGTCTTAGATAAGGATTGCTTCCCCTACTTTTTTCACTTCAGCTGAAGCAATATATATATTTTGCTTCAACTTTTTACCTTTATATGTGTCTCTCTGCTTCAAATGAGTTTCTTGTAAGCAGCATATTATAGGATTCTGGTTTTTAATCCACTCTGCTATTTGCTTACATTTTAAGGGAGAGTTCATCCCATTCACATTCAAGGTTATGATTACTAATTCCTTATTGCCCTCCATGCTATCTTCCCTCTGTTTGTATTTTCCCCCTTCCCCCCTTTATCCATATTCACCAGTATTTTGTTTCTTAATACCACCCCCTTCAGTGTGTTTGCCCTCCTATATCACACCCTCCCCTTTCTTTCCCCTTTCCCTTTTTCCCTTCCCTTCCTTTTGTTATTTCCCCTTTTTCCCCCACTCCACTTCCCTTTCTCTGTCTCCCCTGTCTTTCCTGACTCCAGGACTAATGTTCTAAGTACTTTGCCACCTAGCTGCCTATGGCATCCTGGGCCGTCCCCTTTCCCTTTTTCCCTTCCCTTCCTTTTGTTATTTCCCCTTTCCCCCCCACTCCACTTCCCTTTCTCTGTCTCCCCTGTCTTTCCTGACTCTAGGACTAATGTTCTAAGTACTTTGCCACCTAGCTGCCTATGGCATCCTGGGCTGTCACCAGTCATCTTGACCTTTGTCTTGCCACTGGACTCTGATGACTCTGGAGGAGAAATCAAGGCTAATGACTTTGTACAACTCTGTCTCATTCAATTCCAATTCATGAGCAAGTCAAGACACTATATTCGTGATGTCATTGGTCCTTTTAGAGAAGGATTTACATACAACAGCTGCCCATTAAAAACAATACTATTTGTTATATGACCTGGCTCTCTGGGAGGAGTGGAGAAAAATATTGCATTGCAGTATATGATACTGTAATTATGATGATGTAAGAAACAGAAGAAATCAATAAAGATTTTTAAAAAAGAGACAGTCTTATCTGTTCTCCTCATTTTGTAGATTAGAAAGCTGAGAACCAAATATTAAATGACTTATTAGAAGTGACTGAAGTGGCAAGTGGAAGATATGGAATTCAAATGCAGATCTTTTCACTCTAAATCCAGTGTACCTTCTACCATACCACAGTGCCTACAGCCCTTTGCATTCAACCACCACTTTATCTAAGGAAACTTAGATACTAGAGATCATGTAGTCAGTTAATAGTTGAACCAGGACTAAAACCCACATCTTCTGACTTTAACTCTTTTCCTTGGGACTTTTTTTGTGTGTTACAAGAGGAATAAAGCACCATAAAAATACTAATTACCTGGGATGCAATAAGATAGGTTGAATTAAGAGGAATGAGATAGGGGCTTTAAAGGGAGAGATGAAAGAATAGCCAGTATATCACATAAAAAGTTTTCTGGTACTCTCTGAGTGAAGTAGTGAAAAAATTCTTCACAAAAGGACAATAAATACAAAAGATCTTCAACAACTTGTAAGAAGAAAATGACCCTTAGAAAATTTGAGTTCAAATCCTTCATCAGATACTTAGAGGTTGTGTGACCCTAGACATGTCCTTTAACTTCTCTGTACCTCAGTTTACTTAGATAAAAGTAATAGGGTTGGAAAAGATGGCTTCTAAAGTCCCTTCCAGTGCCTAAATCTCTGATCCTACAGTTCTCTAATTCTTCTTTTTGGGAGGTTCATTAGACATTTTTAGTGATTTCCAGGTTATTTTTAAAGAATAGTATTCTAATCATTCTGCAAAGTATCTAAAGCACTAGGGAATGATATTTCCCCTACAGAGAAATTTTCCCTCTGGTTAGCCTTCTTTTCAGTTAACCCAAATTTTCACTGGAAAAGGAAAGAAGTTCTCTTTTGGTTTACTCTCTGGGAAGTAGGGAGGGAGGCAGGCAGGTGATGAAGATGTAATTGCTTCCAGTCAAGGTTGTCCCTAGACAACCTTGACCTGTAGAGAGGCTCTCCCAGAGCTCTCAGGCCTGGGCCATGCTGCTCAGACATTCAAGTGCAGCTATCAGATCAAACACCAATTTTGCTTAAAAGTTCAATTTCCTCCATTAGATTTTCTCAGTAAAGGTGTTTTCCCACTGAGAGAGGAAAAAGAAATCTGCTCAAATCCACTGCCAGACCAGCTTGCTATGATAGACTTTTTTCCTTAATCGGATTAGCTGCTTTCCTTTCCTATAGTCTCACCAATTTCTGTAGTGGTAGTTGAAAGACAGCGGATGATGGCAAGAGGGATTGATGGCTCCTCTCCCCACACCCCTAGCAATTCAAAAGGGACCTTGACCTGCTTTATGAAAAGGGGTACCATTCCACAAATTCATGGCATGAAAGTGTCCAGGAGTATGCTGCTATTTCTCAAACATGATGCTTTAATTCCTGACTCCATTCCTTTTTACTGGCTCGCCCCATGCCTGGAATGCTCTTCTTCCTCTGCCTTTTGGCTTCTGTAACTTTAAATAACCAGATGACCTCCTATATATCCTGTGGTTATCTTATAGGCACATAGATGTTTTTATGTCTTCCCCAAGAAATAGATCATGATCTCCTTGAAGGCAGAGGCTATTTTGGCCTTGCTTTGTATGCTCAGTGATTAACATAGTTCCTACTTCATGGCAAGAACTTAATGAAATCTTATTGAAGGACTGAATAATTTCATCTTTCAGGCTTTTAAAACCAGTACCAATTTGTGTCTCACTGTCAATCATCAAACCATTCCCTTTATGAAAGGAACTATCAAAGCAACCCCTCTAGCTGACTCTGTTTTTTTTACCCCCCATAATGAAGCTGACTGCCCCAGGCCACAGTATGCTATCTTCCCTAGAAACATCAGTGGTACCTAGTATATCTAACACTTCTTTGAATCTTAGTAATAATAACAATAATAATAATAATAATAATAATAATAATAATAATATATCAACAGCAGCAACTAACATTTATATAGTGTTTACTAGGTGACAGGCTTCTGAATACTTTGCAATTATTATCTATTTAATCCTCATAACAACCTTAGTGAGTAGGTGCTTTTTATTAGTCCTGTTTTACAGGATTTTTGTAGCTTTCAAATTACAATAGGGCCTGGCATCATTCATATTTTATATGGACAACATATAAAATTGAAAAGTCAAAACTAAAAGATATCTTAGTGATCATCTGACCTAAATCCTTCATTTTTACAGACAAGGAAACTTAGACCCACTGAGATAAAATGGCTTATCCAACATTCTTCCTGCCTCATAGATTCATCAAGGACTAGCCCTATCTAGAGGCACCTGAGAAGCTTGTAAAGTGTTTCAGGTATTGTGAACTGGTTTTGAAATAAGTTCTTAAATTACACAGCTTTATTTCACCACAACCAAATTTTATTACTTATGAAAGTCATCAAAGGTCTATTTGGGGCCCAATCACACTTTTTAACTCTGGTTATAATGCTGAGCTGGAAGGCCCTTAGTTCATCTTTATGCTGATGACACTTTTTTATGATGTGGAACTCATGAAATGACCATCATTTCCCAATGGCAGCAACATTTTAATAATACTCTGCAAAACAGTTCTGATTTAGGAAAGGCTTCCTCTTCCCCTTCCTCCCTTCCCCAGCAAATGTCAAATAATTAAGACCCAGTTGATCATTTTGAATAGGTGCTTGCTGTCTTTAGTAGGTCCAGTCACATGGCGCATCTCAGAGATAGAGGGCAAGGGGACATTTGGGACTTTCTGGAGGCTTAAACCTATCTGGATTTCTAACTGGAGTGGATTGTAAACTTTATAGAGGGAGTTAAACACAAATTAAGTCTTTTTGCAGACTCAAAACAGACCTGGTTCTCCTTTCTGAATGAGGGAATTTCCAATTCTGAATGCTCTCTTTCTCTGATAGACATGCCTGTGCTAAATTCTACTGACTTTCCTTTAAATTGATATCCAAATCTGAGAGAGTTCTCCTGTTCCTCCCTGCAAAAGCTTAGACTCATTTGGTTGTTTTGTTAATGTGCAGTATTGAGGGATAGAGAGAGAAACAGAGAGACAGAGATACAGAGAGAGTTGAATTTCTTTACAGAAGGGTCTTTCAGGAAACCAAACTGCAGTTAGGTCCTGAAATAAGGACTGATTCCCTATCTTTTTTTTTTTTAATTTTATTTGCCCTTTTTTTTGCTTGGTTTCCTCAGATATCCCAAGAGATCCAAATAATTTAACTTTAAAAGTTATACCTTACTTCCCTAACAGAATTTTTTTTCCAAATGAAATCAATTTAATTAAGTCTTGATTAAGGTCCAACTATATGCCATACAGTAGAATAAACACTAGAGGTAAAAAAGACAAAAATATAAACAAGCCTTGCCTTCAAGTTGCTTACATTCTTAGTAAATGTTCAAAGCTAAATGTGAACTCAGGTCTTCCTGACAACAGGCCTAGAGCTCTATTCACTATACCACTTAACTGCCTTCGAATTATAATTTGCCATTTTCATATTTTTATATGAACACAGCTCCTCCTGACTAAAATTCTAGTGCTCTGTCCATTCTATCTTCTCCCAACTTCATACCTGGTTAAAGGGTATTCTTCTGAAGCATTCATTCATTTTTATTTATCAAAATCTTTAAAAAAAATCTTGAGGCAAGCATAGTTCACTTTCTCACATGAACAATGATCTTGTTTTTCCTTTATATGGCAAAAATGTTTTGTTGTCTGTTGCGTTCACAATAAGCAAGAATATTTATGAAATGAAAATAATTTCTTAACACCTATAATACATGTACCATTCTTCTCTGGGAATCAGTTTTCTCATTGTAAACAGAAAAGTTTGGATTAGAATGCTACTGGTATCTCTTCTTGGTCTCATATATTATTCTCTCCGGAGGAATCTTCTTTAGTTTTTCCATGCTCTCTTGGGATTTGAAAATGTGATTCTTCCAAACAATTCTGGACCCTGGAGCAATATTTCCATCTTACTTAGTTTCTCTTTTTCTCTCCCTCCCCTCAGCATGAACTTTGACTATTAATTCTGTAAGGAATAAATATTGGTACATCTCAGGCAATCTAGCTTTTTACACTCTTCTTTGACTCTTGCCCTTTCCAGATTCTGTATGCTCATTTTCCAAGACCCAAATTAGGATCCAGAGGCATGTTGATAATAACTTTGCCTTTAAGCAGAATGTGATGTGAAGGGTCTTGGGAAAGCACAACTTCCCCCAAGTATCTATTGTCATTTCCATTATTATGGCATCATTCCCTTTGAACTCCTAGGATAACTAAAGTGTTATTGATTTCATCCACTAAGATCCTCCTTTGTTACTTCATATTGATCTTGGGTTGACCTTCCCATGAAACTATCTCTCTATCCACTATACCAAGCTGCCTTTAATTTCACAGCTATCCCAACAAAGTCGGAAAAGCATTAAAAATGGGTATGATAATGGGCTGTATATTTTGTAAGACTAGTCTAACTGTGGAGAATCTTGTCATCAAGTTGACCAACAAGTGTTGATTTGGGGAGTAAGGGGTGGATTTTGTTATGTAAAATGGTAGATCACAAAGATCTGGAAATAAATAGGTGATTGTTGTTCTGCCTCATTGGCCACCTAATTTCACACCAGGGGAATAGGGATTCTTTTCCCTGTTCCTGAATATAAAATAAATTCAAAGCAATTATAGAAGGCTACTACAATATGCACAGATCAGGAAAAGTTTCCTATAGAAAGTGTTGCTTGGGTAGAGTTTGAAGAAATAAGGGATTATAAGAGATAGACTCTTTCAGTCAACAAACATTATTAGGTATCAGTCATGATCATGGCATTGCTGAGGATACAACCAAAACTCAGACTCTGTTCTCAAGCTCACAGTCTAATACAAACAAGATATATGTGATAAATTGGGAATTATTTCAGAGAGAGGATACTAGCTTGCAGTAGGTAGGATCTTAGCTTGTACCTGGAGGAAGCCAGAGAAGCTGTAAAATGAAGATAAGGCTATCGTTGAACTGTTTTTCACTTGTGTCCAACTATTTGTGAACCTATTTAGGATTTTCTTGGCAGGGATACTGGGGTGATTTTTCATTTTCATCTCCAGCTCATTTTATCGATGAGGAAACTGAGACAGGAAGAGTTAAGTGACTTGTCCAGGGTCACACAGTAAGTTTCTGAGTCTGGATTAGAACTCAGGAAGATTAATCTTCCAGATTGTAAATCCATCTCTCTATCCCCCAGAGAAGAGAGGAAAGGGCATTCCAGGTATGAGGGAGGCTCAGTGTAAAAGGAAAAAGATGGGAAGTAGAATGAGGAGTTTGAGTAACAAAAACAATAAAAGAACTGATTGGATTATAGTGAGAAGCTGAAAACTGGGATGGTAAAGAGAAGGGAAGGGAAAATATGTTTCTTTTTCCTCCTTTAAATGATTTTTTCCTCCTCTTAAGATTTGTTGATCAAATTCCTTCATCCTTTCCCTCTCAAGAAAATAGTAGATCACAAAGAGGAACATGGGAGATGCTATTCTTGCTGAATGAAGACTTTATTACACCCATCAATCTATTAGTCAGAGCCACACTAAGGTGAAAAAATGAATGAATGAACTGAATTGAGTGAATGACATGAATCAGTTTTTTTAAAGAAAACTCCTCTCCCTCATCCTGAAGGATAAGAGTTGCTACAGCTTCTTTTTAAAATTCTTTTGCATTATTTAATATTTTGTTTATTTATTTTTCTGACTACATGCAATGGTGGTTTTCAATAATAATTTTTTTCAAGGTTTGAAGTCTCACACTTTTTCTCTCTTCCTCCTTTCCCTTTTCTAACCCTCTTCCTAAAGGAAAAAGCAATCTAATGTGGATTATACATGTATAACTATGTTAAATATAAATCCATATTAAACATATTGTGAAAGAATGAAATTGAAATAAGGGGAGAAACATGTTTTAAAGATTGAAGATAGTAAGCTTGGGTCTTCCTTTAAATTTCACAGTTCCCTCTCTGGATGTGGATGATATTTTCTATAACAAATCTTAAATTTTGTACTGCTGAAATGAGCAAATTCTTCATAGTTGATCATCACCCCATGTTGCTGTTTGTCTGTACATTGTTCTTTTGGTTCTGCTCACTTCACTCTGCATCAGTTCATGCAAGTCTTTCCAGACTATTCTGAAGTCTTTCACAATTTCTTATAGAAAAATAGTATTCCATCATATTTATATGCCACAATTTATTCAACCATTTCACAGATGATGGGTATCCCCTCAACCTCAAATTCTCTGCCACTACACAAAAAGTACATTTAGAAAACCCTAAATTTCTTTGTACATTTCTTCATAGTTGCATTGTGTCAACATTATCATTCATTAGATCCACTTCTTTCACATGGGAGCCCACACCACAATCAAAGGGATTGCTTTTCCCCAACATTTATCCTTTGACCTCATGATTCCTCTTAGGACTATATCTTAATATCACTAAAACCCAATCTACTTTATTGGTTGCATTAAGTTAAAATGGAACCACTTTTTATTTATTTACACATTAATAAAATAATCTTGTAAAAGTAAACAAAATCTCCTCTCCCCTGACAAAGATAGAGAAACTTTACGATAAATAAAGTGAGAGAAAAAGAAAAAAACAATCTGTCTCAGTCTGTTTAGATAATATCAGCTCTGTCTCTGGAATGGATTGCATTCTTTATCATAAGTTCATCAGAGAATTTGCTTCAATATTTTTTCCCATAGTTGCTGTTGCTAACTATATTTCCCTCCATCTGTTTCTCCCCACATTTATTCTGTTCTCTCTCTCCTTTCACTTTATCCCTCCTCAAAAATAGTGTTTTGGGATAGCCAAGTGTTATGGGGCAGCAAACAGAGCACCAGCTCTGGAGCCAGGAGGACCCAGGCCCAAATCTGGTCTCAGACACCCAACAATCACCCAGGTCTGTTACCCTGGATAAGCCACCTAGCCCCAATGCCTTGCAAAAAAAAGTTTGTTGTATCTATCTTCGCCCATGCATTTCCTTCTTCTCTAACATCTACAACTCCTTCCCCTCCCCATGTCCAATTTTTCCCATTCTCTTTCTCTTCTTTTTCCTCTAGGGTAAGGGAGATTTCTATACCCTATTGAATGGGTATGTTGTTTCCTCTCTGAGCCATTTCTGATTGAGAATGAAGACTCATTCATTCCCCCCTCACCTTCCTTCTTCCACTCCATTGCAAAATCTTTTTCTTGACTCTTTTATGTGAATTATCTTAGTTCATTCTACCTTTCCCTTCTCTTTCCCCCAATACATTCATTTTTGCCCATTGACTCTATTTTATAATATATTATACCTTCATATTTAGCTCTCTCCTGTGCTTTGTCTATATATGCTCCTTCTAACTAATAAATGAGAAGGTTCATACAAGTTATAAGTATCACCTTTCCATGTATAATTGCAAGTACTTCAACATTATTAAATCCCTCATAATTGTCCCTTCCCTTCCCTTTCCCTTCTCTGTTTCTCCTGAGACCTGTACTTGGAGATCAAACTTTCTATTCAACTCTGGTCATTTCAAAAGGAAAATTTGAAATTCCCCTCTTTCATTGAATGTCCATCCTTTCCCCTGAAAGAAGATGTTCAGTTTTGCTGGGTAATTGATTCTCAGGTGTAATCCAACTTTTTTGCCTTCTGGAATATCATTCCAAGTCCTCCAAGTCCTTAATGAAGATGCTGCTAAATCCTATGTAATCCTGACTGTAACACTGTGATATTTGAATTGTTTCTTTCTGGCTGTTTATAATAGTTTCTCTTTGACTTAGGAGTTCTGGAATTTGGCTATAATGTTCCTGGGAGGTTTTTTTTTGGGGGGGGGTAGCTCTCTTTCAGGAGGTGATCAGTGGATTCCCTAAATTTCTATTTCACCTTTTACTTCTAGAATTGGAGTAATTTTTCTGAAGGAAATTCTTTAAAAATGAAGTCAAGGCTCTTTTCCTGGTTATTACATTCAGGTAACTCAATAATTTTATTTTTTTAAATTTTTTTTATTTATTTAAGGCAATGGGGTTAAGTGACTTGACCAAAGTCACTTAGCTAGGCAATTATTAAGTATATGAGACTGAATTTGAACTCAAGTACTCCTGATTCCAGGACTGGTGCTCTATCCACTGTGCCACCTAGTGCCACACCCAATAATTTTCAAATGATCTTTCCTGATTACTTTTTCTAGGTCAGTTTTTTTTTTAATGATATATTTCATATTTTCTTCTAGTTTTTCATTCTTTTGGTTTTATTGTTTCTTGATTTCTCACAAAGTCATCAGCTTCCTTTAGCACCATTCTACATTTGAAGGAGCTGTTTTCTTCAGGAAACTTTTTTATCTCCTTTTCCATCTGTCCTATTCTGCATTTTTTAGGCATTCTTCTCATTGATTTTTTTGGAGGGCTTTTTCCATTTGACCTAAACTGGTTTTTAACATGATATTTTCTTCAGTATCTTTTTCTGTTTTTTTTTGCAAGGCAAATGGGGTTAAGTGACTTGCCCAAGGCCACACAGCTAGGTAATTATTAAGTGTCTGAGGCTAGATTTGAACTCAAGTACTCCTGACTCCAGGACCGGTGATCTAGCCACTGTACCACCTAACCATACCTTTCTTCATCATTTAATTGTATCTCCTTCACCAAACTGGTGACGTAGTTTTCATGATTTTCTTGCATTGCTCTCGTTTCTCTTCCCAGCTTTTCCTCTATCCCTTTACTTGCTTTTCAAAGTCTTTTTTTGAGCTCTTCCATAACCTGAGACTAATTCCCATTTTTCTTAGAGGCTCTGGATATAGAAACTTTGATTTTGTCATCATCTGATTGTATGTTTTGATCCTTCATAGGACCAAAATAATTATTTATGGTCAAATTAATTATCTATTTCCCAGCCTATACCCTAGTTTTAAGGTGCTTCCCAAGCCACTGAGTATTTTTGGGACACCCACCCCCAGGACCTCAATTCCTTCAGTGACTTATGAGAAGCCCTGACTGCTCTCCTGGACTGTGTTCTAGTCTATGGATGACCACAGGCATTCCCTTATGCCCTGGAACTGTGAGGAGGAGTCCTATTCCTATATGGTAATAGGGGACCCCATATTGTAACCAGGGTCTGAAGATGGTTGTCCTGTCTTAGGGATAGCAGAGAGACCTCGACAGTTTCCTCTTCACATCTTACCATTCATGGGCTGAGCACCCTGGAAGCAGTTGTCAGGTGGCTGCCTTCTGGGTGGTTCCACAGTCCTGCTTCCATTTCACAGGACTGGGACTTAGCTGTATTGGGCTCCACAATCATTCTGTCACAGTTTTCCTGTTGTCCTTCCAAGTTGTCCTTGGTGAACCCTGGGTTGGGAGGTCCAGAGAAACTACTTCTGCGCTGTTCCTGGAAGACAGAAGTATGTTCATTCTGCACAGCTCCCTGGTTGTGGTGAGGCCCCTTCTGACCCTGGTGGAACAGAGCCTTCCCATGGATCTTTCAAGTTATTTTGGGCTGGAAAATTATTTCACTTGATCTTTTTAGACTATACTAGAATTTGGTTAGAGTCATAATTGTATGGTATTTAGAGCATTTTGGAAAAGGGCTTCTGGACATTCCTATTTCTACACCATCATCTTGGTTTTGCCCCCTTTAAATCAATTTTTTGATTGATTTTTTATTTTATTTTTATAATTACATGTTATGAAAGTTTTTTAACATTCATCCACTTGCATATTTATAAGTTACAAAATTTTCTTCCATCTTCCCTTCTCATTTCCCTCCCAAGTGGCAAACAGTCTAGTGAACTCTGTATATGTACATTTGTGTTTAAATATGCTTACATATTAGTTATTTTGTGTTTGAATAATTAGGACTAAAGGAAAAGAAAAAAATGTGAGAGAGGAAGGAAAAATGTAAGAGAAACTTTTAAAAAGACATAGCTTTCATTCTGATCCTGAGCTTTTTTTCCTTTTTCTTTTTTTTTTATCAGGATGTTGATGGAGTTGTCAATAACAGATCTCCCAGAGTTGTTTTAGCTCTTTGAACTGCTGAGAGGAGCTGCATCCTTCAAAGTTGATCAATTCACATTGCTGTTGTTAATGTGTACAGTGTTCTCTTGGTTCTACTAACTTTACTCAGAATCTGTTCTTGTCATTGTTTCCATACTGCTCTAGAATCACACCATTCATGGTTTCTCATAGAACAAAAGTACACCATAACAAATGGGCATCCCCTCAATTTCTAATTTTGCCACTACAAAAAAGTCTGCTACAAATATTTTGAAACATGTGCAATCATTTTCTATGATTTCTTCTGGATATAGGCATAATATTGATGCTGCTGAGTTGAAAGGTATGATTAATTTTATTGCTCTTTGGGCATAGTTCCATATTATTCTCCAGAATGGTTGGATTAGTTCACAACTCCACAAACAATGCATTACTGTCCCATTCCTCCCACAACCTCTCCAACATTGATCATTTTACCGTTAAATCATCTTAGTCAATCTGATAGATGCAATGTGGTACCTCTTAGTTATTTTAAATTACATTTCTCTAATCTATAATGATTTGGAACATTTTTCATATGATTCATTTGAAAACTGCCTTTTCATATTCTTTGATGATTTAAATCAACTGGGGAATGACTTGTAACTTTATAAATTTAATTCAATTCTTTAAATATTATAGAAATGGGGGCAGCTAGGTGGTGCAGTGGATAGAGCACTGGCCCTGGAGTCAGGAGAACCTGAGTTCAAATCTGGCCTCAGACACTTAATAATTACCTAGCTGTCTGGCCTTGGGCAAGCCACTTAACCCCATTTGCCTTGCAAAATCCTAAAAGCTATTTTTAGAAATGAAACCTATATAAGGACCCCTATCTGTGAAAATTGTTTCCCAGTTTTCTGTTTTTCTTCTAATCTTGACAGTATTGTGTTTTTTTAGTGTAAAACTTTTTAAATTTAATATATTCAAATTCATCCATTTTGCATCTTATGATGTACTCTGTTTCATGTTTGGTCATAAATTTCTCCCCTTTCCATAGATCTGACAAATAATTATTTCTTGATCTGTTAATTGATCTGTGATATACCCCTTTATGTCTAGGTCCTATATCCATTTGAGCTTATTGTCATATAGGGTTTGAGATGTGGGTCTATGCCTAGTTTTTGCCACAGTATTTTCCAGTTTTCCCAACAGTTTTTGTCAAATACTGAGTTCTTATCCTAGAAGGTAATGTCTTTGGGTTTATCAAACAATAGCTTACTCTAGTCATTTACTACTGTTACTTGAGTATCCATCTTAATTCATTGTTCATTACTCTATTTTTTTTGTCCTCAATTGATATTTTATTTTGTTTTCCTATTTACATGTTATGAAAGTTTTTCAACATTCATCCAAATAAATATGCATATTTATAAGTAACATAATTTCCTTCCATTTTCCTTCAAAGGCAAAAGAATCTTGTGAACCACTGTTCTTCTCCAAGTATACCATCATATCATCTGAAAAGAGTGAAACCTTTTCTTTCTCAATTCCTTTTTTTTTAGGTTTTTGCAAGGCAAACGGGGTTAGTGGCTTGCCCTAGGCCACACAGCTAGGTAATTATTAAATGTCTGAGACTGGATTTGAACCCAGGTACTCCTGACTCCAGGGCCAGTGCTTTATCCACTATGCTACCTAGCTGCCCCTTCTCATTACCAATTCTAATTCCTTCAATTTATTTTTCTTCTGTTATTGCTATGGCTAATATTTCTAATATTATATTGAATTATAGTGGTAATAATGGGCATCAGCTTGTCTGATCTTATTGGAAATGATCCTAGCTTTTGCCAATTATATATTTGTGGATGCTATAGATAGATATTGCTTATTATTTTAAGAAAAATTCCATTTATTCCTATAATCTTATTTATTTTTTAATTTAATTTAATTTAATTTAAGGCAATGGGGTTAAGAATGACTTGCCCAAGCCCACACAGATAGGTAATTATTAAGTGTCTGAGGTCAGATTTGAACTCAGGTACTCCCGACTCCAGGGCCAGTGTTCTATCCACTGTGCCACCTAGCTACCCCTATTCCTATATTCTTTAGTGTTTTTAATATGAGTGAATGTTGTATTTTGATAAGGATTTTTTCCCTGCATTTCTTGAAAGAATCATGTAATTTCTACTGGTCTCATTATCGATATATTCAAATATATTAAGTGTTTTCCCTTGGTATAAGTCCTGATTATGATATATTATTCTAGTAACAACTTGTAATCTCTTTGCTAAAATTTTATGTAAAATTTTTGCTTCAATGTTCATTAGGGAGATTGGTCTATAATTTTCTTTGTCTATTTTGACTCTTCCTGATTTAGGTATCAACACCATATTGGTATCATAAAAGGAATATGGAAGAACTCCATAGAATTGAAATTAATTGTTACTTAAATGTTTGGTAGAATTCATTATTAAATCTGGAGATTTTTTTGGAGAGGAGAGATTTTTTTTTCTTAAGGAGTTTATTGATATTTTCTTCAATTTCTTTTTCTGAAATCGTTATCTAGTTATTTTATTTTGTGCTGTCAATCTAAGTAGTTGTATTTTTGTAAATTTTCATCCATTTCATTCATATTGTTAAATTTTTGGCATAAAGTTGGCCAAAATTGCTTTGAACTATCTCTTTATTTTCTTACTTATTGTTGGTGAGTTCATGGTTTTCATTTTTGATACTGGTAATTCGATGTTTTTCTTTCTTTTTTTTTTTAAAAAAAGTCAGCTTGAACAGAAGGTTTGATCTTCAAATACAGGACTCAGGTGAAGCATAGAGATTGGAGGAGAAGGGAAAAATATGAGGGACTTAATGATGATGATGAACTGCATATATTCCTGTATAGAAAAATGACACTTATCAGTGTCTCATATGAACCTTCTCAATTAACAGAACAGGTAGAAGGAACTTTTATAGATGAAGCACAGGAGAAAGCTTAATTTGAAGATAAAATATGGTGTAAAAATGGAGTCAATAGAAAAAAGGGAAATATAATGGAAGAAAGAAAAAGGAGAGGGAGAATAGGCCAAGATATTTCATATAATAAGATTTTTCTTTATTACAATGAGCTATTGCAATAATATGGAAGGGGGGGAAGGCAAGGGGGAATGAGGGAATCTGCTCTCATCAGAGGTGGCTAGGAGAGGAAACAGCATATATACTCAATGGGGTATAGACATCTGGAGTAAGTAGGAGGGGGAACAGGGGGAAGGGGTGGGGATGTGAATGAAGGAGGAGAGGATGGATCATGAGGGGTGGTGGTGGTCAGATTTAACGCATTTTCTTTTTTACTTCTTGCAAGGGGCTGGGATTGGAAAGCCTGTCTGGGACCATAGGGCCAGGTGGATGCTGGGCCTAAGGGGTGATATGGGGGCTCGGGGCCTCTTGGCCCCAGAGCCAGGGATCTGTCTGCTGTACCACTCAGCTACCCTACAACAGAGTCAGTAAAAGGAGAGAGAAAATATAGTACATGGTAGTGGAGAAATACAAAGGAGGGAGTTGTGATCAGCAATGGCAATGGTGGGAAAATATGGAAGTAAATTTTGTGATGGACTTATAAAGAATGTCACCCACCCACGACAGAGTTGGTGGTGATGGAACACAGACTGAAGCACATTTTTAATTATTATTTTGGGGTATAGGGCAAATAGGGCTGGGTGACCTGCCTGGGGCCGTATAGCAGGGTGACCATTGGGTGTCTGAGACTGGATTCGGACCCAGGTGCTCCGGGCTCAAGGGCCAGTGCTCTGTCTGCCACCCAGCCGCCCCTACTATTATTACTATTTTATTTTATTTTAGGTCTTTTTTCTTTTTTTTTTTTTTGGTTTATTCAGGGCAGTGGGTTTGGGGTACCTTGCATGTCACACAGCTGGGTGATTGTTGGGTGTGCGGGGCCAGATGTGGGCTTGGATGCTCCTGGTTCCAGGGCTGGTGCTCCATCCACTGATGCACCTGGACATACCTACAATTATTACTATTATTTTTTTAATTTTAGTTTTAATTTTTTTCTCTCCCCTTTACTTTATCACTCAAGTGAGTCTATATTTTTGGGGGGTATTTTTTTATTCTTAAACAAGAATAGTTTATTAATGTATAAAAATTGTTTGTACAAAATGAGAATAAATATTAAATAAAAAATAAAAATTAGAAAAGTCAGCTATACCAAATGTTATTATTTTTTGTAAAACCAACTCTTAGTTTTATTTCTTAGATTAATGGTCTTGCTTTCAATTTTATTGATCATTCCTTTGAGTTTCAGAATTTCTAATTTGTTTTTAATTGGGGAGCTTTAATTTATTATTTTTCTAACTTTTTTAGTTGCATACCCAATTCATTGATCTCCTCTTTATTTTATTCATATAAACATTTTGATATAAACCTTCTTCTAAAAACTGCTTTGACTACATCCCATAAATTTTGGTTTGAAGTCTTATCATTTTCTTGATTATTTTCTTGGATGCAATGGTTTATTTCTATGATTTGTTGTTTCATTTATTCATTCTTCAAAATTAAGATATTTAGTTTCTAATTAATTTGTGGTCAGTCTTTCCAGGGGTCTTTATAACATGCAATTCCTATTATATCATAATCTGACAATGCATGCATTTATTATTTCTGCTTTTGATTTAAGATTTTTATGCCCTAGCAATCACCAATTTTGATATAAGTGCCATGTACTGCAGAAAAAGGGTATATTCTTTTTTATCCCCATTCAGTTTTGTCCAGAGTTCTATCACATCTAAGGTTTCTCCTATTTTATTCACCTTCTTAATTTCATTTGTCTATTTTGTGGTTATTTATCTGATTCTGAGAGAGGAACGTTGAGGTCCCCCATTATTAAAGTTTTGCTATTTGTGTCTCCCTATAATCCATTCAGGTTCTCTTCTAAGAATTTGGATGCTATACTGCTTTATGCCTATATGTTTAATAATAATGTAACTTCATTGCCTATGGTACCTTTTAAGAAGCTGTAGTTTTCTTCCTTATCCCTTTTAATGAGATCTGTTTTTGCTTTGCTTCATCTGAAATCAGGATCACTACTCCTGATTGTTTTACTTCCACTGAAGCATAATATATTTTGCTCCAGCCTTTTAACTTTATGATGTATGTACCTCTCTGCTTCAGATATGTTTCTTGTGAATAACCTATTGTAGGATTCTGGTTTTAATCGATTCTACTACCTACATCAGTTTTAGGGGAAAGTTTATTACATTCATATTTCTGGTTAAGATTACTAATTCTGTATTTTCCTCCATGCTGGCTTTCCCTACTTATACTTTTCTCTTTCCTTTCCTCTTATTCTTCCTCACCAATATTTTACTCCCTTTCCCCTTTAACTTTTATTTTAAATTTAAATTTAACTTAATTTCACTTGTACCTTTGGTTTTGTTTTTATCAGTCCCTTCTTCCCTTTCTTTCCACTTCTCCCATCCCCCACCATTTTTAGATTTTTAAACCCAATTGGAAATGTATGCTATTCCCTGTCTTGGCCAAATCTATTGAGTAGGATTTACTCTGTTCACACCCTCCCTTCTTTCTCTCTACTATAATAGGTCTTCGTGTGTTTTCACCTCTTCTTATTTATCCACTAATGTCTAGTCTTCTCCTAGTATAGTCCTTCTTTTTAGGTTTTTATTGTTTTAACCCTGTCTAGTACTTACAATGCCTTTATCAAAATACCCTCCTTTTATCTGTCCTGATAGAAGTACTATTCTCAAAGGTTAATTGATTGATTGTTTGAATGATTGCTAAGCAGCACTGTCTCATAATCTCTAAGTATCTTCTCTTCTGTCTCATTAGAAATATGCTTATTGAGAATAATAAATCACATCAAATAATAATCACTTTATAGCTTATCCCTGTTTCAGGTACCCTCCTGAACATGGACACACAATTCTCATGAGCCAAATCATCATGCAAAACCAAATCATTTCATGAATCATTTGTAAGCCCTCTCCCATAGCATACTTCCAATTGTAGTCAAAGTGTTAAGCAAAGTAAAATCTCTTCATGATGTTTTCATGTCCAGTACCTCTATGTATACTCTCTCTCTCTTCTTCTCTACTCCAACCATAACCCTATAACTCTCCTCAACCAAAGTATCAGGTACACTGATTCATACTAAAACCATGGTTAACTAAAGTATGGATTATGGCAATCAGTTCCTAATCTATTTATGTTCAGCTCTTCTAAGTATACGCCCATCCTCTGCCCCTACTGTACTAGAACCATCCTTAACTAAGATATCTAGTAAAGTAAGGTCACTTCTGATTTCTTACGTATAGAACCTCTAAGTTCTAAGTACTGGAATACCCTGAAGGTCAAGGCATGGGAGACATTAACACAGTACTGCCCAGAATTAGGTGCCCTCATCAGACAAAGCACTGAACTCTATGAGCAGGTGGAATTAAAGTACCTCAAAGAAAATGTGAGATACCTAAATTTAGAGTATACACCTCAAGTATTCTCTTGGACTATTTGTGTCTGACCTGTGGTAGAGCATTCTGAGTTGATATTAGGTCCTGGTCACAGAAGGACTCACTGTAATTTGTCTCAAACATAGTGATGTCATTTTTGGTCTTCTTCAATAATGAAGGACAAGGACAAACCATACTCATATCCTTTCAACTGTATTTAACCCTTTAACTATCCTAAGAGAAACACAATTCTCTAGATTTGCAAGTGTTAACTTCCCTTGAAGGGATGTATACAATTTAATGTTTTTTACTAGCATTTGGTTTTATCCTCATTTTTGTTTACATTTTTACCTTGACTCTTTTATTTGGACATTAGATTTTCTGTTCATTTCTGATGATTTTTTTTTTATCAGAAGACTTTGAAAGTCCTCTATTTCATTGAAAATCCATCTTTTCCCCTGACATTGGCATAGTATTGCCCAGGATAGGGTGTCCTCATCAGAGAAAGTGCTGAATTTTGCAGCGTAATAAATTCTTGGTTATAATCCAGGGTCCTTTCCCCTCCAAATATCATTTTCCAGACCTTCAATCCTTTAATGTTGAAGCTATTAAGGTCAGTGTAATTCTGATAGAGCTTCCTTTATAATTAAATTGCTTCTTTTTGATTGTTTGCAGTTTTTTTCTCTTTTATTTGAGGATTCTAGAATTTGACTGTAATAGTCTAGGAATTTTTATCCCTGTATCTCTTTCTGGAGGTGTTCTGTTTTTCAAGGACAATTTTGTCTTCTTGATCTAGTATATTAGGGCAGTTTTCCAGGATAATTTCCTAAAAGATAATTTTCAGGCTCTTTTTTTTGATCTAGGGTTTCTGATAGACCAAGAATTTGTAAATTATCTCTCCTGGATCTATTTGCAAGGTCATTTGTTTTTCCTAAAAGGTATTTCAGGTTTTCTTCAGTTTTTTTGAGTTTTTGATTTTGTTTGATGGAATCTTGGTTCTCATAGATTTGTTAGTTTTTATTTGTCCAATTCTAATTTCAAGAGTTTTATTTTCTTCAGTTTGTGTTTGTGCTTTCTTTTCCCATTTGTTAATATTACTTTTCAGTGAGGTTTTTCCTTTTCCATTTCATTAATTTTACTTTTTGCGGAGTTACATTCCCTTTCCAGTTGGTCAATTTGACTATTAGATGTGTTGCATTCCTTTTCTACTGGTTAATTTGATTTTAGTTGGTTTGCATCCATTTTCTAGTTGGCTGATTTTACTTTTTTGTTGAGTTATATTCTTTTTCCAGTTTGTTATTTTTTACCTTTTTTAAGTTTTGAATTATTTATTTATTTATTCTTATTTTTGTACAAATGATTTTTTATACATTACTAAAACATTCTTGTTTAAGAGTGAACATAATACCCCCTCCCCCCAAAATATAGACCCACATGAGCAATAAAGTAAAGGTAAGAGAAAAAATTGAAATTTAAAATAATAATAATAATAGGGGCAGCAAGGTGACACAGTGGATGGAGCACTGGCCCTGGAGCCAGGAGCACCCGAGCCCAAATCTGGCCCCAGACGCCCAATAATCACCCAGATGTGTGACCCTGGGCAAGCCACCTCAACACCATTGCCCTTCAAAAACCAAAAAAATAACCCAAAATAAAATATAATCATCATCATCATCATCATCATATAATAACATAATAATAATAATAGTAGGGGTAGCCAGGTGGTGCAGCAGACAGAGCAATGACCCTGGAGCCAGGAGCACCCGGGTCGAAATCCAACCTCAGACACCCAACAATCATCCAGCTGTGCAGCCCTGGGCAAGCCAGCCAACCCCATTTGCCCTGCAAACACCACCACCACCAAAAAATAATAATAATGATGATGATAATGATGATGATGATAATAATAATGGTGATGATGATAATAAGAATAAGAATAAGAATAAATGTGCTTCCGTCTGTGTTCCAACACCTCCAGCTCTGTCATGCGTGGATCACTATTCTTTATGATAAGTCCATCACAACAGCTACTTCCATATTTTTCCACCATTGCTATTGCTGATTGCAACTCCCTCCATTCATACTTCCACACTACCATATACTATATTTTCCCTCTCCTTTCACTCTGTCCTTCTTCTTAAATGTGCTGTAGGGTAGCTGAGTGGTACAGCAGACAGATCCCTGGCCCTGGGGCCAAGAGGCCCCAAGCCCACATACCACCCCTTAGGCCCAGCATCCACCTGGCCCTGTGGTCCTGGACAGGCCATCCAATCCCAGCCCCTTGCAAAAAGTAAAGAAAAAAAACTGTGTTATATCTGATCACTCTCCCCCCATACCCTCTCCTCCATCACTCACATACCCCCCATCTCCCTCTCCCACTTCTCTCCTTCTTACTCTAGATGTCTATACCCCATTGAGTATATATGCTGTTTCCTTTCCTAGCCACCTCTGATGAGAGCGAAGGTTCCCTCATTCCCCTTTGCCTTCCCCCCTTCCATATCATTGCAATAGCTCATTGTAATTAAAAAAATCTTATTATATGAAATATCTTAGCTTATTCCACCTCTCCTTTCTCTTACTCCATTACATTTCCCTTTTAGCCATTGTTTCCACTTTTACACATTATTATGTCTTCAAATTCAGCTCTCTCCTGTGCTTCATCTATAAAAGCTCCTTCTACCTGCTCTATTAAATGAGAAGGTTTGTACAAGTATTATCAGTATCATTTTTCTATGCAGGAATACATGTGGTTCATCATCATTAAGTCCCTCTTATTTTACCCTTCTCCTCCACTCTTTATGTTTCACCTGAGTCCTGTATTTTAAGATCAAACTTTCTGTTCAGCTCTGGCCATTTTAACAGGAACATTTCTCTGATTCATTGAAAGTCCATATTTTTCCCCTGGAAAAGGACATTCAGTTTTTCTGGGTAATTGATTCTTGGTTGCATTCTGAGCTCTTTTGACTTCTGGAATATTATATTCCAAACCCTACATGCTGCTAAGTCCGGACTACAGCTCCACGATATTTGAATGTTTGAATGGCTGCTTCTAATATTTTCTTTTTGATTTGGGAGTTCTGGAACTTGGTTATAATATTCCTGGGGGTTGTGTTTTTATATTGGATCTCTTTCTGGGGGAGATCAGTGGATTCTCTCCATTTCTATTTTGGTCTCTGCTTCTGGGATATCTGGCCAATTTTCCCATAGGAATTCTTTAAAAATGATGTCAAGGCTCTTTTCCTGATCATGACTTTCAGGTATCCCAATAATTTTTAAATTATCTTTCTTGAATCTGTTTCCAGATCAGTTGTTTTTTCAATGCGATGTTTCACATTTTCTTCTAATTTTTCATTCTTTTGGTTTTGAAGCATTGTTTCTTGATTTCTTGTAAATTCAGCAGCTTCCCTCAGTTCCATTCTCCATCTGAAGGATTTGTTTTCCTCAGAGAGCTTTCTTATTTCTTTTTCCGTCTGGCCATTTCTGCTTTTTAAAGCATTCTTCTCCTCAATAACTTTTTTGAACTGTTTTATCCATTTGACCTACGCTGGTTTTTAACATGTTATTTTCTTCAGCATTTTTTTGGATCTCCTTGATTAAGCTGCTGACTTCTTTTCCATGTTTTTCCCTGCCTCTCTCTCATTTCTTTTCCCAATTTTTCTTCTATCTCCCTCACTTGATTTTCAAAATCTTTTTTGAGCTCTGCCATAGATTGAGCCCAATTTCCATTTTTCTTGTAGTCATTAGATTCAGGAGCTTGGACTTCCTCATCTTCAGATTGAGTATTTTGATCCTTCTTGGAATCATAGACAATGTATTTCTCAATGTTGTTCCTCTTTTTTCTCTGTTTACTCATTTCCCCAGCCTGTGCCTGGTTTTGGAGTGCTTCCTGAGCCTTTGAGTATTATTGGGACACCTCCCACACACAAGGATCTCAGTGTGTGAAGCTCTGTCTTCCCTCCTGGTCTGTGAATGTCCATAAGTGTACCCATCTGCCACAGGGCTGAGGTGGGGGGCCCTTCTGTTCTGTGGGGAGCCTAGGCTGTGATCAGGCTCTGAATGTGGTCAGAGCCCCAGAGTCCTGTTACAGATACAGAGGACAGACCTTGGAAGTCTCTCCCCACTCCCCTACCTAGGCTGACTACTGAAGGCTGAGTTGCCTGGCGGCTCCTGCTTATCTGCTCTTATTTCCACTTCCTGGATCTGGGCTGCCTGGCCACATTGCTTGCTGAGTGCCCTGAGGGCTGGGCTTCACATGCTCTCTCTGGCAGAAGTACCATCTTCCAAGTTGTGCCCAGTGCTCCCCAGGGTGTAGGTCAGGAAACTGCCTCCGCTGCCATGAGTTGCAGATCTTGAACTGGGCCTTAGATACCTGGATATCTCTTCTGCTTTGTGTTTCCTTTTTCTGTCCATAGGTGACCAAACAGCACTTATGTAAGCTGGACTTTTCCAGAGTGGCTATCATGGAGTTTTGGAGTTATTGTATTCTTTATTTGATTCAGGATGAAGTGCTAGAAGTTCTCCCTATAGCTTTAAGGAATAGATGACCAATGACAAGAGGACAGGCCAAGTGCTGACATGTTTCTCAGAAAACATGAACCTTGAGGGATTTGTTTGGATGTTAGGTACAGAGCTGGAGTGAAGATAAAATATCTATTCAATAATTTTACTAAATTTCCCAAGTTTTAATGTCTAAACTATCAACTTTCTCGTAGGGTTTATTAGGAGATAAGTTGCAGAAGGTTTTATTGCTATAAAGACCTTAAAACTTTACTGATCATATCTTTAGCCTTCAAGTTGAATGTTGAACTGTAATCAGAAAGACCTGAGTTCAAATTCTGATTGCTGACTTAATTATGTTTATTATTTATTGGGCATCTGATCCTAGAAATATCACTTAACATTGCCTAGTCTCAGTTTCCTTATGGTGATAATAATGGCACCAAACTCACAGGGTTTTTTTGAGGACCAAATAAAATTTATAAAAAATTGTGTGTGGTGGAAACTAGCATAGATCATCTCATACCTTAATACCAAGACAAGGTTGAAGTGAGTACATGATTTAGAATGTTTTTCCTTCATTTTTGAAGAAGATAACAATATCAGGGAGGTGATGTCATGACAAAAATGTGAATTGGATTTGAATGAGGGGGATGCTATGCTAAGTCACCAGCCTCAATTTCTCCTCTGGAGCCATCTGTGTGTCAAGTGGCCAGATGACCCTGGATGTGGGGCAATCAGGGTTAAGTGATTTTCTTAAGTTCACACAACTCATAAGTGGCAAGTGTCTGAAAGTTGAATTCAAACTTCCATCCTCCTGAATCCAAGTCAGTGCTCTATCCACTGTGTCATCAGAGTGATATCATAAGTCAATTAGGAGAACATGGAATAGTATATCTATCAGATCTATGGAGAAGGGGAAGAATATGACAAAACAAGAGATGAGAAAATTGTAAAATGTAAATTGGATTGTTTTGATCATATTAAATTAAAAAGGGTTTTGCACAAACAAAATCAATGCAACCAAGATTAGAAGGAAAAACAGAAATCTAGGACACAATTTTTGAAGCCAGTGGTATCTGATAAAAAAACTCATTTCTCAAATATATAGAGAGTATAGTCAAATTTTAAAATATAATGTTTCCCCTAATAGATAATTTTTCAAAGGATATGAACAGGCAGTTTTCAGAGGAAGAAATTAAAGCAATCTATAGTCATATGAAAAAATATTCTAAATCAGTACTGATTAGAGAAATGCAAATTAATAAAATCTCTGAAGTACCAACTCATTCCTATCAGATTGGCTACTATGACCAAAAAAATAAATGAATTTTGGAGATGATGTGGGAAAAACTGGGACATTAATGCATTGTTGGTGGCATTGTGAATTAATCCAACCATTTTGAAGAGTAGTTTGGAACTCTGTCCAAAGGACTAGAAGATTGTGCATTCCCTTTGATATAATAATACCACTACTGTATCTGTATCCCAAAGAGATCATAAGAAAGGAAAAGGAATCACATATATAAAAAATATTTATAGTAGTTCATTTGATGGCAATGAATTGGAAACTGAGGGGATGCCCATCAACTGGGGAATGGCTAAACAACTTGTGATATATGAATTTTTTGGAATACTATTGTTAAGTAAGAAAACACGAGCAGGTGGACTTCAGAAAAACCTGGAAGGATTTATATGAATTGATGTTTAGTGAAATGAGCAGAACCAGGAGAATGTTGTACACAGCAACAGAACATTGTGTGATGATCAGTTAAGCTCTTCTCAACAATACAGTGACCAAAGATAATTCCAAAAGACTTGTTATGGAAACTTACTTTTTATATTTTCTTTTGTTTTTTCTTGCTCATGTTTTTTTTTGTTTTATTCTGATTATTCTTTCACAATATAACTAATTTGGAAATATGTTAAACAATGTTTTACATATATATATATATATATATACATATATATATAATATCAGATCATGTGCTGTCTTAGAGAGGGGAGGAAAAGGAGAAAGAAAAATGGAGAACTCAAAATCTTATAAAAATTGATGTTAAAAATTATTTCTACACATATTTGGAAAAATAAATAAAATGGAAAATAATTGTGTAAACATTAAAGCACTATATATGTGTTCATGTTTGTATATATGCTAGCTTTTTATTATTGTTGCTATTCATTATTATCACTTGCGAGATAATATTATAGTCTTTTTAAAAATGAAATAACAGCGATCCAGACAAGTGAAATGATTTGCCTAAGTTTACACAACTTAAGTTGTGTAAGTATGAAGTTACCAGCAAAATTTCTATGGTGTTCATCAGTTTTCTTTTCTATGTCACTTCTCATCTCTCAATATCATCTCCTTAAATGCCTGTACTCCTGGTATCTTCATACTGATCCCTCATTGTTTGTTCAGTCAATCTATGAGCAAATATTCATTAAATACCTACTTGATAGCATTGTGCTAAGCACTGAGAATAAAAATAGAGCTCCCTAATGTTGTTTCTTACCCAACCTCTTCTTTGAGATTTCTCTATGCCTTTCCTTCCATCAAAACTTAAGAAATGACAAGGAGGATGCTTTAAGAAAAACCTGAGAAGACTTTGGTGAACTGATGCAAAATATAGTGAACAGATTCAGGAGAACATTGTACACAGAAACAGCAATACCACATGATATTCATATGATGAATAACTGCAAATCACTTAGCTATTCTCACCAATACAATGATTGAAGATAATCTCAAAGAATTAATGAAGAAGTATACCATCTGCTTCCAGAGAAAGATCTGATATTGTTTGAGTATAGTCTGAAGTATGCTATTTTTCACTTTTTTTCCCCTTTCCTTTTTAAAAATTTGATTTATTTAAAGCAATGGGGTTAAGTGACTTGCCCAAGGTCACACACCTAGGTACTTATTAAGTGTCTAAGGTTGGATTTGAACTTAGGTCCTTCTGACTTCAGGGTCAGTGCTCTATCCACTGTGTCACCTGCTGCCCCCTCTTTAATTTTATTTTTGATTCGAGTCCTCTTTTACAAAATGACTAATATGTAAATGTTTTACATGATTGCACATATGTAACTTAGAAAGAAACAAAGGAGGGAGGAAAAAAATGTTAAAATTTTGTTGTCATGCAAACAATGTAAAGACTAACAGAATGCCATCTGTGGGGTGGGGGTAGGGGAGGGAAGCAAGAATGGGGGGGAAATTGTAAAACTCAAAATGAATAAAATCTTTCTAAAAAATTTTTGTTGTAATATTTAATGGGGGAAAATATTTTTAAAAAAGCCAAATCCTTCTCTGTCTAGTGTCACACTCTGAGTCTGGTGAGTGGCTAAAGACAATTATATAAGCAAATAATGGCAATTGATAATGGTAGTTAAGACATAGGACTTTAAGTTTTGCCAAGTTCTTTCCTCACTAGAACTCTGTGATTAAGTATAAGCATTTTTATTCTCTCCATTTCATTGCTGAAGAAATTGAGGTAAAGAAAATTTTCAGGGTCTCACAGTTAATAAATTTTAGAACTGAACTTCCTATCTAGGTCTTTTAATGACACAACAATCTGAATTTTTTTTAATTTTCACTCTATTTCAACTGAAGAATTTTTTTTGTATTCCTATATTATTTTACTATGTTCATTTAAAAGTATTATTCTGAGAAGGGGTCCTAAATATTTACCAGACAACTCAAGGTGTCTCATGGCACACAAAAGGTTTAAAATCTTCCCAAAGGACAGCTAGGTGGTGCAGTGGATATAGCACTGGCCTTGGAGTCAGGAGGTCTGGAGTTCAAATGTGACCTTGGACAAGTCACTTAACACCATTGCCCTAAATAATTAAAATTTTAAAATATATATATTTTTGAAAACCTCCCCAAATAGAAGTCCATTGTCCTTTTTCTCTCATTGAAGTGGGATTCCTCAGTAATAATTATAATAATAATGACTTAATATTTGATCCTCCAAGAGAATATCTTCTCCTTTATTTCACAGCCTTCAAGGCCAATCTAAGAGAATGACCGATTATTAATTGCCTCTCATGAGTTGGGCACTGTTACTAAGAGATTTACAAATATTATTTCATTTGATCAATAAGAGCTATATCTTTGGGAAGAGAAGCTGTTCCTTAAAGAAATGTGGTACTATGGATAGAAAACTGGACTTTAGAGTTAGTGATATTTGGGTACAAATCTCATCATCTTTCCAAGTCTCAGTTGTATCAACTGAACAAATACATGCTTTATCAAATTATCTCAAGGCTGCTTTGTAAACCTTAAATAGCTATATCAATGTTGGTTATTATAATTATTGTAATAAATCCACTAAATCATATCATGCAGGCAACTTTTTAAGATAGGTTAAGTCAGCAAGAAATAATCTCTATCACTGTTTAATGAGTCACTAGCAAGATAGGGCTGTCTAATTCTCATGGAATCTCTGAAGGAACCAGCCCTAAGGCCTTTGGCCACATGGATTCCTTTCTGTTTTCAGCGTTCAGATGACACATGGAAGGGATAATGAATGATACAAAGTTGATTGATGTTGTCTGTCCCCTTTCCAATGCTGAGGATTAATTATATCCACAAGTCACCACAAGTCAGAACTCAGTGCAAAACACTCAATCTCTGAGGCCTCAGGGCTGGGTGGTATATTTTAAAGTCTTCCAGGCAAGGCATCTTTCATGGCCATACAACCAGACTCTGACATGCTAACTCAGCAGTTCTCACTTTAAAAAGTACAGTCAAGCAGGCAGACAGATCAGTGACAAAGTGCATGTGTGTTTGCCTGCCTTTGTTTTTGAGTGTGTCTGTGTGTGTGTGTGTGTGTGTGTGTGTGTGTGTGTAGGGGGAGATAACTAATTCTCTTTTTAGAGATAATCTCTGTGTTAGTCTCCCAATGAGCAGACAGTCTCTCCACACCATCTAAGAAAAGTGGAGAATTTTCCTTGGCAAGTAGTCTGAAACACTGTCCAGGTCAGATGCTTGTCATAGTCCTGTGGCACCACCTTCCTGAATCATCCAGGCTGAAATTCTCTTTACTGGAACTTCTGATGGTTCAGTTAACAAAGGGAGAGGATACTATTTCTGAAAGGCCTCAGCTAACTGGCATGTAAATATGATATTTTCAGTTATATTAGTAAATAGCAGAATCTTATGGGGATGAGACAGAGGGAAGGGAAATGCCAGTGATAAGAGAAGTCTGGCAATTTCTAATTCTGACAGGACAGATTATGATGAGGTTAAAGATGACAGACCTAGAAGGGCACAAGGATCATACTTAAGAGGAGTCAGAAAAGGTGGAATCATTATCAATATTCATCTATGTCACCTTTTTTTTTGTCCCAGGTCAGTTATTAATGGTAACCCTTCTAAGAATTGATCTGGAGCAGAATGGCAATAGATTATTATTATTATTATAATTAACTTGCTGTTCTTGCATTTTTCTATCACCTTTACCTCCAAAAGGGAGAGTACTAAGCGGTGAATAGAAAGCTTGTCTTGGTGCCAAGAAGACTTGGTGACTTCAAATACCATCTTTGATTGATTAATAATAATAATAATAATAACAATGATGATGATGATGATGATGATGGCTAACATTTACATAGCATTGTGCTAAGCATTTAACCATTATTATTTCATTTGATCCTCATAAACCCCTGGAAGGTAGGTTCTATTATTATCCCCATTTTACAGATCAGGAAAATGAGACAAAAAGAGGATAAATGACTTGCCAGGGTCACACAGCTATTAAATATCTGAGCTGGATTTGAACTCAGGTCTTTCTAGCTTCAGGCTTAGTGCTCTCTCCATTGCCCCACTAACTGCCAATATTGACTATGTTCCTCTGTGGAAAATTCTATTTACCTCTCAGTGTTCTAAAAAATACTCTAAGGCTTTAAATTGCAAAGAAATTGCCAACCTTTATTGGTAGCAGGAGTTTTCTTAACCAGGAGATACACCTACTAATCATAGGTTTAGTCCCAAATTACCTCCAAATTAAGTATGTCCTATTATTTGATATTGTTCTCTGCAACAATGAAGAAAAAAGTAGAGCCAAATCTATCAAAAGTCAAAGAATTAATTTCATAGAGTCTGATCAATTATTATGCAACAAAAAGTCAAAGGAAAGAAATGATTTGTGGTCAGAGGACCTGGTTTCATATCTCATTCTTACTATTTGTTGCCTGTGTGACCTTGACCAAGTCACCTATATAATTCAGGATTGTTTCTTCATCTATAAAATGGGAGAGTGGGACTAAATGATCTTTAAGATTCCTTCCAGTTCTAAATCTATGATCTGATGATCTGTAATTCCTATGGCAATCTACATAAACTGAGGAGACATCACTATTCAAACCCCTTCCATATCAGGGGTTTCCCTGTGACCTGGAAATACTGTGTAAAAAATTTTTGGCCCTCCACATTAGAAAAGAAGTCTGATTTCTTTTTCTTTTTCTTTTACAGTACCTTATTGTGAAAATTGAGTTAAGCATTTGGTCATAGACTCTGTCATCTGCTGGTCTCATGTGTCATCTTTGATTTCCACCCGCCCCCCAATTCTTAATTAACGTCTTATACCAACCCATGGTGCCAGAAAAGCTCTCTCTGTTGGCTAACTCCCTCCTCCTTCTAGCATGAATGTATTCTTTTAACAGGGAAAGGGCAAGGGGGAAAGATGCATGCATTTATTAAGCACCAATTATATGCCAAACGCGACACTAAGCAATTTACAGATATCTTTTTTGATCTTTACCACAGCAGGAAGAAGGTGATATTCTCTTCTTTTCACAGCTGAGTAGACAAGCTAATGATTAATTGTGTTGGCCAAGGTCACACAACGAGTAATAGTCTGAGTCAGATTTAGAGCTTAGATCTTCCTGATTTCAGATCCAGAACTCCCAGGCAGCTTTAGCAGACACAAAGACTTAAATTCCATAGTGAAAAATACAGCATATGAAACAAATACTCTTGGGAGTTGAAACAAACTCACACTGAATTGTACATGATGGAGACAATAGGCTTTCTGGAATTAGGAAAATATGTGTGTGTGTGTGTGTGTGTGTGTGTGTGTGAGAGAGAGAGAGAGAGAGAGAGAGAGAGAGAGAGAGAGAGAGAGAGAGAGAGAGAACAAGAACTAGGGGTCCGGGAACTTGTAGTGGGGAAGGGAAAAGACATGCTTTACTATTCCCAGTTATGCCAAAGTTAGTCTATACATGACCCAATTTCTGCTCTCAAGTGCTCAAATAAACATATCTTTGATCTCATCAATTTGGTTGGAAGTTCTTCTAAAGATGCAAATTGCAAACCATCCATGCCTGATCATCCTGTGTGACTCTTATCCCTGTTCCTTCATAAATTCAGAACAGGGAACCTATTCAACATGTTGGAGGCCTTCCATTATGGTCCTGGGCTAGCTTCTTCAATTGTAGAATGAGGATAATAATAGCACTTCCCTCCCAGAGTTATTGTAAGGATAAAATGAGCTCATAGTGTCTGGCACCCAATAAGAACTGCACAAAGTTAGTTTGGTATAATAAAAATAATTATGATGATGATGATGACAGTGATGATGATGATGATGATGATGAAGGTGATGGTAGTGTTGATAATGATAATAGTAAAATTGTTCTCATATCATAAAATATTCAAATTATAAAAAATATAAATATAAGTATTATATGAGGATAGTAATATAATATATTATAATTATGTATTCTAGTTTGAAATATATTATGTAGACAATATATTATGATATAATTATCTATAATCAATTATATTAATATAATGGTATTATATTTGTTATATCTTACCTTAGACATTTAGTAACTGTATGATCCTGGGAAATTCATTTACACTTTTTGAACTATAGTTTATTCCTCTGTCAGTTAAAAAAGGGAGGATATGTTGATCCCCAAAACTGATTCTTTGACTATGATACTGAATGGATCAAAAGGAGGAATAAAAATGTCAAATAAGGCCATGATGTAGAAGTTCTGGGAAATCTGATTACCTCTGTAAGTGACTTTCCCTGTTTCTGTATTTATTTCCCTGTGAAGGCATCTTTGGGAAAGTATCACTTGCAATTTTAAGCATTGGATATATCAAATAATTGGCTGAAGAAATTGTATGAAAGTAGAATATTTGACAACATCTTCTGAGCCCTCCTTTTAGACATGACTGTATCAAATACCATGTGATACTTTAGGTCACTAGTCTGAGAACCTTACTACAACATATTTCTTGATTTTAAAGCTGAAACTAAGAGAAAGAAGAAGCCATATGCATCCCACCAGATTAAGATAAGCATTTTCTTTCTCTTGCAAAATGCCCCTTTAACTTTCTCCCACCAATTTCTTTAAGTACTGAGTAGTCAGTTCAAGTTCAGTGGTATGAAACTGTGCAGCATATTAACAGATATAATTTTGATGCTCTTTTTCATTTGTGATCAAATGAGAGAAGAGCATATCTTTTCTAATCTTTATCACTTTCCAAGGTATTTAAAAGCAATTCTTTTTTTTTTTAGGTTTTTTTTGCAAGGCAAACAGGGTTAAGTGGCTTGCCCAAGGCCACACAGCTAGGTAATTATTAAGGGTCTGAGACTGGATTTGAACCCAAGTACTCCTGGCTCCAGGGCAGGTGCCTTATCCACTATGCCACCTAGCTGCCCTGAAAGCAATTCTTTTTAAACTCTAGTTCTGAGCTATTTTTCTTTTAGATTATAGAAAATAAACAAAAACAAGTATACCTAACCCCATTTACTCCATTATTACTTTTTTTGTTTTTTTGCAAGGCAATGGGGTTAAGTGACTTACCAAAGGTCACATAGGTAATTATTAAGTGTCTGAAGTTGGATTTGAACTCAGGTCCTCTTGACTCCAGGGCCAGTGCTCTATTCACTGTGCCACCTAGCTGCCCCCATTATTACTTTTCTTAACATTGGGAGGCAGAATTACATGGGTTAGCAGGGTGGGTGACATCAAAAAAGGCAAGGACATCATATACTATGTAATGGTGAAAGTCATGACACCTTGCTTGATGTATAAAAATATTTTTTGGAGGGAAGAGTTCAGTTTTTGTGTGGCCTCCCTGAGATATTTGAATCTTGTTAGCAATCTTATGTTTAAGACTCCATAATACATGGCTCATAACTTTGTAGATGCAGATGTTTATGTAGAGGATAGAGCTCTGCAGAGTAAATTACTATGATCAAAAGATGAAATTTTGTGCTTCTCCTATGGTTTTTCCTTTACTTTGTTTAGTGAAGACATCCCATTTCTCTCTTCCCAGTCCCATAGTTTTGGCTCCTCTTCCTCTTGATTCAGTTCATTTGTCTCTTAATTCTCTAGTCATTATCATGACCAAAATCAAGATTAGCATTAACATTGTCATCAATCCACCTTGAGGAAGAATGATAACATATAATGAATGAATGATTAGAGATTTGGCTTCCAAGTCAGAAAGACCTGGGCTTAAAACTTGGCTCTTAATTGTTTCCACATCTATTAAATTAAATAGTTGGTCTTCATAGACTTTTTAGTTACATACACCTCTAAATCCATGATCTTATGACCTCAATCTCTTAACCAACAACTTCATATTATAAACTGCAAATTGATTGCTAATCTGATTTGGTAGGAGTTTCCTCATTGGGAGTTATGTACATCAATAAAATCATAGGTCTGAAAAAAATATCTCACATTTATATAATATTTAATGTTTTGCAAAGTTTACATTTCATTCAGTTCAATTCATTACTTCTACAGATATTTGCTTTTGTCAGTGGCATAGCATTTTTTTATCACTAGGTCAGATCACAATTAGGATCATATAATCTCTTCACTCCTTCAACTCCTCCCAGTGACTAATATGAGATAACACTTTCAGGCAGGGGATGGACAAAATTATCTTTGTCAAAGTTCTCTTTGAGTATGTCCTAGCTCAAGATCTCCTTAAGGCAAGGGTTCTTTTTTCATATTGAATTTTTACTTTTTTTGTTAAACATTTCCCAATTACATTTATTTGCTAATTTTATTTTTAATTCCCCTTCCTAGCTACATGCAAAAGCAAATTTCAACATTTACTTCCAAAATCTTAAGTTCAAAAATCTGTCCCTTCCTCCCACCCCTCATTAAGAAAGCATTACTTAATTTAGGTTAAAAAATGTGTAGCCAGGGCGGCTAGGTGGTGCAGTGGATAGAGCACCTGCCCTGGAGTCAGGAGTACCTGTGTTCAAATCCAGCCTCAGACACATGATAATTACCTAGCTGTGTGGCCTTAGGCAAGCCACTTAACCCCATTGACTTGCAAAAAAACTAAAAAAATAATGTGTAGCCAAGAAATGCTACTACAATAGTCAACTTTTAAAAGTAAACAAAACTACACACACACAAAGAAAGAGAAATAGTGAAAAAAAAAGGTTTCAGTTTGTAGCAGACACCATCAGCTTTGTCTTTGAGATAGTTAACATTCTTTTTCATAAATCTATCAAGGAAATTGCTTCAATATTTTTTCTCACAGTTGCTATTGCTAGCTCACATTTACCTCTATTCTATTCCCTTTATTCTCTCTCTCTCCTGTGTTGCATCTGACTCCTTCTCCCATGATCTTTCCTCTCTTCTATCACCTACTCCCTCCTCCCCTTCCTGTCCTTTTTCTCCCATTCCTTTCTCTCTTTTTACCTAGGGTAAGAAGGATTTCTATACTTAATTGAGTGTGCATGTTATTCCCTATCTGAGCCACATCCAATGAGAGTAAAACTCCCTTACTCCCCCTCTCCTTCACATTCTTCTACTCCACTGCAAAAACTTTTTCCTGCCTTTTATGTGAAATAACTTAGCCCATTCTATCTCTCCTTTCCTTTCTCCCAGTATATTCCTTTCTCCCCCATTAACTTCATGTTTTAATATATTATATCTTCAAATTCAACTCCCTCCTGTGCCTTGTCTTTATATTCTTCTTCTAACTGCCCTAATAAATGAGAAGATTTATATGAGTTATCAATATCATCTTACCATGTAGGAATACAAAAAGTTCAGTATCATTAAACCCTTCATAATTTATCCTTCTCATCCACCCTTTCTATGCTTTACCTGAGTCCTGTACTTGAAGATCAAACTTTCTGTTCAGCTCTCTTTATTTCATCAGAAAAGTTTGAAAGTCCCCTATTTCATTTAATATCCATCTCTTGCCCTGAAAGAGTATCTTCAGTTTTTCTAGGTAGCTGATTCTTGGCTGTAACCCAAGCTCTTTTGCCTTCTGGAATATCATATTCCAAGACCTAGAAGTCCTTAATGTAGAAGCAGCTAAATCTTGTGTTATCCTATCTCTAGCTTCACAATATTTCAATTGTACCTTTTTGACTGCTTGTAATATTTTCTCATTGACTTGAGATTCTCAAATTTGGCTATAATATTCCTGGCAGTTTTCATTTTGTAATTTCTTTCAGGAAATTATTGATGGATTCTTTCAATCTCTATTTTACCCTCTGCTTCTAGGATATCAGGACAGTTTTCCTGGATAATTTCTTAAAAAATGATATGTAGGTTCTTTTCTTTTTTTAATCATGACTTTCAGATAGTTCAATAATTTTAAAATTATCTCTCCTGGAGGGGTGGAGCCAAGATGGCTGCATGAGAACAGCCTTTTCTAGAAGCTTTCTCGAAAATATTCTAAAAACCTTAAGATTATGACTCTAAATTTTCAAGAGACAGAACCCACAGAGAGATCTAGGGAGGCAATTCTCCAGCCCAAGGTAACCTGGAAGATCATGAGGGTTGGAGGGGGTGGCAGTGCAACCAGGACCATTGTGCAGGAGTGAAGGAGCTCCAGCCTTCTGGGAAAAGTCCGCAGGGCATCTGGGTCCCTGAGAGTGCTGACTCCTGGCAGCAAAAGCATTTGCCTGATCTGCCAACCAGGGAACATCAAGCACAATTGGAAGATCAGCAGGGAAACCTCTGCCAGAGTGAATGGGAGCCAGAGTGGCCCTCAGTGCAGTGCTGGCCATCAGTGCAACCCAGGTCCCAGGAAATGGAAGCAGGCCCATGAAGCTGCCCACCACAGTCCACTGGCAACTGTTTCCAGAGTGCTCAGCCCACAGAAGTAAGGGGTTTGGGAGAGACTGTTGACGCTCCTCTGTGCCTGGGACAGGACTCTCCTGCTTTGTCCATATTCAGACCCTGGTCACAGTCTGGACCCCCTATTGAAATAGCAGAGCTGGGACTCTCCTCACAGTTCCTTGGTAAAGTGGTGTGCTTGTGGTGATCCATAGACTAGAGTACAGGCCAGAAGAGCAGTTAGAGCCTCTCATAAGACCCTGAAGGAACTGAGGTCCTTGCAGGTATGTCCCAACAATACTCAAAAGCTTGAAAAGCACCCTAAAATTAGGGCATGAGCTAGGGAAATGAGTAAACAGAAAAAAAGGAACAATTACTTTGGTTCCCTGGAGGATCAAAATATACACTTAGAAGATGGGAAAGTCCAAGCTTCTGTATTCAGAGCCTCCAAGAAATATAGGAGTTGGGCTCAGGCTATGATAGGGCTCAGAAAAGATTTTGAAAATCAAGTAAGGGAGGTAGAGGAAAAATTGGGAAGAGAAATGGGAGAGATGTAGGAAAAACACGAAAGCTTAGTCAAAGAGATCCAAAAAAATACTGAAGAAAACAACATGTTAAAAACCAGTTTAAGTCAAATGGGAAAAAAACTGTCCAAAAAATTAATGAGAAGAATACTTTAAAAAACAGAATTGGCCAGATGGAAAAAGAGATAAGAGGGCTCTTGGAAGAAAATAAATCCTTCAAATGTAGAATGGAGCTAAAGGAATCTGGTAACTTTGCGAGGAATCAAGAGATAATAATACAGTACCAAAAGAATGAAAAATTAGAAGAAAACATGAAATATCTCATTGAAAAAAACAAGTGACCTGGTGAACAGATCCAGGAGTGAAAATTTTTTTATTTGTTTTTTATTAAAGATATCATTTGAGTTTTACAATCCTCCCCCACCCCACGGAAAGCAATCTATCAGTCTACTTTGTTTCCATGTTGTACATTGATCTAAATTGAGTGTGATGAGAGAGAAATCATATCCTTAAGGAAGAGACAAAAAGTCTAAGAGATAACAAGATCAGACAATAAGTTATCTGTTTTTTTCTAAATTAAAGGGAATAGTCCTTGAACTTTGTTCAAACTCCACGGCTCTTTATCTGGATACAGATGGCACTCTCTTTTGCAGACAGCCCAAAATTGTTCCTGATTGCTGCACTGATGAAATGAGTGAGTCCTTCATGGTTGAACATCACCCCCATGTTGCTGTTAGGGTATACCATGTTTTTCTGGTTCTGCTCATCTCACTCAGCATCAGTTCATGCAAATCCCTCCAGGCTTCCCTGAATTCCCATCCCCAGGAGAGAAAATTTAAAAATTATTGGGTTACCTGAAACTCATGATAAGGAAAAGAACCTTGTCTTCATTTTTAAAGAATTTCTACAGGAAAATTGTCCTGATATCCTAGAACTGGAGGGTAAAATAAAATTTGAGAGAATCTCCTTCTAAAAGAGATCCAAGGGGGGCTAGTTGTCACAGTGGATAGAGCACTGGCCTTGGAGTCAGGGGTACCTGAGTTCAAATCCGGCCTCAGACACTTACTAATTACCTAGCTGTGTGGCCTTTAGCAAGCCACTTAACCTCATTTGCCTTGCAAAACCTAAAAAAAAATAGATTCCCCCCCCCAAAAAAACCCAGGAATATTATAGTCAAGTTCCAGAACTCCCTAGTCAAACAGAAAACATTACAAACAGCCAGAATGAAATAATTCAAATGTCAGGATAACACATGACTTACCAGCATCCACATTAATAGCTCATAAGGCTTCAAATATGATATTCCAGAAAGCAAAAGAGATTGGAATGCAACCAAGAATCAACTACCCAGTAAAACTGAACATCCTCTTCCAGGGGAAAGAAGATGGACTTTTAATGAAACAGGGGAATTTCAAATGTTCCTGTTGAAACAGCCAGAGCTGAACAGAAAGTCTAATCTTCAAGTACAGGACTCAGATGAAACATAGAGAGGGTGGGCAAGAAGGGTAAATTATGAGGGATTTAATGATGGTGAACTGCATGTATTACTGCAAGGGAAGATGATACTGATAATGCCCATATGAACCTTCTCATGTACTAGAGCAGTTAGAAGGAGTTTTTATAGACCTGGCACAGAAAAGAGCTGAATATGAAGGTATAATACATTTTTTCAAATGGAGTCAAATGGATAAAAATGAAATGTACTGAGAGAAAGGGAAAGGAGAGGTAAAATAGGCTAAGATATTTCATACAAAAGGTCAAGAAATAGCTTTTGCAATGATATGGAAGGGGGTAGTCTAAGGGGAATGAAGGAGTCTTCATTCTCATTGGAAATGGCTCAGAAAGGAAACAGCATACATACTTAACAAACAGGGCATAGAAATCTGTAAGAAAAAAAGAGAGAAAGAGGATGGGAGAAAGGAGACATGGGGAGCGGAGGGAGGATGTAGGTGATAGAGATGGTAGATCATGGGAGAGCATAGTCAAACATAACACACTTTCTTTTTTACTTTTTTGCAAGGTGGTGGGTTTGGGTTGCCTCTCTGGGACCAGAGGGCTGGATGGTTTCTGGGTCTATGGGGTAGGATGACCCCAGGGCCAGTGCTCTGTCTTTTGCACCACACAGATGTCCCACAGCACACTTTTAAAAAGGGACAGAGTGAAAGGAGAGAGAAAATATAATAAATGGTGGTGGGGAGGAATGGATGGAGGGAATTACAATCAGTAACAGCAACTGTGGAAAAATATGGAACACTTCTGATGGACTTATGGTAAAGAATATGATCCACCCCAGAGACAGAATTGATGGTATCAGAACACAGACTAAAGCACATTTTACCCCTTTCTTTCACTTTATTTCTTGTGAGAATTTTTAATTTGGGGTGGGGGAAATTATGTTTACTCTTACAACAAGACTATTTTAATAATGTGTAAATAAATAGAAATGTAAATTTAAAAATGAAAAAAGAAAAACAAGATAGAATATCTTCATGTAGAGTACTATAATTTTAGGATTAATAAATTAGTCATTCATTAAAAAAAAACTTCTTCTGGATCTGTTTTCTAGGTCAGTTTTTTTCTCCTTCACATTTTCTTCTGGTTTTTCATTCTTTTGATTTTGTTTTATTGTTTCTTGATTTCTCACAAAGTCATCATTTCCTCTTAGCATCAATTCTACATTTTATATCTCCTTTTCTGTTTGATCACTTCTGTTTCTTAAGGCATTCTTCTCCTCATTGACCTTTTGGACTGATTTTTCTATTTGACCCAAACTAGTTTTTGAAGATGTAATTTTCTTCAGTATATTTTGAAATCTCCTCCACAAAACTGCTGAATTGTTTTTTATGATTTTCCTGCATTGCTCTCATTTCTCTTCCCATATTTTCCTCCACCTCCTTTACTTGATTTTCAAAATTTTTTTGATTTCTTTCATAACCTGAGACAAATTCATATTTATTGGAGACTTTGGATATAGAAGCTTTGACTTTGATATCTTCTGAGTGTGTATTTTGATCTTCCATTGGACCAGAGTAGTCTTCTATGGTTGCACTTTTTTTCTTCTGTTGTTTGAGTTGATTTCAACTCTTTTTTAAGGTAGAGCTCTGCTTTCAAGGTGGAAGACATGCTATACCAAGCTTTTGAGAGGTTTTGCAATTGTTTTCAGGTACACCCCCAAGGAACCTGCAAATTATTAATTCCTCCACCTCCTTTACTTGATTTTCAAAATCTTTTTTGATTTCTTTCATAACCTGAGACAAATTCATATTTTTCTTGGGGACTTTGGATATAGAAGCTCTCCTGATCTGTTTTGGATCTGTGGTTGGCTACAACCTTTCTGTCCTGGACCCATTAGGTCCCTGCTCCACTGCAGATAGTAAGCTCCTCTGTGCTTCTGTTCCTTTGTCCTGAGGCTGAGCCCCCCATCACCACAACCTGAATCTGAGTTTGGGCAAAGCAACAGAGTCCTGCCTCAGGGAGAGCAAAGAGACCTCTGCAATCTCCCCCAACCCCCTTACCATCCTTGGACTGAGTACTCTGGAAATTGCTGCAGGTGGTTCCCTGCCAGGTGGCTCCCCCGACCTGCTCCTCATCCTCTGGGTCTGGGTCTATGTTGAGGCCTGTGCTGGACTGGGCTCTGTTCTCACTCTGGTGCAGCAAAGTTTTCCTGCTGACCTTCCCAACTGTCCTTGACAATCCCTGGGCTGAGAGATCTAGAAACCTTTACCACTGCCTTGGACCCAGGAGTTCCATGATGTGTTCCTGGATGGCTAGAACCTGGGCTGTACTGTGGGCCCTTTCTAACCTCAGTGTAACTGACCTGTCCCTTGAATCTTCCAAGGGATATTGGGCTAGAAAATTATTTCATTCAGTCTTTTTGTGGGGTTCTGCCACTCTAGTATTTGGTTAGAGTCATTACTAAAAGATTTTTGGAGTGATTTGAGGGGAAAGCTCATGGGAGTCCCTGCCTTTACTCCACCATTTTGACTCCCTTCAAGGCAGGGGTTCTTAATAATTTCTTTTTTCTTTATGTGTCCCTTTGACTTTCCAATAATGCCTATATAACTCTTAGAATGTTTTAAAATACATAAAATTATATTATAAAAGGAACCTAGACTCTCTCTCTCTCTCTCTCTCTCTCTCTCTCTCTCTCTCTCTTGTTCTCTCTCTCTCACTCTCGCTCTCTTTCTCTACCAGCTATTTACCTATCTAATCCAAACTCATGGATGCTATGAAATCTATCCATGGACCCCTTGGTTTCTATGGATCCCAAGTCAAGGACCTTACATTAAGATATGATTACAGCATATAACTTGTTTCTTTTCCCCTAATACCCATGATATGTGAAACACAATTTATAGTAATGATGATGGTGGTGATGGTACTGAAAATGATAATTGATAAAATTTAAATAGCACTTTAAGGTTTTTAAAGCCCTTTACAAAAAAAAATCTCATTTTATTCTCCCCCCCCTCAAAATAGCCTATAAGTTATAATGCTATCATCATCATCATCATTTGACAGATGAAAAACCTGAAGGATTTGCCTAGGATCACACAATGGTAATTGTTTAAGACTAGTTTTAACCAACTAACCTTGGAGTTAGAAAATTGGAGTTTGAGTTTTAGCTCCACTACTTATTAGCTATGTGACTCTGTGTAAACCACTTCACCTCTTTAAGTCTCAATTTTACTACCTTCAGAATAGGTATAATAATCTTCATATTTCCTACTTGACAGAGTACTTTGAAGGATCCAATGATGGAATGTATATGAAGTGCTTTGAAATCTTTAAGGTACAACAATTGTGAAGTTATCATAGGCAAACTCAGATTATAAACACTTGACATGAAAACCAACAATGAAACTGGGGAATATTTAGTGAATCAATGTGCTGATTTTGGCAGTGACACTTTGATTTGGTTGCTATATTAGACTGAATTGACCAGTCATTTTAATATTATGGAGATAACATTCTTAATGTTAACTCGTACGTTTCATAAAGTTCTTTCTTTTTTCTTTCTTTTTTCCCCCCTTAGATTTTAAATAATGATATTCTAGGGGTTTTCCTTACAATCAGTGATAAAACACCTTTAAAAGCTTCCATAAAAACACACAGCACATCAATTAACAGATATCGCCAGGGGCAGACTCCTTGTTCAACAGCTGTTCCTTCATTACCAGGGACACCAGTAGAATATATTATGGACAAAGAATATCATCTGGTATCAACCAGTCTTAGACATCTGAGAGTGATTTGATAACAGCAGTATTGCAAGATGGTTCATCTCTTCAGCGTACCAATGTAGGAACTGTAACTTGGGAGCAATTTACATCTTACATTGGTTATATTGTTCTGTGGTCCTCCTCCATTTTATTTTTATGCATAAATCCTACCTGACTTTGAGGTCCAGCTCTAATCTGATCTCTTTCCAAAGTTTTTCCCAACCATTTCATGCCACAATGATCTCTTCTTCAATTGCACTCCTAGGATACTTAGTGTCCATACCCTCCTGCTCAGTCACTTATCAAGTGTGCGATGCTGGCCAAGTCACAACATCTCTAAGCCTCTATTTACTCAGATACAGAACAAGAAATACTATAATAGGAGGAAATAAGCTGAAATAGGAACCAAATAACATTTATGTCACAGAATTGATGTGAACATCAAATGAGACAATGCATATAATGGGTTTTGCAAACCTTCAAATGCTGGTTGTTATTTTTACTATTATTTCCACTCAATTTTTTTCATTTATTCTTCTCTAATTGTTTTTGTCATCTTGTGAATTCACAAATCACTTAGAGATGCTTAATAAAGAATAGATTGATTACTTGTGTGAAACTGAATGAATCCTATACATGGTTACATTGACTTGAGGGGAAGGAAGCATGTCTTATTTTACAGATGACAAAACAAAGAGAGAAGCAATTTTTTAAATCATTGTTTCTTATTTAGTTTTATATTTTTATTTTCTTTCTCCCCAATTAAATAATAGAATGCTTGAGGATAAGGGTCATGACTTATATTGCTCATAAGTGAGTGCAGATAGTAGGTGCTTGATGAATATTTGTTAAATGATTGACTGACATAATGGTAAGCTTTCTTACTCTATAGGATTTGGCTTCTTGTCACTTGGCTCTAATACTGTGAGCTGTAAGATACCCCAATGCCATCTAATCAAAACAATTACCCATCACTGAGGCAACTTCTTCATCCATTTACTACCAAATTTATGAGAGAGATACAGCTCTCAGTATTAACAAGACTGCCACCAAACTAAGTTGGTCTGGTCCATAAATAACCTTTCTCTAGATAGCTCATAGTGTGATAGCTACAGCAATGAATATGAACAGGGTGATTGACTTAAGCAGCCATTTGGGTGATGGATCAGTGCAGTCAAAGAGAGGGTTGCTTTGCACAATGGACCTAGAGTGAAAGGAAGGGAGTTGCTTTGATTAGAAGTGGTCAGAAAAGGCCTCACGAAGGAGGTCAAAATTGAAGGAAAAAATGATATTAAGAATGACATCTTTAAAAGGTCATGAGATAAAAAAACAATAAATGGCTTTCTCTTAGTGTCTGAAGGAATCATTTTGGGTTTTTTTTCAAGTAATGGGGTTAAGTGACTTGCTCAAGGTCACACAGTTAGGTAATTGTTAAGTGTCTGAAGTCGGATTTGAACTCAGATCTGCCTGATTCCAGGGCTGGTGCTCTATCCACTGTACTACCTAGTTTCCCCATGGAATCATTTTTTTAAAAAGTTATTTATTATTTTATTTCATTTTTTAATTACATGCAAAAGTAGTTTTCAACATTCATCTATTTGCAAGCTTATGAATTCCATATTTTTTACTACATTTCCTTCCCATGGTGGCAAGTAATCTGGTAAAAAATTGTATATGTACAATCGTGCTTAACATATTTCCATATTAGTCATTTTGTGTAAGAGGAATTAGATCTAAGGGGGGGGGCAATGAGAGAGAAAGAAAACAACATAAAAGAAGTTTTAAAAAGTGAAATGTTCTGCATTCAAACTCCATGGTTTCTTTATCTAGATGTGGATAGCATTTTCAACAGGTCTCTCATAACACTTGATGATTTTACAATGTTGGTTTTAATGTGTGTATATTGTTCTCTTAGTTCTCACTTCACTCAACTTCACTCTATGCAAGTCTTTCCATGTTTCTCTAAAGTCTGGCACAGAACACTATTATTCCATAGCATTCATATCCCATAATTTATTCAGTCATTTCTCAATTGATGGACATCCCTTCAATTTCTAATTCTTTGCAACTACAAAAAATGGCTGCCTTTTAAAAAAATATTTTTGAACATGTGGGACTTTTCCCAGTTTTTATGTTCTCTTTGGGATATAGACCTAGTAGTGGTTTTTCTGGATCAAAGAGTATGCACCGTTTTACTGTCTTTTAGGCAAAGTTCCAAATTGTTCTCCAGAATGATTAGATCAATCCACAGATTCACCAAGAGAACATTAGTGTTTCAATTTTCTCATATCTTCTCCAACATTTTCTTTTTTTGTAATTCAAGCCAATCTGATAGGTGTGAGGTGGTACCTTGGAGTTGTTTTAATTTGCATTTCCCTAATCAAATGATTTGGAGCATTTTTTCACATGACTACAGATAGCTTTAATTTCTTCATCTGATCATTTATCAATTGGTTCATTGTAATCTTATAAATTTGATTCATTTCCCTATATATTTTAGAAATGAGTGGTTTTTATCAGAAATACTAGCTTTGAAAATTGTTTTCCAGTTTTCTGCATTCCTTCTAATTTTGACTGTATTAGTTTTATTTGTGCAAAACTTTTTTAATTTAATATAAATTAAATTATCCATTTTGCAATTTGTAATGTTCTTTCTTGTTTGGTCATAAACTTTTCCCCCTCCATAGATCTGATAGAATATTTCTTATTCTCTTAATTGGTATAATGGTATCAATCCTTATGTTTATATCTTGTACCCAGTTTGACCTTCTATTGGCAAAGGATGTGAAATGTGGATCTTTGCCTAACTTTTGCTATTACATTTTCCTGTTTTTCCAGGAGTATTTTGTCAAATAGTGAGTTCTTATCCCAGAAGCTAGTGTAGTTTCTTTTATAAAAATCAATTACTATAGCCATCTATTAGGGGTTTTTTTTGTACATAATCTTATCCGATATTTCATTTCTCTATTTCTTGACCAGTACCAGATAGTTTTGATGAATGCTTTGCTACAATACAGTTTTAGATCTGTTGCTGTTAGGCCACCTTCTTTCACATTTTTCATCAATTTCCTTGATGTTCTTGAACTGTTTTTTACTCCAGATGAATTTTGTTACTATTTTTTCCTAGCTCTGTAAAATAGTTTTTTGATAGTTTAAATGGTATGGCACTGGATAAATAATTTAATTTGGGTAGAATTATCATTTTTATTATATTAGTTCAGTCCTTACCATGAGCAATTGCTTTTTCCCTCAATTGTTTAGATCTGATATTATTTGTGTGAAAAGTATTTTATAATTGTGTTCATATAATTCCTGGGTTTGTCCTGAGATTTAGATTACCAAGTATTTTATATTGCCTATAGTTATCTGGCATTTCTCTTTCTATCTCTTGCTCCTGGGCATTATTGGTCATAGAAATTCTGATGATTTTTGTGAGTGTATTTTATATCTTTCTATTTTGCTAGAGTTGTTAATTGTTTCAAGCAGATTTTTAGTTAATTTTCTAGCTTTTTCTAAGTATGTCATATTGTCTGCATTAAGTGAAAGTTTTGTTTCCTCATTGCCTATTCTAATTACTTCAATTTCTTTTTCTTCTCTTATTGCTAAAACTATCATTTCTAATACAATATTGAATAGTAGTGGAGGTAATGAATATTCTTGTTTCATTGCATTTAAGCTTCCTAATAGTTTTAGATAGATACTGCTTATCATTTTAAGGAAATCTCCATTTATTCCCATGCTCTCTAGGGTTTATAGCAGGAATTGGTGCTTTATTTTGTCATAGTCAAGGCATCATTTTGGAAAAAAAATATGGAGATGTTAATAGACTGAAAGCTCTACATCAGTCAAAATGCTATTGCTGAAAAAAAAGAAACCATCAAACAAACAATGATTTAAGACATTATCAGGAGATTAATAGTATCCTGGCAGGACTAGGGAATATCAAGTTCTGTTTTACTTATCCCTAGTCAGAATATATTATGTTCAGTTTTGGGAACCACATATTGAGAATGATACTAATTACCTGCATAATAAACATAGGAGGATGATCACGATGAAGAATTTCAGACTTATGTCATATTAGATAAAGGAACTGGGAATATTTGGCCTGGAAAAGAGAATATGTGAGGGAATATGGAAGTAAAAGAAAAACCATTTTCAAGTACTCAAAGATTTGTCTTGGACCCAGAGGACAGACCTGACAATGATGAGGAAAAGCTGCAATAAGGCAAACTGAGCTTTATAAAAAGTTCCTAATGATTACAGCTAGGTCAAGGTTAGTGTGAATAATGAATCTTATGGTCACATTATTTGAGTTTACATGGTATATTTCCATTAGACTGGAACCAATTACCATACTTTAATTAAAACTTTGAATGATGCAAATGAATAAATTTGACCACTTTATGGGATTCATTATTTATGTTCATTGGAACCTAGCTTGTAGAGTTATGGAAGAGTGGAAGAGGTTTCCTCAGAAGGTAGTGAGTTCTTTCTTCCTGGAATTCATCAAACAAAGGAAGTTACATGATTTGGTGATTTTTTTTCTGTATGTTCCATGTTGAATGCTGCCACCTTTATGCTTTTTTTTGCATTGTCACTCTTCTTGTACTTAAAAATGAAGTTAGGTACAGTGGACAAAGCATTACCTCTGGAAACAGAGGTATCCAAATTCAAATCCCACATCTAACCTTTAACTCCCTGGGCCTCTGTTTCCTCATCTGTTTGAACTACTTGACCTTGGAGGTCCCTTTTAACTCTTTATGATGAAAGTTTTCCTTGACCCCATTATATCTTAAAATTCTGTTTCAAGTCTGCATGCCTTGGATCACTAAACAAACTATAAACTTCTTTAAGTTAAGAACTATAGATTTCACTTTTTAAATATTTTCATGGTACACAGTATAGGATATGGCATATAGAATGAATAAATTCTTGTTGACAGAAAAGTATCAAATAATAATGACTTTTATTAGCTTTTTAAAGTTGTATGGTGTGACATTTAAAAAGTTTGAGAGAAATAGTTTTTGGCAATTTATCATTTAATAATCATAATTTTAGTAACCAGCATTTTATTAATAAAAGAGATAACTGGTACTCTTGAATGCCAAAGACTCTCATGGTGGCGGACTCACAACTTATATGCCCCTGGAAAAGTGAGAGCTCCTGAGAGTGACAAATCTAATTGATAAATAATTGATGAGAAAATGAATATTATGAGATGTGATCTTATTTTAATGAGGGTCTTGGGGGTACATGACTCAGATTAATCCAAGTCTTGGTCAAAGAGATTTATCAAAACACATATCAAAGAGGGAATCCACCTCTCCTCCAGACCTGACTGACCAAACATAATGAATAGGAATTCACTGTCTGAGATTTTTGCCTGTGTTTCTTCATATGTAAAATGAGATGATTGAATTCAATGGCTTCTAAGACCCCTTGCTAGCTCTAAGTCTATGATCCTATGAACACAGGTATTATAGTGTCCATTTTACAGATGACAAATGTAGTCTCAGAGAGACTATATTTTGTATAGGTCACACAACTGGCAACTATTAGAGTCAAGATTCAAACTGAGGCCTTTATGACTTCTAGTCTTGCACTCTTTCTACTAAGCCAATCTCTAGATTTTAAATATCTATTTCTATGGATGCCACTAATTTCAACTGTAGTATAATTTCAAGCTTTACTGGGTTGACATTGACTTATCCTCTAGGAAAAACAAAATTTTGAATTTGAAAAAGTTATTAAGTAAAGGCATAAATGTTTATCCTTTAACCAATAGGTTTTTTTGCCTCAAAAATAATGTATTAGAGTTCCTTGTTGGTTCACTAAATCAAACCTTAAAATACCTTTACCTTGTAAAATTTAAAATAATCCCAAGATATTTTCTCTCCTATGCATCCTGTCAAAGATTTTGTTATCCCTGAGCAGACCTAATTAAAGTCCAAGATCTTCATTGCTAGGAAGATTGTTTAATTTGTGACCCTGGCAATTGATGATGTCATTTCCTAAAGGGAAGAAGGTTTGTAAAATGTATGGAAAACATTGATGAAAAAAATTGTTTGAAGAGTAAAGTAAGATTCTTTACAGAAATACATATGAAAAAATATTTTTTGTTAATGAGATAATCATATGCAGGATACCTTTAGGAAAGTAATATCCATTCTAACATATTCCTCAATACAGAAAAGAATTCAAAGGTACCAAATCAGCCAACATCTTAGAACTGTCTAGACCCAAACCAAGTTCACTGAGACAGATCTATTGCTACTAATACTATGCCCAACATGACCTCTTTCTTAAAAACCAGTCTCTTGAATGTCTCTTCTCTATGACTTTACCAATACTGATTTCCCCTAACTTTGAATGTCCATTCTTGCATACTCTTCTTATCCATCAAAATTCTACTTTTCCTTCAAAATCCAGTTCAAATAATATCTCTTTCATGTAACATACCCTCAACCCTACCCCAATCCACTGCACTAGTTCATATTGAACTTCTGAATCTGCACCACTCCGTTGGCATTGTAATCTATATATATGGAGAGAGAGAGCCTTTTAGCATTAATTATTTTGTATGCAAAACTTGTCTCCCCAGTTCTTAGTTTCTAGAAAGCAAAAGTTATGTATTCTTAATATTTTAAAGATTAAATTGAGGCATTAAATGAAATAGTATATGTATTTTTGTAAGCCTTAAAGAATATATATAAATATCAGTTGTTATTGTTCTTGTTGCTTTTATTATTATCACTATTATTAGCTCTCAGATGCCTTGCTTGGTGATATATCTATATAAGTGCTTAGTAAATATTAACAATTCCTGGAGTCCCAAAGGGAGGAAGTGAGAGAAAACTTGTCTTAAAAAAAAGCAAGGGGGAAGGGCGAGAATTATAGGAGCTAGATTTAAAGCAGAAGGGTCCATCCTTTACAGGAAGATTTCAAGAAACAGGGCCTGCAGCTAGCTCAGAGCTAGAAGAGAAAGTATGAATATAAAGGCCAGGAAGAAAGGAAAAATTAGGGAGAGAGAAGGAAAAGGTTTTATTCCCATAGGGTATATTTTCATGTCTGAAGATTCCTTTGGCTATCTTTTACCCAATAGCAAATAACAATCCAATACCAACCTTCCTTTTTCTCAGTCCTGACTAAACCAAGGTTAGTTCTCTCATATACTTCTTCAGGTAGTATTTATGAAGCTTCATGGCCAAAAGACCCACATTCAAAGACCCAAAGAATTCCCAAACATTTCCAAAATGCCCACAATAAAATAGATCTCAGAAGATTCCCAGGCAGTCAAAGAATAGCAACCTTGGAGAACCATCTGTGTGATATAAAGGGTTGTGGAAGAAAAAAAATGACTCAGTTCAATTAATTAATCAGTCAACAACTATTTAGGGCCATTGAGGTAGTGCAATGGTTAATATATTGTACTTGGAGTCAGGAAGACCTGACTTAAATTCTGTCTCACATATTCACTGACATTGGGCAAATCACTAACACTTCTCAACTACCATTTCATCACCTCTAAAATGAGGAATCACAAAGAATTTTTGTGAGGACCAAATCAGATAATGTTTGAAAACCTTAAGGCACTATGTAGATGCTAGCTATTATCATTTTGGAAATATATTTTATTCCCTTTTCAAATATATGTTAAAACAATTTTTTTAACTTTTTAAAAAAATGTTTTGTTTCACATTATATCCTTTCCTCCTTGTTTCCCTTTTCCCTTTCCTCCCCAAGACAGTAAGCAATCAAATATAAGTCAAACATGTAAAATCTTGTAAAATATTTCCATATTGATAACTATTATTAAATTGTAATTTTCTACTATGTATTGTTCCAGGCATTGAAAATGCAAGGACAAAAATTAGACAATGTCTGTCCTCAAGAAGCTTATGGTCTTCAAGTTCCTGCACTTCCTTCAAGGATTCTATTCTCTCTTTATTTAACCAGAACACTTCTTAGTTATTTCTAGTAAGTTGCAGGTGAGCATGCCAGAATTCATGAGCCTCAATTTCTTTATCTGTTGAATGGGAATAATAAATGTCCTACCTACCTTAAATGTCCTATCTACCTACCTTTAAGGTATATAAATATGAATTATTGTTATTATTTTTGTTATAACTTATAATCATACCAAGCAAAACAGAAATCTGTAAAATTGGGAGAACTGCAAGTCAATTCAGAGCTGTCTTAAGTTATGTAACCTTATGAAATAATAAATGTGAAATAAGTTTGAAATCACAAATCCAGTCTAGAGCTCTTTTCTGAAATAAATTAACTAATTACACTCCAGCCTGGAAGAGTGCTCAATGAGAGGACTTGAGCATCATATGTGATGTAGTATGTAAAGAGTGCTAAGACTTAGAATGAGAAAAAATTGAGTTCAAGTATCATTTTTGACATGTATTATCTTTGTGATTGTGAATAGATCGTTTTCTCAGTCCTAATTTCCTAATGTATAAAATAGGAGTAATAGTTATAGAATCATTACCTCATTGGATTTTTGTGAAAAAATGCATTTTTGAATTATACAAATTATATATAAATGTAAATGTTTATGATCACTCTCATGGGCATTTGCATATTAATATAGGAATGATGATTTACACTAAAGGGATTACTCTCCAATATTAAGATTTTGAGTATTATGCTAGGCCAGGAGGGGAATTGTGAAAGACTGATTTTAGGTGGAAAGGTGTCTCATGAAGTGTACCATGAAGTCAGGCTAAGTTATAAAGTGATATATTAGACTTCCAGGGTAGAGCCAAGATGTTGGTGTGAAGCTAACATGCTCCTGGAGTTTTTCCTTACCAAAGATAAATGAAGCTTTTGCACTGATATTAGAACTACAGATCCCACCAAGAAAAAGAGAAAATCCAGAGAAGTTTTCAATGGTAGACATCATGAAAGATCTTCAGGGAATGTCTGTCTCTTTGGGGGAAAGGGGAAGTAAAGCCCAATTAAGTAGGAGAGCAAGAAAGCCAGTGGGAAGCTGTAAGCCACAATGCAGTCCAGGTCCCAACAGCTAGAAAACAGCATAGGTCCTTGCACCTAGATAGCAAACCAGCAGAGAGGTCCCAACCTCAAACAGCATCTGGGAACACTGGGGCAAAAGACAGAACTGGGTTGGGAACAAACCACTGCATAATAAGAAGCTGGAGACAAAGGAAGAAATATACCTCTGCAAAGGCAATGCATAGGTGTAGGAAACATCTTGGCCAATGACAAATCAGAGATCAAACCCCAGTCCCAGCATAAAAAGCTTGAATCTATACTTCCTAAACTCTAGGATTAGAGCTCAAACAGTAAAGATGAGCAAAAAAGCTAAAAGAGTATTCACTATAGAAAAATACTTTGCAGATAAAGATAATAATGCCATGTTGTGAGAAGAAATCAGTGAAAAATTATTCACAGGGGAAGTCTCAAAAGAGTCTATGAATTGTACTCAAATACAAAAACTCATAGAAGAGCTTAAAGGAATTGAAAAACCAAAGAAGAGAGGAAGAAGGAAAATAGAAAAAAAAGAAATGAAAGTCATGCAGGAAAATTATGAAAAACTGATGAAAGAAATCAACCTTTAAAAGTAAAAATAACTAACTGATAAAGGAAACACAAAAGTTAATTGAAAAAAATTAGAATTGAACAAATAGAAACCAACAATTCTACAAGACTACAAAATTCCATCAAACAAAATAAAAAAGCTGAAAAAAATTGAAGAAAACATAAATACCTTTTAGGAAAAACAAACAGCCTGGAAATAGATCCAAGAGTGATAATTTATGAATCATAAAACCACCAGAAATCCTTGATCAAAAAAAAAGAACCTGAAAAACATCAGACAGTAAATTATCAGGGAAAACTGTCCAAATCGGCTAGAACAAGAAGACAAAATAGCCATTGAAAGAATACGTGGAACCCCTTCAGAAAGAGATCCCAGCAAAAAACTCCAAATGCTGTTAAAACCAAATTCCAGAATTCTCAAATCAAGGAGAAAATACTGCAAGCAGAAAAAAGAAAACAATTTAAATACAAAGGAAGCACAATGGGACTCATTCAGGGCCTAGCAGCCTCAACACTGAAGCACAGGAGGACCTGGAATACCATATATTGGAGGGTAAAGGAACTGAGATTACAACCATGGATTTACTACCCTGCAAAATTCAGCATATACTGTCAGGGAAAAGATGAATGTTCAATGAAATAGAGAACTTCCAAAATTTCCTGACCAAGACCAGAACTTAACAGAGAATTCATTCACCAAATACATGACTCAAGAGATGCATAAAAAGGTAAATGAAAAGGGGAAAGAAAAAACAAAACAAATATTAGTCAAGACCATCAAATTGTATACAATCCTAAAAGAGAAGATACAACACTTATAACCCACGAAAATTGTATTTCTCTTAGGATAATTAAAGGGTCAATTATAATTGAAAAGATTGGATTTAGAGGATATGGGTATGGTTGGATCTTAGCTCTCCACTGAGGAGGACCAAGATAATATCACTATGTTTGAAACAAAAAGCCCTCATGAAAAGTAAGAATGTTTACTCTAAACTTAAGTGTCTCAGTTTCCTTTGACCTGCTTTAATTATGCTGTGCTCACAAAGCTTAGTACTTTCTCTGATGAGGGCAACATAAGCTGGGCAGTCCTGTATCATTGTCTCTCACTTGTGATCAATTGTAAAGTTCTTAAGTGAGACCTTCAGAGGTCCCAATACTTAGAGCACCTTGAGATTATTATAGTTAATTAAATCAGGTTGGGACTTAAACCATACTTTACTTCACAAGGAGTTAAATACCCTTAGGAGGATCCTCAGGGAAAAAACCAATTATGTTTGGGGGTGAGGGGTACAAATAGTCCGTGAAATCATTTGGCTTTGGATGATACTTTGGCTCATGAGAATTGTGTGTCCTTGAAGGGTACTTGAGAGTGAAGTAAGATAAAAAATGATTATAATATGACTTAAGTCAAGACTCTTGAAAAGTGTACAGCTAATGAGGAAGAAGGGAGGATATTTAGTGACTTTGAGGAAATGTTGCTTATCAAACAATCAAGCAATCAAGTAATCAATCTGTGGTGATACTTGGATAACACTTTGAGCTTATCAAGCAATCACTTAATCAAGTTGTGATTTATAATACCTCAATAACAATATTTGAGTGATAAAAACACCAGATAGAGAAGCACAAAGATTTAAAATTTTAGAGGGAAAGTAGGGAGGGTGTGAACACTGAGTAAATTCTATTCCATAGATTTGGCCCAGAGAGGGAAAAAGATAAATGTCCACTTGTGTTAAAAATCTATCCTACTCATGGGGCGGCTAGGTGGCATAGTGGCTAAAGTTCCAGCCTTGGAATCAGGAGTACCTGGGTTCAAATCTAGTCTCAGACACTTAATAATTACCTAGCTGTGTGGCCTTGGGCAAACCACTTAACCCCGTTTGCCTTGCAAAAAAAAATCTATCCTACTCTTTAGGAATGGAGGGAGGATGAAGGGAGGATGGGGAAGGGAAAGATAAGGAAAGAAGGGACTGCTAATAGGGAAGGTGAAAATATAAGTGAAAATAAACTGAAAGTTAAATTTTAAAAGAAAAGTTAAAGGGAAAAATGGGCAAAACTTCGGGGAAAAGGAAAAAGAGGAAAGGAAAGAGAAAAATGTAAATGAGGAAAGAAAACATGGAGGGAAATAAAAAATTAGCAATCTTAACTGTAAATGTGAATGTATTGAACTGTCCCATAAAGCAGAAATGGATAGCAGAATGGATTAAAAAACAGAATCTTACATTATGTTGTTTACAAGAAATCAATTTGAAGCAGAGAGATACACATAGGATAAAGGTAAAAGGATGTAGCAAAGTATATTATGCTTCAACTCAAGTAAAAACATCAGGAGTAGTAATCCTGATCTCAGATAAAGCAAAAGCAAAAATAGATTTCAGTAAAAGGGATAAGAAAGGAAACTACATCTTCTTAAAAGGCACCATAGGCATTGAAAATAATATATCATTATTAAACATATATGCACCTAGTGGTATAGCATACAAAGTCCTAGAGGAAAAACTGAGTGAATTACAATAAGACATAGATGGCAAAACTTTAATAAGGAGGGACCTCAACCTCCCTCTCTCAGAACTAGATAAATCTAGCCAGAAAATAAATAAGAAGGAAGTTAAGAAGGCAAATGAATAGATATAATAGATCTCTGGAGAAAACTTAATGGGGATAGAAAAGAATGCACCTTTTTCTCTGCAGTACATGGCACCTATACCAAAATTGACCATATCTAGGTCACAAAATTTTTATAATTAAATGCAGAAAGGCAGAAATAATAAGGGTATCCTTCTCAGACCATGATACAATAAAAAAAATTGCATGCAATCAAGGGTCATGAAAAAGATAATCCAATAACTTATTGGAAGCTAAATAACTTAATTTTAAAAACTGAGTGGATCAAACAAAAAATCATAAAAATATCAATAATTACATTCAAGAAAATGATAATAATGAGACATCATGCTGAAATTTATAGAATGTAGCCAACACAGTTTTGAGGGGAAACTAGATGTCTAAAAGCCCCTATGAATAAAATAGAGAAAGAGGAGATCAATGAATTGAGTATGCAAGTAAAAAAGCTAGAAAAAGAAAAAATTAGAGATCCCCAATTAAACACCAAATTAGAAATTCTGAAAAATCAAGGGAGAGATTAATGAAATTGAAAGCAAGAAAACCAATGATCTAATAAATAAAACAAAGAGTTGGTTTTATGAAAAAGTCAATAAAATAGGTAAACCTTTGGTTAATCGATTAAAAACAAGAAAGAAGGTAACCAAATTACCATTACCAAAATTGAAATGGGTGGAATCACCACAAATGAGAAGGAAATTAAAGAGATAATTTGGAGCTACTTTGCTGAACTATATTATCAATAAATCTGATAACTTGAATGAAATAGATGACTATTTACAAAAATACAACCTGCCCAGATTAACAGAAGAGGAAATAATATACTAAAATTACCCCATTTCAGCAAAAGAAATTTAAAAACCATCAATAAACTCCTTAAGAAAAAGTCTCCAGGGCCAGATGGATTTACAAGTGAATTCTACATTTAAGGAACAATTAATTCCTATTCTGCATAAACTATTTTAAAAATAGAAGAAGAAGGAGTTCTACCAAATTCCTTTTATGACACCAACATGGTGCTAATTCCTAAACCAAAAAGAACTAAAAAAAAAAAGAAAATGAACATTGATGCAAAAATCTTGAATACAATTTTAGCAATGAGATTACAGCAAATTATTGCTATGACAACATACCATTATTAGATAGGATTCATACCAGGAAGACAGGGATAGTTCAATAATAGGAAAATACCCAACATAATTGAACACATCAATAGCAAAACCAACAGAAATCTTATGATTATCTCAATCGAGGCTGAAAAAATCTTTGATAAAATACAACATCCATTCCTATTAAATCACTAGAAAATTTAAGAATAAATGGAGTTTTCCCTAAATAATCAGTAGTATCTATCTAAAACAATCAACAATTATTATATGTAATGGGGATAAACTTGGAGCATTTCCAATAAGATTAGAGGTGAATGGGCAGCTAGGTGGCACAGTGGATAGATCATTGTCCCTGAAATCACTTGGACCTGAGTTCAAATCCGATCTCAAATACTTAATAATTCCTTAGCTATGTGACCTTTGGCAAGCCATTTAACCCATTGCCTTAAATAAATAAAAATGAAAAAAAGAGATCAGAGGAGAAACAAGGATGCTCATTGTCACCAATATTATTCAGTATAGTATTTGAAATATTAACATTAGCCATAAGAGAAGAAAAAGAAATTGAAAGAATCAGAATTGGCAATGAGGAAACAAATCTTTCACTCTTTGCAGATGATATGATGATATACTTAGAGAACCCTAGAAAATCATCTAAAAAAACTTCTTGAAACAATTAACAAATTCAGCAAAGTAGCAGAATATAAAATAAATCTACATAAATAATCTGTTAAATGAACAACAAAATCCAAGAGCAAGAGATAGAAGGAATCTATCTCCCAAGACAAACCCAGAAAATGTATGAAAACAATTAAAAAGCACTTTTCACCCAAATAAAGTCTGATCTAAATAATTGGAAAAATATCAATTGCTCATGGATGGGTAGAGTGAATATAATAAAAATGACTGTTCTACTAAATTAAATTGCTTATTCAGTGCCATAACAAGCAAACTACCAAATAATTATTTTACTGAACTAGAAAAAACAGTAACAAAATTCATCTGGAACAACAGAAGGTCAAGAATAGCAAAGGAACTGATGAAAAAAAGTAAGCACTTCCAGATCTAAAACTATACTATAAGGTAGCAGTCATCAAAACTTCTTGGTACTGATTAAGAAATAAAGTAATAGGGTGTCAGCTAGGTGGTGTAGTGGATAGAGCACCAGTCCTGGAGTCAGGAGTTCCTGAGTTCAAAATCTGGTCTCAGACACTTAATAATTGCCTAGCTATGTGGCCTTGGGCAAACCACTTAACCCCATTGTCTTGCAAAAAACAAAACAAAACCTAAAATGAAAAATAAATTGCCCAGCTATGTGGTCTTGGGCAAGTCTCTTTACCCCATTGGCTTGCAAAAAAAAGAAAAAGAAAGGAAAAGAAATACATTAATGGATCAGTGAATTAGGATAGATTCAAAAGAAAGAGTACTAAATGACTACAGTAATCTACTGTTTGACAAATCAGAGACATCAGCTTTTGGGATAAGAATTCACTATTTGACAAAAATTGTTGGGAAAACTGAAAAATAATATGGCAAAACTAGGAATAGACCAACATCTCACACCCTATACCAAACTAAGGTCAAAATGGGTATAGGATTTAGACATAAAAGGCAACACCATAGGTACATCAATAGACCAAGAAATGCTCTTATCAAATCTATGGAAAGGGGACAAATTTATAACCAAACAAGAAATAGAGTATATTATATAAAATGGATGACTTTGACTATATTAAATTTAAAAGGTTTTGTACTAATAAAGTAAATGCTGCCAAAATTAGAAGGAAAGCAGAAAGCTGGGAAACAATGCTCACAAGTAGGAGTTCTGATAAAGGTCTCATTTCTAAAATACATAGAGAATTGCATCAAATTTATAAGTTTAAAAATCATTCCACCATTGCTAAATAGTCAATGGATATGAATAGACAGTTTCCAAATTAAGAAATTAAAGCTATGTGAAAAAATGTTCCAAATCATTATTGATTAGAGAAATGCAAATTAAAACAACTAGGAGTTATCAACCTCACACCCATCAGATTGGCTTAGATGACAAAAAGGGAAAATGATCAATGTTCGAGAGGTTGTGGAAGGATTGGGACACGAATGCCTTGCTGGTAGAGTTGTGAACTGCTCCAGCTATTCTGGAGAGCAATATGGAACTATGCCCAAAGAGCAATAAAACTGTTCATGCCCTCTTACCCAGCAATTCCAATTAAAAAATGGGAAAAGTCCTACATGTCACAAAATATTCATAACTCCTCTTTTTTGTAGTGGCAATGAAATGGAAATTGAGGGAATGGCCCTCAATTGGGGAATAGTTTAACAAGTTATGATATATGAATATTAGGGAATACTACTATTCTATAAGAAACACAAATGGTCTGTCTCTAGAGAAGCATGGAATGAATTATAGTATCTGATACTGAGGAAAGGGAGCAGAACCAAGAGAACAATGCACACATTAACAACAACAACAACAATGTGAGATGATCAATCTTGATGGATGCAGCTCCTTTTAGCAGTTCAGAGAGCCAGGATAAACCTGCAAGCTATGTTATGGACAATGCTATTCCCATCCAGTAAGAAAAACTAAAGTAAACAAAGCAGAACAAATAATCTTTCAGAATCTGATGAACAATATATTCACCTAAAAAAATCTCTTATGTGTTTCTTTACCTTAATTCCTTATACCAAAAATGACCAATCTGTAAACATGTTTAACGCAAATGTGTTTGTACAATATTAATCTGAATGTTCACTGCTGAGGGGAGGGTGGTGGGAAGGGAGGTGGAAGGAAATTTTGTAACTTAAAAGTATACATATGCATATTGATGAATATTGAAAACCTTTCATAACATACAATTAGAATAATAAAATATCAATAAAAAGCAAAAAACAACCCCGAGTGATGCATTATCAATGACAAATGAATATATTGCAGACTGAGGATACATTTACTGAGGTAGCCCCTGATGGAAGGAGTGATCAGTGAGAGGTGGAATTTAACAATGGCAGCTTCTTAGAGATGGTATTTTTAGTTTTATTTTTTAAGAATCAATTAGATCAATTCAACAAACATTTCCTAAGCACCTGCTGCTATGAATGCAGTTCCATGCCCCATCAGCAACTCAGATGAAGTTGATGGTTCTGGGTGGGTGGAGGATGACTTCAAGTTAAGGGAAACTACACTGAAAAAGAACACATCATAATATTTTAAATTCTGTAAGGAATATTAACTGTCATAGAGTCCAACTCCTTTTTTTCGAGGGTTGGAACTAAGCCCCAGAGAGCCTGTGATTTTAAGGTCACAGTAAACAATAATTATAGATGACATTTATGTAGCATGTTATAGATTTATAAGAGTTATACAGGATTATAGGAATCATCTTTGGGAATCATCTACTCAAGTCCTTTTATTTTACAGATGAAGAAACAGGTAGACCTAATGATTTTCTAAAGGTTAAGATAGTAAGTGGCAGAACCAATATTTAATCCCCTGTTCTCTTATTTTTGTTGTTCTTATATTGATCCTTCATTTGCAAAGAGGACAGATGACATCATTGGGTGATATCATGACTTGTTCAAAACTGGATTGAAATGAGGAAGAGTTGCATAAAATAATCAGCTTCATTCTCTCTTACAGAGTCCAGTGGCAAGACAAAAGTCAGAATAACTGGTGATGGGCCAGGATGAAGAGATGATGTTGGTGTCTTGAGTATCTTACCAAATCCTAAGCACTCCACAGAGCCTGCTTCAGCCAATTTCCATGGAACAGATTGTTCTCATCTATCAATTCCACCAGGGGAAATTTTTACATGGTTAGAGTAGACATCCTCTAACTAATTGTCAGTTTGAGGCCTGTTGGTCAGCCCTCAACTTGGTTTAATCCTATCTGCTGAGGGGTGACAGCTGCCATATTCTTGGAGTCTTCCTTCAAATCAAATATTGATCCACTATACCATTATACCAAATTATCTCCTTTGATCCTCACAACTAAGGTGACTTTTCCATGGTCACAATAATTACTAAGTGTCAGAGTGAGATGCTCAACACTGAACTGTACTCCCTTTACTCTAGGTAGCAATCATGTGGTTCAAGATTTGAACCTGGGCCCTCTGACATTATTCCACCAGGCTGAAATATGGGACAGAGGATGAATTTGAGTATGAGAGAAAAATCTGTGCTGAGAAGAAACAAAAGAAGTCATTTCAGTTGCTTCTTGAATTTATGGATTCAGAAACAGACACCAATTAACAAATGCTACTGGAGGAGGTATTTATTTGGTTTATTTTGTGATAGATAATGCATTTAGATCAAATCCCAAAAGAATCAATCAAAAGCATACCAACCCCCAACAGCAGGAAGTTATTGGATAAAGTGGATCTCTAAAAACTTTCTTTTCTCATCATTACTCTTTCCTTTTCTAGGGAAGTGGAGTTATGCATAATAGTCTCCTCTAACCAACTTCCATCTAATCCACTATTTGGTTATTTTCAAATAGTATATAAATGAAGAAAACAACATTTGTGAACACTTCTAGATACCACAGAAACCATCTCCTAACAATACTATTTATATGCTCTGGATGACATCCATCTTTGACATCTATTCTTCTCTGCTGAATTCTTGATTTAATTAATATACCTAAGATAATAGAATTTTTACCTGGAAATTACCTTAGAATTTATCATGTTCACCTCCTTCTAATTTGCAGAGTATACTGTGACCCAGAAAATTAGAATGACTTTCTTCAAGTCACTTAAATTGCAGTTAGAATTCAAACTCAGTTCTTTTGTCTTGGAATCTTTTAGGTTACAAAATGCTTTCCTTTTCTTCAGTGATACATCATTCATCACTTTCCACTCATTGCTTTCTATTAGAACCTTGGTCAGAAGTGTAAAGGAATTTTTTTAGTCGAATCTTTTTAGTAGAGTCTGATACTTTGTGATCTCATTTGGGGTTCTCTTGGTAAAGATAATAGATTTGCCATGTACTTTCAGTAGAAGGGAATAATAGATCACTATCATTTCCCTAGCTTGTTTACCATCAAAGTACTCCTTAGACCCAGGTGATCCTCCAGTCTTCAAGAAGAGAATAGATTTATTGGAATACTTGGATATCTCTAGAATGAATGTATCTCTTTGTCCCCAATAGCTTTTTGATTTTTAGGAAGATGACCAGGGATGCTATGCGTACATGTATTCATCTTTCTTTACCTTGCACAACTTGTATGCCAAGGCCAACTTTGGTTAGAGAGGTGAGGTAGGGGATAATTTTTAAACAAGCTTGAGATGGTATAGAACTGCATCTCTTGTGTAGCAACTGTTTAAAGTTCTGTTCCACTGTTAGGGGTAGACTTATTATCTCACCTCATTCAGGTTCAACATTGAGAATGAAATGAGGTACTCATGAACCAATTTTATAATTTAAAAAATATGCAACAAGAATCCAGTGATACACCTTCTCTGGGATGTGGTCAACTTTGTTTCCATATGGGAATGAATCTGGATAACAGGAGAGTATATAGTGAAAGATGTGTGATTTGAGTGGTTTTTAGAAATCCTCCAAATCATAAAGGACTCAACTGCCTATGAGTGGGACTTTTTGTGACCAGGGAGATAGGATCTAATTTGCCTTTTAGGGAAAACTAATCCCTGTTGCATGCAGGATACTTGGGAAAAACAAATTCCTATTTTGTGAAATAAAGAAACCCATGTCCTGCTACACCCTTTATCTTAGGGATATATTTAAGAGCACCAACAAATATTACACTGCAAAATATTTGATAATACAACTCAAGAACAAAAAGTGTAGGTCTGTTTTACTTGGGATAATGCAATGCTTTCCATTCCCATCAGTGGCAATTCATGTCCTGTCAACTGAAAATTGACTTTTTAATACACCCAGATAATTTAGTGAAGTGCAGAGAGAACTAATACCATTATTCCTCAATGCCTCAGATATTAATACCTCAAGAGGCTTGTAATTGGTCAAAGGAGTTCCAGCTGCTCCTGAAAACACAGTAATATCTGCTTAGAAATAAACCATAAAACCCCTATGCCCCATCATAATAACACAAAGTTCCCCTGAGAGCTCAGAAAGGAGAATAGAAACAAAATTTAAAAACAAATTAGTAGTGAAGATCCAAGCTTGCACTGGCCATTGTTTTTTCCCCAGGCTCCAAACTTGCAATCAATTCAGAAATGACAAAGCCCACTGTTCTGTACTGTCTCAGGTAAAACCAGAATGTCATAGTCCGTCCCCAATGCATTTGTTAATATACTGGAGACCTAAATTAGTTTTAGTCATCCCTTAACTATCTTTTACTTTTCTATTCTGGCCCTTGGAAACAAGGACAGTCTGGTTGTGACAAGATATTTGTAGAATATATAACAGAGACTGGAACTGAATCTTTAAATTCACTGATGTTGGAATCTCTGATGAGAAAATCCCCACTAGCAATGCATTAGAGAATTTTTTAACAGCACTGATGTTTAAGTGACTTACCCAGAATCACACAGCCAGAGATGGATTGAAATAAATTTTGGAGGTCATTCTCAATGTCATGCTTACCCTCCAGGGAAAAAAAGCAAAACAATTTGAGAATAGAAGGTACTACAGGTCAGAGGATTAGAAAAGGATTCATGTAGGAGATGCCATGTGACTTGATTTTTAGAGGGAAGTAGGGATTCTGAAAAGGAGAGCTTGGTTCTTGTGGTGGTGATAAGTGGTGATGAGTCCACTTTCCTAGTTGGGTTACTTTGGGCAAGTCATGGAAGCAGTTCCTTCATCTACAAAATAGGAATAATGAAATTTTAATCACCTATTTCACTGGATTGTTGTGAGGAAAGCATTTTTAAAAGTTAGGAAGTGGTGTAAATGGAAGCTTTTATTGTTTACACGCACTACTGTAAGAGACTGTAATCTCTTTTAGAGCAGGGGACAAATACTCAATTGTGCATCCTTTTCAATGCCTAGGACATTGTCTTACCCAGTCACTGAACTAAATTTTATGGTACTCAGAAAATTTTCCCTTATATTATAGTCCTTCCTGTCAATTTCTTCTTATCACTGCAATTGTTTCTGTTCTGATTAGAAACTCAGAGGTCTTCTCCTGCCAGATTTTTTTTATGAAAGCAAAAAAAGCCATCTTTTGCCTCATTTCTTGCTATCATCTAATTACTGAATGAGCATTGCCTCAAACAGTTTGAGGAAAGACCTTAGCTTAAAAAAGGTCAATCCAGGGACTTTGTCAGTTGTCTTGACAGATCTTGCTGCTAGATTCCAATGACTCTGGAGGAAAGAATGAGCCTGATGACTTTGCAAAACTCAGTCTCATTTAAATCCAATTCACTTGCAAATCAAGCCATAACCCTTCAGATATCATCTGTCTTCTTTAAAGGATGAACAAAAACAAAAGCATATCTCTTTCAAGATAATGTCTTAATAACATATACATGTAAATATACACATATATATGTAGTATATGTTATTTTTACATATACTTATGAAGATACACATATGTACAAACACATATATTTACGTGTATGTATATGTATATAATCAGATAGTGTGTCATAGTGGATAGAGAACTTATTTGGGAGTTCAGGTGCCACTTTTGATACATATTGACTGTATGACCCCGGACAAATCACTTTGTAATGGAGGTGCTAATCTGAATTTGTAGAGGAAATTTTTTCATTTGGAAATTCATGGGGCGGCTAGGTGGTGTAGTGGGGGTGGCTAGGTGGTGTAGTGGATAAAGCATCGGCCTTGGAGTCAGGAGTACCTGGGTTCAAATCCAGTCTCAGACACTTAATAATTACCTAGCTGTGTTGCCTTGGGCAAACCACTTAACCCCATTTGCCTTGCAAAAAAAAAAAACTAAAAAAGAAAAAAAAAGAAATTCACTATTCCAATGAAATCATAGATCTAGTCCATTTATTTCTAGGTATAGAACTTCACAGTTTGCAAATAACTCTTGAGGTAGGTTTTTGAACTAGATAATACAGTAGATAGTGTTGGACTTAGATATAGGTGCACCTGAGTTCAAATTTAGATTCAGACACTTTCTAGCTTTGTGACCCTGGGCAAGTCACTTAACTTTTGTCCACCTCAGTTTCTTCACTGTAATGTGGATAGAATAATAATATTTACTTCCAAGGGTTGTTGTGAGGATAAAATGAAATAATATTTATAAGTGTTATTATTCCCATTTAAGAGATGAGAAAACTGAAGAATGGGAGGATTGAGAACTTGTTCAGAGCCATTTAATTAATAAGTCACTTAAACTTATCTTTTGAATTCAAGTCCAAGGTTCTTCCACTTTACCACATTGTCTCTCTAATTTCCTAGAGGGTAGGGACCTTTTATTACTCCTCTTTGATGTTCAGCAAATATTTGTTGAATAAATAGAAAAATTAATGACAAACTTTCCATAGGCAATTAAAAAATTAGTAGTGATTGTAAGTCGATTTGAACTTTGGTGCAAGCAAGCACTGAGATCAGACGCAAATAGGAACAATCAAACTATGAATAAATGCATATTTTCATGCAACAAATGCAATATCTTATTCATAGATTTAGAGCATCCTCTATATAACTTTCATGTCAAAGGTCTTGGGGGAATGAGTTAGTTTGGATGAGTTAGGGAGAATCTAATACTAATGAGAGCTGGCAGAACCATGAAACAGTATGCAACCCAACTTTTCATCTTATTGTTAAGAAAGTAAAGACCTGAGGAGTGATGTGACTTATCCAGGGTCAAACAATAAATTACTGGTAGATTTAGGTCTTGACTCCTAAATCACTGCTGTCCATTTCACCATACTGTTGTGAAAATCTCTCACTTTTACCCAGTTAGGAATATAATCATGGTAGAGATGAACTTTGGAGACAGTTTTAAAGGTCAGGAAGAATGATATTTTATCAGCCTCTGCTGAGACTACATTCAGAGCTAGGGATTCAATTCAATTCAGCAAACATCTGTTAATCACCTACTATTAGTGAAAGATTAGTCTAGGAATTAGGAAAACATAGTTTCAGCCCTCAAATAGATTATAAGTTTATGAAGAAGAGGGCATCAACATGGACGTGGACATTAGGAATGATAATGAAAGTTAGAAGTTGGTAACTTCATAGGAGAAATTCAGGAGTACCATGAGAGATTCCAGAAAGGAGACATCACTTTTTTAGTGGGTATTAGGGGATTTCAACAGTGAATTATACATAAATATATATATGCATATATACATATACACATAACATAATATATTATATATGTAACAATGTATAATATATCTAATTTTCAAATATATATATATATTTGAAACATATTTCTATAAAAATGGCTGAAAATTCATCTTTCAATAGCCTTTTCAGTCAGATCTGAGAATAGAGTGAATGAGGTCCCTTTCAGTTAGATACCTAATCAAGTTAGATACCTAATCAAGTCAATTTAGCAATTGGAAACAATACTTAGAGATACCTTTCATTGTAAAATAAACAAAGGCTTGCCTCCTTAATCCACTAAGAACATCTCTTACTATTCCTTTGATTTGAAGGTCTTTTGGACTCTCATTTTACTCTCATTTCATCTCTTCCCCTGACTCTTCCCACACTGCAGGGCTCTTTGATTGGACAGACCAGAGATGACATTTCAAGCACTTCTCCCAATGGGTAAGGCTATTAAAAGACAACAGTTAGATCTTCATTTGGGGGAACTTCAGGAATCATTGTCCCTGACTAGGACAAAGTCTCGGAAGGTTAAGACATTTATTCCAACAAGTCAAAATGGCCAGTAAGGAGGACTTCTCATTTGGAGGGGGGATACATTCATAGGAAGACTTTTTAGAAGAGGAGTCATGTGAGCTGAATCTTAAAAGAAGGGTATGGTTTTAAGAGCTTATGCCAAAAGTTCACATGAGGAACACTAGGCAGAAAGTCACAAAGAAAGAAGAATGTAGGATAAAGCTGACATTGGAAAGTTTTCTAGTTTGACTGGCAGATCCAATTCATGAAAGATAGCATTGTGACATGGCTAAAAAAATAGTTTAAGAAGTCAGGCTAAGGAATTTGCCTTTTATTATTGAAAGTCACTAAAGATATTTGAGAGGGGATGACATTTATGCATTAGAAAGATGATGGTGATAGTGTGTAGACTGGGTTGAAAGGAAGTGAGCTTCAAAGTGGGGGAACTCAGCTGGATAGTTATTCTGTGGTCCAGGTAAGAAGTGACAAGAATCTAAGGAGACATGAAAATAGATCATAGGGAGAAGGGCATGAAGAGAGGGAAAGTAGAGGAAAACAGCTAGATCATTAGGATCATAGGATTGAAGTAGAAGAGATCGTATTCTCTGTAATCCTCATTTTATGGATAAAGAAAATGAGACTCATAGAAGTGAAGCAAGTTGTCTAGGATCATTCAGATAATAAGTCAGGAGTCATAACTGGTGGCAGAGAGACAGAGACACGAAGTCACAGAGACACAGAGACAAACAGAGACAGACAGAATTGTATAGCTTAATTCATCTATCTCTAAACTAGATTGAGTGGAGGGGTTTAAACCCAGCACCATGAATCAGAAGGTATGAATTCAGTATTCTAACTTTGCAGCTAACAAATTGTGTGGAAATAGAGAAGTTCTTTATTTTCTCTGTGCCTCAGGGCTCTCCTCTTAAAAAATGGACATTACAATACTTTTTCTACCTTCTCTGTAGGAATATTGTGAGGATCAAGTTACTACTTCATTTGTCCTCCTCATTCATCTAAATCCTCAAAGAGGATGGAATTTGAAGTCAGAGAACTAGCTCTGTCACTATTTACCTTCATGACCTTGGTTAAGTAATTTGTCTGGATTCCAGTTTCCTCATCCCTTAAAATAAGAGAGAGATGGATAAGGTGACCCCAAAAGTTTCAGTTCTAAATCAATGCTTATTCTATAATTCTTTGTCTGAAATGTTATACATCACTATTTACTCAATTCTCCCCAAATCTCTATTAATATTAGCTCTTTGAGATTTACTGAGTTGGGTTTTTTCCACACAAAACTTGAAGGAAATAGTGTAAATATTATTTTATGGCTGAAGAAACTGAGGGTCAGAAAAATAAAAGGACATGACACTGTTGAGTTGATTTCAACTTCATTGTTTATTCCATTATAAATCACTGCTCAGATCCTACAACACTGGATTTCCCCCCCTGTTTCATTTAAAAAAATTTTAGTCTTTTGTTTTTATATCACATTTATTTCCAAGCATGTTCCTCTCACTCTCCTCCCCAGAAAGTCTGCCATTGTAATGAAGGAAAAAGTACCCTCCCCTGCCCAAACCAATTCTTCCACCAAACAGTTCAACAAAATCAAACATATCAGAACATGTCTGACATATGCAATATTTCATCTCTTCAATAAAAGAGGGAGAACTTTTAATATTTTTCACATAATTAAGACCCTCTCTTCTTGTACCCCAATCCAAACACTATTCTTTTGGGAATCAAGCATTGGTTGGTTGTCAAAACCAAATCTGAATTGATTGACAAATGTAGTTGCGATTTAGGTGGTTGACACAGAGATTTTGATGGAAACAAATCTATTAGGTCAATGGCATTAGCACCAAGACAGCTGGTGAAATCCAAAGGCAGCACTTTCTCCGTCTCTCTTCACCTCACTTGCCAAACAAAGTCTGGGATTTGCTCAAAGTTTACTCAATTGAATCAAAAGTTGTCCACTAACAACCCTGGTGTCCTAGTCTTCCTTGTGAGCATGCCCCCTTTGCCCAAGCACATAGCCAACCTCAGCATAATTACCTCTTCCAAAATACCTTCAATTCCTACTTTTCAAGCTCATGTTTTCAATTGAATGGAGAGTGGTATTTTAATGCCAGTGAAAGAAAGCTCTAAAAATGTTAACAGGAATACACCAACTGCAAAAGGTAATAATGACACTCACCAGTTTGAAATGTGCTTTTTGCATAAATGCTTAAAAAAGAGCCCTCCATATTTAAGCTATTTGAAGAGAAGTTCTTTGAGTGCACTTCACAGCAGGGTACTCTGAATTGGCACATTACCAACAATCCATGTAATATTCATCCTGGGCACTGGCTTTACATAATTCCATGCAATTGTCAATTTCAACTTATTTAGATAACTACTCAGTGAAGGTATTAAAGTCCAATGGCATTTCCTGGTAGCGGAACTCTGCTTAACTGCAATAATACTGTACTTAGACTATTGTCTCTTAATACCATTCCTTGCATCCCAGGGTTACAGGTCAGCTTTCTGTGTGGTTAGGAGATGCTCTTGAACATTTCTGGGCTGTTATCTGAGGATGTTCCTAAGGTTCTGATAACCAGAGGCCATCCTTGGGAGTGCAGAAAGTGTGTGTGTGTGGGGGGGCAGTCTACAGGACTGCAGATAAACCACAAATTCACTGAAGCATAATGGACTCTGAGAGCCTGCAGGCTGAGCTGTGGCCCTGAAGGTCCCAGTTCTATTAAATTCTGTTCCTCTGGAGCCAGCTGCTTGGGTGCGATTGGATTGTGAGGACTCAGCCACCTCAGTTGGAGACCAGTCAATCAGCAGGTGGTCACAGCTGAGTGAAGGAGGGGAGGTGCCACCTATTTCACATTCACTTGGCAGGAAGAATTTTCACAGGAATAGTTTCTCATGTGCCTCTACTTCCTAGGAAATGGCACCAAGAAAGAGCAGGGGGAGTAAGAAAATTTACAAAAATAACAGAGTCAGATAGCTTATTTATTCTAGACCAAGGGTTAGTGTAGTTTATAAGACTTCTTTATAAATCGGTCTTTCATAAGATTCGTACTGATAATTATAAAAACTAATAAATCTTAGCATTGGCACTATACTCTTAAAAAAAGCCATTATCACATAATATACATTTGTCTTTCCGTCCCCTTCAGTTCATCTTTCTTCTGAATTTCACTCATTCTGTCAATGACCCCACCATCCATCCAGCTGATCAACTTCTCACTCAGGAGTCATCAAGGTATCCTTTATTCTCCCTCCACTCACATTCCCAAGCAGCTATTAAATCTTGTCTATTCCACTTCCCACAACTGTCCCTCTGTTCCCTTTCTCTCTGCTCTTAAAATCTCATCCTAGTTCAGCCCTCAACACAGCTAACCTGGATTATTGCAATAGCCTCCCAGTTTTTCTCCCTTGCTCAGAAGTCTCTTTCCTCTCCAGTTTATCATCTACTCAGTAACTGAGTAACTGAAGTGGACACATGTCTCTTGCCTGTTCAATAAACTCTTACCTCAATAAATTATTGCCTCTAGGATCAAATACATAGTTTTCTGTTTGACATTTAAAACCCTTCACAATCTGGCCTCATCCATCTCTTCCAGATGTTATGTAAGTATTTTCAAACTTTAAAGTGCTATATATTAGCTAAAATTATTCATAAATCCTAAAGTCCAGCTAAATTGACCTTATTGTTTCTCATATACAGAACACCATCTCTCTTTTCTGTGTTTCTGTTCAAGTTACTCTTCATACCTTCATTGAATCCCTCCTCATCTCTGACTCTTAGAGTTCCTAGTTTCTTTCAAAGATCAGCTCTAGAATCACCTCCCAGGTGAGAACTTTCCTGGTCCTCTTAGCTGTTAGTGATTTCTTCCTGAAGGTGGTTAATTTAGTCATTTCATTAATAATGCCAGCAGTTTAATAAAAGAATGGTTATTTGATTGTCTGTTTCTTAGATCAAAGATATTCGTGGTGGCAGTGTCAAAAATTATATGCTGTTTTGGAAGAGTAGTGCTTCTTAAAGCATCATTCAACTCTGACTGGTTAACAAGAGGTGAACTTTACAAAGAGAAGTGAGGTCACCCCAATAATGGTCTGATAGTGACATCATGTCTCTCTTAAAAAGAGATTATACCTATACCGAGCCCCCAGTCTTGGACAAGCTAGACAAAGGATATATATATATCTCATCCAAGCCTGAGCTTTTTGGGTGAGGTAGCAATATCTAGAATAAGGAGAATATTAATCATACCTTCCATCAGCCCTTTAGAAACTGGACAAGAAAATAAAACAGGAAAAAAGGCTTGGGTATCCCCTGTTTAAATAATTGGCTAATTGTTTCTTTCAGTATACATTTCTTTTTCCCTTGTAAAAAGTAAGCTCTTTGAGATCATGAATCATCTTTTGTCTTTCTGTGTTTTCCTAGCACATGATGGATGCTTATTAAATGCTTGTTGATGCTTATTATTGTTTTGCTTCATTCTTGTTTAAAAAAGAAAGCAGTGTTGGACATATATGGGATTGAAGGGTTAGTAATGTGACCTGGAAGTGGTGTATGGGCCATTATGGACTCATAGAGCACTATTGCCTAAGGCAATTATGTGTATAGTTGGGTGCTTATTTATGGGTCTGGTTGCTTGCCCTAAAGGTGGCCTCTAGCATCCTCAGGACAATTCTTTGCAGACTATGAGTGCCAGCAAACTTGACACATGAGGTGATTAGGCCGAAGTCAAGAGAAGGAGGCTTGTCCCTATGTTTGCAATCTCTTCCCACATCATCAAGGCTTCAGACTCTCATTTTTTGCTTCTGGTAAAGAGACCTATGCCTTGGGTTTATCTGTGACAAAGCAGAATGATAGGAAAGGGATAAGAATAACTAAGAAAATTCAAGTGTCATAGAAAACAAACCCAAAGAGAATTCCAAGGAGAATTTTTATGGTATGTAGGCGTCAGAGATCATTTATTGCAAAGCTCTCATTTGACAAGTAAGATCACTGAATCCCAAAAGGATCAAATGGCTTATCTAAGGTCACCCAGCTAGCATCTGAAAGAGGATTTGAACTGATGTCTTCTAACTTCAGATCAAATGTTCTTTGTACTAGGGGTATCAAATATACATGCTAGGGAACATTTCCTCAAACAGACTAAAGCAGAAATAAGAAATATTCAACAAATAAAAATACAAAATATCATAGATAATGTTAATATGTGATTTACTAAGGCAAGATGTAGCCCACAGGGATCCTTATGTATTACCTAGGGGTTTTTGTTTCTATTTGAATTTGTCACTTTACCCTACATTGTTCTTCTCTTAGTCACTAAAGTTCCAGGTAATAGAAAAGTTTTGAAGAATGAGAAAAGTATCAAATTAGAATCCAAAGGGGGAAAGAGTCAGAGGAGAGGAGGAGATACTGGATTAAGGGATATTTGAGAACCAAGTCCCCTGAGAATTAAAAAGGGATAGAGTAGAAAATATACATTAGAAGTATTGTTTGAAAAAATAGTTATTTATTTTTAAATTTATTTTATTTTTAATTTGAAGACAAAAGCAAGCATTTTCATAGCAGTACGAATATACATTTCTTTCAAATATAATTTGAAAATTATGCAAATTTTTATCCCCCCCCCAAAAAAGTATTAGGTTTTTCAGATCTTCTTATCCTGGGGTCCATAAACTTTGATTTTTGTTTGACTATTTTGATCATTATATTGCAATATAATTGGTTTTCTTTGAGTACTATCTCTTCAGCTGTAAATATTTAAACTCACTATTCCAAGAAGTAGGCAATAGGCTTCATAAAATGTCTCTTCTTTATAGATTAGAGGGAAGCAGGGAATAACAAGCATCATTGTTCACAAAATGTAAGTTCAGGATATGGGCAAATATGTTCCAATTATGTTGTGGGTCTTCATTCTTCCAGGGGAAGTAGGTTAAGGGATCACTTGGCAGAAGTAAGGGCCAGTGGTTGTGTGGATCTTAGAACTTGAGGATTAGATAGGTCTAGAGAATTCTCTAATGTAGAAACTTTGCTTGGGGATCTTCAAGAAATGGATAAATGCATAGCAACATTATAAATCAATAATGAGTTGTCTGCTTAATTTGACATTTTTTTCACATCTTTCAAAGGCAAAAGGTCAGAAAAAATAAATTGGGAGTGATTTAGGGCTGCAAAGTGGTGTGGCATGTCTTGTGGCAGCAGTTAAGAGATTCTTGAGGTCTAGAGTGCTAATAATGGTAGCAGTGACAGAATAAACCATGTATAACAGGCTGGAAAGGAAATATAATGTAAACTAGTGAAGTTGATGATATAGGAGGGACTGAATGATTGACAGGCCAGGTACATATTGGCAAGATTGTCTGTGTTCAAGATGGGAGTCAAGTAACCACCGGTGGAATGATGAGATATTTCTTTTACACAAAACTTAGGTTACTTGTTAGTATTTTCTAGGGAACTGCTCATCATTAACAAAGCTTTGCTCAGTCTCTTCTGTGCCAACAGGGCAGCCTTTTTTGTCACTGTTAAATTCTCTATCATAGGCAGATGGTAACTCATTGGTTTGACAAGCAGGGCTTTGCAAGATGTCCAGAGTCAAACAGACAGGGGTCTGCCATAGGATTTATCTGATGAGCTGAGGGAATCTATGATGACCCTAAAGACTGCAGGCAATAGAACAAATGCTTCACTGAGGAGGCTACAAGTCTAAGATAAATCAGAGGAGTCTGTGTGTCTACATATGCTTTCTGGGAAGAAAAAAAAAGACCTTTATTCAGACCCTGGCATTTTTTCCCCCAGTTTGTCTACTTGTCAGAAGACTGAATCCTCTTAGTTTACTGTCTTTCTGAATTTTTCCCACAATTAGTTTACAAGGAAATCTATTTACTGAATTCTTTAAAAAAATTTATTGATGTATTTTGTTTTTACATTATTAACATTTATAGATTGTCCTATGAGAATTCTCTTGAATGAAAGCAAAACAATTAAGTAAAACTAATAATGCAATGACCTCATATGAAAGTTCATGCAATATTCCATGCCTGTAATGCCCTTGTACATCTCTATTTTTAGTTATTTTTTAATTAACAAAAAATCTATTTTCTTTCCTCTCTCTCCTCATCCCACTAGAAAAACAAAAAAGGAAAAAAATCCAATATATATCATCAAATAAAACAATTTTCTCATTGACTGTAATTGAAACAAGGGTTGAATTTTGTAGAAAGGACTAACAAAGTTCAAATTCTTCCTCAGATACTTGCTAGAGTTGTGACCCTAGGCAAGTCATTTAATTGTCTGCCTCAGTTTCACCAAATGTGAAATGAGGATAATAAAAGCACTTACCCCATAGCATTACTGTGAAGATCAACATTATTGTGAAGATCAAAGAAAAGAAAGCAAATCTTGAGTGTTCTATAAATGATAGCTATTAATATGCATCTCATTTTGTACTCATCTTAATTATTATGTTCAAAGTTTTAACTGAATTTAAATAAATGCTTTATCCCCGTGGATCAAAATAGCTTGGTATCAGTGGCAATCTGGTAGGGTCTTTTCTCCTCAGTTTTTAAAATGTTCTTTTTTAATGTGAACTTAGAAAACATCAACAAACAAATATTTCAACACATAAAGAGAATTGTATGTGAAATTGTGATCTTCTACTTATTCTTTTTAAAAGGTAGAATTGAATTAAATATGATAGTAATCTAGATGCTTTTATTTTCTGTGTATTTTTAAAAATGAGTCATTGGAATTTTTCCTGTCTTTTATTTTCTTGTATTTTTGGGTGCCACTATCACCACCCACTAATTCCTGTCTTCTCCTTTATCTCCTCTTCTTAATGAGTGACATCATAGGCTCCATTATGAGAGAGAAAGAGGTGGAGACAGAGACAGAGAGAGATAGAGACAGAGACAGACAGTCAGATAGACAGAGACAGACAGGGAGGCAAAGAAACAGAAACAGAGGCAGAGAGACAGAGACAGAGAAAGAGAAGAAAGTCACAAAAAGAAAAGGATTGCTTCAAGCAAACAGTAGGGGATATTTTACAAAAATAAAAGACAGAGTTGAGTAATGTCTGTGTGATTTAGTTTAACTCAGCAAACATTTATTAAGTGTCTAGTCTGCCAGGCACTGGGTATACAAAGACAGATGTACCATAGATGTTACTCTCAGGGGGCTTACTACCTAATAGGGAGGAGGATAAGGATAAAGTAAAAAAAAAATGCCTGTGATAAAAGGAGTGCAAAACAAGTACAAAAAGAGTCTGAAACAAAATGATATGAGAAATTTGAGAAGCAAGAAATCATTTTAAGCTGGGAAAGTCAAGTAAGATCCAAGGAGAGAATTTTATCCTAGTTAAGTCAACAACTTTTACCAAACATCTACTATGTATGTCCCAGGTGTTATGATAATCACTGGAAATATACCTTTTTTTCATTCTCACATCAACCCTGAAAAGTTAATCCCATCACCTCTATTTTACAGATGATGACACAAAGTGATAGAGTTTAGGACCTACAGGGTCACATAGATAATGTTTGAGATGGATTTGAATTTAGTCTTCCTGACTCGAGGTCCAGCAACTTGAGAAAAATATTGACTTCAAGAGTGTATCTATCTGGAGGAAGAGATGGTAGTATTCATTCTTTGGACTTCCAGGTGGAATTAAATAAAGATACTGATACAGGCAAAGACAAGGACAGATTGGAAGACTGAGTCAATCAATCAAATTACAAAACATCATCTATGTATTGGTCACTTTGTGAGCTATATACAGAAGAGTCAAAGTAACTTTTTTAAAGGTGCCAACCTTTTGGAAGAGATAATATGTATTATATATGTACATAATAAACATGGGGCAACTTGGAATCAAAGGCACTATTAACTAAGGAGAACTAGGAAAATTTCATGTAAAAAGCAGTGTTTGAGTCAAGTTTTTGAGGAAACTACTGATTTTAAGAGGGAGATAAGGATTATGCACATTAAAGAAAGTACTGTAGTGGGTGGAATATTGAAATTGGAGTCAAGAAGATCTGAATTCAAATCCTACATTAAGTACTTATTAGTTACATGTTCTTGCACAAGTCACTTAACTTCTGAGTGCTTCAGCTTTCTCCCCTGAAAATAGAGTCTAGCTCCATTGATTGCTTTGAGAATATGAGATTCTATAAATAAAATAGTTTTGCAAATTTTAAAATACCATGAAAATGATATCTTTTATTATTCTTGGTATCAGGGATAGTCATTACCAAGATGCAAAGTTGGGAGATGGGTCTTCTTTATGAAGAATAGTCAGGAGGCTATATTGTCTGGATTGTAGAGTATATGAAGGTCCATAAATAAGGTAAATTTAGACCTTGACTTGAAGAACTTGATGTGTCAAATGGAGGAGTTTATATTTGATCCCCAAATTAAACTAAGTTTGATCCATCTCTCCAAGTACTTCCTTCAAGGATAGGAACCAAAAATACTCTCAACTAATGGCATTCAAAAAAGAAGTATTAGACCAAATCTGATCTCATAGCTGTTTTACTGCTTATTATCAGACCAAAATGCATTTCCTGATCATTTCAAAAGATCTCTTGAATTCTTCATATTCAATATTTTCATTATACAATAATGTTCTATTACTTTCATGTTCTACCATTTGTTCAGCAATTTCTTTAGGTTTTTTTTTTGTAAGGCAAACAGGGTTAAGTGGCTTACCCAAGGCCACACAGCTAGGTAATTATTAAGTGTCTGAGACCGGATTTGAACCGAGGTACACCTGACTCCAAGGCTGGTGCTTTATCCACTACGCCACCTAGCCGCCCCTGTTCAGCAATTTCTTAATGCATAGGCATGTATTTTGTGTTCAATTCTTTACTACATGTAAGTTTTCATGGTGTTCACATTGACTTTTTTGATTTGTGGTCACTACTGTGGACTCATTCTCATTACTATTTAGCTCACCTAACTAGATTATCTTCTGAACTTTAGCTTAATCTGAACAACTCTTTTAATCTCATTGATTCCATCTTGAACCATCCCTGTGTCCTCAGAGCATGTTCTCTCTTAGGACCTGTTCAGTATACTTAATTACTGGTAAGTATAAGTCTGCTGAAATCAGGTTTCATTGCTCTGAAGATCTGACCTAAATTTTCAGTGTGTGCTTATACACCTTGGAAATCAGCACATGGAACAAATCAGGACTTTAGAGTGAAGGGGAAAAATGATAATAATGCAGATTAAATTTAAAAGTGTGTCATGTATACTGATTTCTCTTAGAAAGTCAACTTTTTTTTGAGATAATCAGATTTAAGTGACTTACTTGTCCAGGGACAGACTGCTGATAAAAATTTGAGGTCAGATTTGACTTCAAGTTCTCAAGAGTCTCCTACTGGAATGCTTTATCCACCATGCAACCCAGCTGCCTTAAGAGATTAAGTTTTTAAACATTGACCAAAATATCTTTGTTCCTATTTCTTTAGAGATCAAACAGGCATTTCTTTGAAAGTTGTGAGATACAGACTTACAGAGCATTGGACTTGGAATGAGGGAACTTTGGTTCAAATTCCAGTACCAACATATCTTAACTATATGACTTTTCATTTCTTTAAACCTCAATTTCCTCATCTGTAAAAGAGGGACAATAATACTTGCTCTATTAAATTCCATAGGATTATTGTAGGGGATATGCTTTCTGAATTTTGAATTGCTCTCTTAATGTGCTGTTGTTATAATGATGAAGATTTCCTGAGATTCATTATATGAACTGATCTCATTTACAATTTAGCCAAAGAAGGAACCTTCCAAATGACCTGGAGGAAGTATAGAGAGGAAAGTATGGTTCCTGGAAGAATAAATAAAAGGTAGGCAAAGGGTGAGGAGGAACAAACATTCTTTAAGGTGCCTCAAAAATATAAATTCATTTGATAATATGAGGAAGATGCTATTTTTTTAGTTTTGTTTTTTTTTTTTTTTTGCAAGGCAATGGGGTTTAGTGGCTTGCCCAAGGACAAACAGGTAGGTAATTATTAAGTGTCTGAGGTTGGATTTGAACTTGGGTCCTCCTGACTCCAGGGCCGGACTCTATCCACTGTACCACCTAGCCACCCCAGTAAAATGCTATAATCACCATTTTGTAGTTTAGAAAACTGTGACAGACAGAGGTCAAATAACTTGCCCAGGATCATATGGTTAGTAAATGTTTGAGGTCAAATTTGAAAAGATTTTTCATGACTCTAAGTCCAGACCTCACTTATACCTTAGTGTAGGAATCATTATGAAGTAAATGAATAAGTTAAAACTATGTTTTTACTTTTTTTGAATGGTACAACTTTATAATTTATGAATACTGAGATATGAACTTGTTAGATCTAGGCATACTAGGATTCACAGGACCACTGTGTTCTGAAATTATACCAAATGAAATTATACCAAATTTCATTGGTTCAAGTATAAAACTCTCCTGACTTTAGTTAGTATTCTGAGAAGATAGCTGCAGTAATAGGATCTAACTTATTAACTACCTGCATACAGAAGGCATATTCTTTGTTCATTCACTCATTTAGGAGTTTAGGAGGGCTCAGACCTGGGAGCATGTCGTGCAATTAATTTTTCCCTTGCCGAGTCACAGTAGATGTTTGATGAGTCTGTTTCTGAAGTTCATGATGATGCAGAAAGGAGTGAGAATCTTCCTGTTGGTTCTTATTGAATCCCACTTTTTAGGCATCCAATCTGACTATTTATAAGAGTTTCTTTTTCATCCCATATCAGGCATCCTCACAAGTTACTTGAGGCATCATATAGTTTTCTATTTACTCCTTTCAAGTCACAAATATTATGTATGTTTTTTTTAAAGTAAAGCCAATAGATATTCAGTATATACTATATACAAGGCACTGTGTTAGACACTAGGAAAACAAAGACAAAACACAACAAACTATCTTTGTTCTCAAAGAAGTCATGTTATATTAGGTGTATGTGTTTTGGGGTGGTGGTGATGAAGGAAGTACATCTATTTAGCAGAGAGTTGTACACAGATATTTTTCAGGTACAAAAGGATCTAATAAAGATCTTCATGGGAAAGTATCAACTCATATCCTCAGGGGTATGTTAAGACCATACCAGCTCCATAGGGAGCTGATTGTTAAATTTTCAGTGTATGTACCCCTCAGAAATTGGTAAATGCTACAAGGAAGAATAAGTTATTAAATATTTAATAGACTATCATCTGGTAGAAGCCCAAAGGGATGAATCTTTAATTGTGGAATTTCAGTCATGAGGACAAACAAGAAGACAATGGCAGGAAAAAGAGGGAGGACCTTCCTATTGGTTCTCATTAAATAGCTCCATCTAGGTAATCATGAAATCAACCCTGGCTTTACTTTCAAATAACAGATACGTAAATTATTATCTTTAGCAAAAAATGCTTAAGAGTTCTCTTAATTGACTGTCCCTGGAGTGCTGAAACCCATTCCCTAATTGACGTAATCCTCCTTAAGTCTGATCTTAACATCCTGTTCACATAATGCTTTATGTTTAACTTACATGTTCTGTCCAGAAGAACTTCTCAGGGTAATGACATGAGCAGCATTTTACTATTCTTTTAGAATCAGCTCCTTAAAAAGAGATTTCAGTGGAATATTGTAAGCAAAGCTCTGGACTGCAGCTCCACAAACTTCCATGTTCAATAAATAATCCTTCAGAGTCACAATGCTGGTCTGAAAAAATCTTTACACGTTGGCAACCAGCATCCTGTATGATGGGTAGGAATAGATTTTAGTCACTGGGGCTTTCCTGGGGAAATGAAAAAGTCTCGTTTCGCTGGGAGACATTTGTATTGAGAATGTAGTTTCAGGAAATTCACTTCTCTAAAATCTCCTATTTTTTGGAGGGGAAAGATGTGGTGGTTGAGGCTTGTTTCATTCCAATTGAAGTTTTATAGTCAGGACATGTATAAGTTTACACTGACAAGGAAACATGAACCAAATTCACAAATACACAAAAGAAAAAAAAATACCATATATCCTCTTTTCCTTCCTCCTCCTTTCTCTCAAGGATGAACTGATGCATTGAATTATAAGTATGAGATACAGGAGTTCATCTAGCTTTATAAATCAAGATTATTTGTCAATGGTATTATTTAATCAATAATATGCTGCAAGATGCCCCACTTAGAACCTTGATCCATTCAGCAGTCTTTGTTTCTTCCAATATGGTACTATTTCTTGCATTTTATATCCAAATCAGTTATTTTCCCCCAATAAGAGATGAGGAAGTTGATGTTTTCCTTGTCTTATGATTTGACTTATCCTACTTCCTTAAGGAGGGGAAGTTTCCGGCTCAAATGAGAAAATGGAAATAAAGTAGACTTTAGACTTCTACTTAAATGCCAGTCATTATTATTGTTGTTGTTATAATTATTATCCTATACTCCTTCCATCTGGTAATACTTTTTTCCCTAAGCCTTCTAATGCATGAATCAAATATTCATATTTATTTTTTGATTCATCATATGCTGCTCCAAAGATTAATTAGTATGGTTCTGAAATAAGAAATTAATAAGGTAACAGCTTGTCTAGATCCAAATAGCACATACATCTCTGACTCTCATTCCCCATGTCAGGGGCAATCAATAGAATACAGAAAAGAGAGCACCTGGAAAAAACATGGACCTTTAATATTGATGCTTTGCTACATTGGAAAATTCTAGCTGGCTTTTTGTATTCCTTTCTCTTTGTTTATAGTTTCTTTGTTATCACAGGATTGTACAAGCTGGATGAAGATAAAGATTCAGAACTACTTCTTGGTCATGAGACTAAGAAGATGGGGTGAAGAGATAGAAGATGACTCCATAGTTCCCCACAGTTATAGAATTTTCTGGAGAAGTCTGTTTTTGCTTAGCAGTCTCTCCTCCATTCCTTTTGTATTCTCTCACCTTCTTTCAGAATTCATTTGAACTTGCTTCCTTCTGTCAAGGGGAAAAATCACCTAAAAATATACATTCACAATGAGAGGTTAGTGACATGTTACTGCTGCTATGGCTGTATGCATTTTAAAAGAGAGGGAAATGCCCAAGGTTCAGATAGGAAAGGAAACAAATCAAATCTCTTGTGTTGATCAGAGAAGGATTTGACCTGTGAGTAGACCCTGCCCTTCCAACCTTAAAAAACTGGAAGAATCAGTCTTAAAAAAATGAATACCTAATAGTGGAATTTCAGTACTGTCATTGGTATTTTTATTAAGGAAAAACTATTTTTTGCATCTCTCAGATTATACTCACTGATGCTCAAAGGTGAACTTATATTGAGGTCTTCTAAAATGACCAAAACCAAACCATTTCTTTGTAATCTGAAGTTGAAAATATAGCATCTCACTTCCAATTCCCTTTCCATTCCAATTTATTCCCTGGAACAATAGTTCTCAATGGACCCATGGAGGGTTTGTAGGATAGTTTTCAAGGGTCCTTAAGATCAAAACTATTTTCATAGTAAAATTAAGACACTATTTGTATATTAAAATATGGCTCCTTTCCCCCAACTAATGTATCTGGGTGAGTTTGTATTTTCTTCATATACTTGAACCAAAATAAATGATCAAAACCCATTGAATGTAGAAATAGAGATGAGAATCTATCTTCTATTAGGCCAGACATTAAAGGAGTTTGGAAAACTTAAGCAAAACAGTGCTCTTCTTCTCACAAATGTTTTTGAAAACATAATTCACAAAAATATCTAATTTATGTTAACAAATTATTTTTATTTTAAAAGAATTATGATTATAAATTGTGTCTACTTTTTCTAATATGTTTATATTTATACACATATATATGTATATAATATAGATATGTATATAATATAGATATATATGAAATCCCATCTCAGCAAAAGCTTTGTGAAGTGTCCAATAATTTTTTTTAGGTTTTTGCAAGGCAAATGGGGTTAAGTGGCTTGCCCAAGGCCACACAGCTAGGTAATTATTAAGTGTCCGAGACCGGATTTGAACCCAGGTACTCCTGACTCCAAGGCCGGTGCTTTATCCACTACGTCACCTAGCTGCCCCCCAATAAGTTTTAAGAGTGCAATGGGGCCACAAGACTAAAAAAATTTGATAACTACTGCCCTATACATATATACATATAGATATGTGTGTGTATATATATATATATATATATATATACATATATATATGCATATATATGTATTGTGTTTATAAATGTTTATGTATAACTTATGGTCATAGAAATACCTAATAAAATTGAAAATAATGCATAAAACATTTTGTACATCAATAATAGCGTGCAATATTGATGATTTAAGTATTTTATACCCAGTGTTTTCATGTATTCTCTTTTTTTCTAAATTTCTAAATCAAATTATGAAGACAGGGGCAGCTAGGTGGCACAGTGAATGGAGCACCAGCCCTGGAGTTAGGAGGACCTGAGTTCAAATCCTATCTCAGACACTTAAAAATTATCTAGCTGAGTGACCTTGGGCAAGTCACTTAACCTCATTGCTTTGCAAAAACCTAAAGAAAAAAATCATGAAGTCATTTCTGGGACCTGACTTTTGAGAGTGCATGTTAAGCTTTAATGAAGATGAATGGCAGTTCAATCAATACAGTAGAGTGAAAAAGCCATGGAATCTGGATTCCAAAGAGTTTGAAACCTGACTCTGTTATTTGTTGCCTCTGGGACCTTGGGCAGATGACATCATGTCTCTAAGTAGAATTCAGTTGCTTTATTCTTTTTTTTGGGGGGGGTCTTTGGTTTGGATTCTTTACCAAAAGTTACAGCATTGTTGAGAAAAGGTAAGTCATTCACAGCTGATCATCCTCCAATATTGCTGTTATTTTGTATATAGTACAGCTCTCATTGCATCTGCTCATGCATTTTTTTTTACTGAGCATCCTGTTCATTTCTTATAAGGGTAGCATTTCAGCATAGTCACATACCATAATTTATTTAGTTATTCCCCAAACTATGGGTATCCCCTCAATCTCCCATTCCTTGACACCTGAAAAGGGCTGCTATAAATATTCTTATTCATATAGGTCCTTTTCCTTCCTGTTTTTTTTCATTTCTTCTGGGATATAGATTTAGTAGTGGCACTACTAGGTCAAGGGATAGACAAGGTTTTATAACCCTTTGAGCATAGTTTCAAACTTGTTTCAATAAAGTTTTCCTACAGTTACCTATTGCTAACTGTATTTCCCTCCATCCTATTACAGCACTCCCATTTACTCTCTCTTTCCTTTCATCCTATCCCTCCTCAAAAGTATTTTGCATATCAATGTAAAAATTATCAGACTGTCTTCTGGGGTGGGGGGAGGAAGGGAGGATGGGGAGAAAAGTGTAAAATTCAAAAACCTTAAAAATGATAGGTAGAAACTACTTTTGTATGTAATTGGAAAACAAATAGAATATTTAAAAAGAAAAACTAGAATACAAAAATTAAAAAAATTAAGTCCTGAAGTTAAACACTTTTAGTTGTCCATAGTTTAAATCATATCCTATTCTTTATTTTTACCCAAAAACCCTACAACTTTTTGTTTTTAAATTTTAGTTTTAAATAAAGAGCCAGAAGATAGTGTTTATAAGAAAAAAAATGTTTTGCATGACTACCCCGGACCTTTCTTCCCTTCTATCACCTCCCTTTCCTTCCCCCACCCCCACTTTCTCCCTTTCCTTTCATCTCCTACTTTCCTCTAGGATAAGATAGATTCTATACCCAATTGAATGTGTTTGTTATTCCTTCTCTGAGCCAATGTCAATGAGAATGGTGCTCAATTACTCCCCCCTTATCTCCTCCTCCCCACTTTCATCCCATTGCAAAAGCTTTTTCTTCTTTCAGTAAAATTACTTACCCCATTCTACCTCCCCCTTTCCTTTTCTCCTAGCACATTCCTCTCTCACCCATTAACTCCATCTTTTTTAATATATTATTCCTTCAAATTCAACTTATCTGTAAACGTTCCTTCTAACTGCCCTAATAAATGAGAAATTTCATGAGTTATCAGCATCATCTACCCATGCATTACTATAAGCAGCTGAACAACAAGTCCCTTGTAGTTTGCCTTACTTGTGTGCCTTGTAATGCTTTGCTGGAGTCTCATATTTGAAGATGAATATTTTTGTTCAGCTCTGCTCATTTCAACAGGAATGTTTGAGAATCCCATTTCATTTAATGTCCATCTTTTCCCTTGAAAGAACATATTCAGTTTTTCTGGATAGCTGATTCTTGGTCATAATTCAAACTCTTTTGCCTTCCAGAATTTCGTATTTCAAGTCCTACAACCTTTAATATGGAAGGTGATAAATATTTTGCTATTCTTTTTTTTTTTTTTTTAACAAAGCAGTGGGGTTAAGTGATTTGCCCAAGGTCACACAGCTAGGTAATTATTAAGTGTCAGAGGCCAGATTTGAACTTAGGTACTCCTAACTCCAAGGCCAGTGCTCTATCCACTGTGCTACCAAACTGCCCCAATAATGAGTTATTCTGACTGTGGCTATACAATATTTGAATTATTTCTTTCTAGATGCCTTATTTTCTCCTTGACCTGGAAGCTCTGAAGTAAAGTACAACATTTCTGGCAAATTTAATTTTGGGATCTCTTTTAGGAGGTGACCTCTGAATTCTTTCAATTTTTATTTTACTCCCTGCTTCTAGAATACCAGGGCAGTTTTCTTTGATAATTCCTTTAAAGATGAAATCTTGACTCTTTTTTTTTTGATCCTGACTCTTGGGTAGGACAATAACTTTAAAATTACCTGTTTTCCAGGTCATTTTTTTTCCAATGAGATATTTCACATTTTCTTCTAGTTTTTCATTCTTTTGGTTTTATTTCATTGTTTCTTGTTTTCTCACAAAAGTCATCAGCTTCCTTTTGCACAATTTTATATCTTAAAGAATACTTTCTTCATTGAGCTTTTCTATCTCCTTTTCTATTTTGTCAATTCTGTTTTTTAAGTCATTCTTCTCCTTATTGGACAACTTTTTCCATTTGCCCCAGTCTGTTTTTTCAGATGTTACTTTCTTTAGTATTTTTTTGTCTCCTTTTATATCTCCCAACTCAGGTCTCATCATTTTCCTACATCACTCGCATTTCTCTTCTCAATTTTCCCTCTACCTCCCTTACTTAATTTTCAGAATCATTTTTGAGTTCTTCTATGAACTGAGACCAATCTGTATTTTTCTTGGAGGCTTTGGATGTAGAACTTTTCTTTACTATCTTCTTCTGAGTGTATATATCACCAAAATAACTCTCTATAGTCAGATTTTTTTCCTTCCATTGTAACAGAAAGGAAAAGGTTGAAGAATAATAGAAAATTAGTAAAGAACATTTTCCCAGACTATGGCTTGATGTTAATGCTTTTTGAAGGTGGGACTCTGCTTCCAAGGTGAAAAATGCACTGTCCCAAGCTTTTGAGGGTTTTTGCAGCTGTTTTCAGAGATACTACTAGGAACCTGAAAATTTCAATTCTTCCAAGGTCTTATGAGAGGTTTTGACTACTCTCCTTGCCTGTGCTCTGATCTGTGGATGACCACAAGCATTCCTTTCTGCCTTAGACCTTTGAGGAGAATTGTGAGGAACTGCTAGGCTTAAGTAGTAAACTCTGTTGTGTCATTGTTCCTTTTCTTCCTGGAACTGTGACCTAGATCTAAGTATGGACAAAGACCCCCTTACCATCCATGGGCTGAGAGCTCTGGAAGTAGCTGTCATTCCAGAGGTCTACTTTGGTCTTGCAGAAGTTGGATCTGCATTGCTGAGGCCTGTGTTAAAGTGCTGCAGTCTTACCCTGGTGGGATAGACTTTTCCTTCTGACCTTCCAAGTTGTCCTTGGAAATCTCTAGGCTAAGAAGTCTGGAAATTGCCACCACTGCCACTGACCCAGATGCCATCTCTTCCTGGATTGCTGGAGCTTGGTTTGCTCAAGAGTGACCTGGGCTGCTACGTACTTCTATCTCACCCTAGTACAGTCTCGCCTTCCTCTGGATCTTCCAAGTTGTCTTGGACTAGAAAATTGGTTCATTCTTTCTTTTTTTTTGTTGTTCTGCCCCTCTAGAATTTGGTGAAAGTCATTATTTAAAGGTATTTGGAGTGGTTTGGGGAAGAGCTCAGGTGAGTCCTGTCTACTCCACCATCCTGGCTCCACTCCAGTTTCCTCATTCTTAAAAGGAAGTCTAGATCAGTGCCTCTGAAAGTATGGTCCATAACATCTTGGGGTATCTGAAATTCTTCAAGGGGTCTTTGAAGTCAAATTCATTTTTATAATTATGGTAAGACATTTATATAACCCACATAAACAAAAAATGGGGCTTCTCAATAATTTTAAGAATATGAAAGGGTCTTGAGATCCAATAAATTTAAGAATCACAGATGTAGATGATGCCAAAATTCCTTTCTAGTTTTAAATCCTATAAACAATTTTAATAGAACTGGGATGAGTTTCTATTATTTAAACCTAATGCTAGCAAGATGTGCTGAGAGCATTAATTGGATGATAATTGTAACAGTAGGGGTAAGGTTGAAGAATAATAGAAAAATTAGTAAAGAGCATGACTTGTCAGGAATTGGAGAATGTTTTAAAATATTTTTTAAAGAAAGATTTTATTTATTTTGAGTTTTACAATTTTCCCCCCATTCTTGCTTCCCTCCCCCACCCCCACAGAAGACATTCTGTTAGTCTTTACATTGATCTCAGTTGAATGTGATGACAGAGAAATCATATCCTTAATGAAGAAAAATAAAGTATGAGATAGTAAAATTCCATAAAAACATAATGCTTATTTTTTTCTAATTTGATGGTAATTGTCTTTGTTCTTTGTTCAAAGTCCATAATTCTTTCTCTGGATACAGGTGGTATTCTCCATTGCAGATATCTCAGAATTGTCCCTGGTTGTTGCACTGAAGGGATGAGCAAGTCCATCAGGTTTGACCATCACCCCAATGTTGCTGTTAGGGTATACAATGTTTTTTCTGGTTCTGCTCATCTCCCTGAATTCCAGGAATGGGAGAAATTTAACAGTTATTCTATTCAGGGAAAATTAATGTTTCACTTCAGAAACAATGAATTTCTTTTGTCTGTCATGATCCTTTAGATAGCTGTCTCTTTTTCAGGTGGATAAGTTGGAATTTAACACTGGCAGAAGCTGATCAATAGCAAATAATAATAATAATAATAATAATAATATGTAGATATCTCTTCCACATGTGGGTGTTAGGGGTGTGGTGCCCCAGAATCTGAAAAAATCATGTAGAATTTTTGGTTTTTCCCTTCATACCAAAAGAATTCTGATTTCTTTCTATTATGAGATGTTTAGAGTACATTATTATAAAACAGGTTGATATTATGTAATACTATCCATATATTTTATGCATTTCTGAGTTTCTAAACTTTTTCTATGTTATCTGTTGGCTTTTGTGGGTCATTTGTGACTTTGGCAAAATTCCTTCAAAATTCCCATTTAATTTCTTATGTTGACTTATAATAGATCAAAACCATGATAGGGAAAGTTATGATACTGAAGGGATAAGTATAAACATATATATTTATGTGTGTTTAATATTCATATCATACACACACATTCATATATACATACATACATAAGTTTAATGTTTACAAATCCTATATTTTCTGTTGGATCCTCACAATAAACTTATATGATAAGAAAAATCTATGTCTGGAGACAAAACCATGGACAGTTGTAGAAGCAGCTCATAATAATAATAATGACTAGCATTTATATATTTCTTCATAAATATTATCTCATTTTATCCTCACATCAATCCTGGGAAATTGTTGCTAATTTTATGCTCATTTGACAGATGAATAAACAGAGGCCAAGTGGTTGTGACTTTTCTGGGGGTCATACAGATAATAGAAGCAGCATTTGTTTCCTGACTTGACTCCATGTCTAGTTATTTTTCACTAGCCAGTTCATTTAGTACACGGCACATAAGCTAAAAGACACACACATAGTTTAATAAAATGTTGTTAGAGATCAAACTCAGAATCGTTGAGCTGTCATATTGCTTGGGTTTTGGTGGGGGAAGAGGTGAGATTTGACTCATCATTTTGACCTTGGAGTATTGATTATATTCCTGTTCTATGTAACTGGAGACAGTCAAGGGGATAATAAATAGAGTTGTGGACTAGAAACCAAGGAGCCTTTGATATCCAATCCTAGCTCAGACACTTAGTAGCAAGTGTCCTGGGACAAGTTATTCTACTTTCCCTAGTCTCAATTTTCTCATCTGAAAAATGGAAGTAATAATATCATTTCACAGGGCTATCTCAAACAAGATCATATATGTAAAATACTTCTGCAAATCTCAAAGTACTATATAAATAAGGATAGTGGAAAGAGCACTGAACCTAAATTCAGGAAGACCTGAGTTCAAATTCTGCTTCCAATATGTACTATCTTTGTGTTTTGATTTCTCTGCCTGCTTTCTTGTTTGTAAAATCATATCACCTACTTCCTAGGACTGTTGTGAGAATAAGTAAGATAATATTTCCAAAAAGTTATCTAAATATCTAAATAAAGATAATAATAATAATAATAATAATTATTATTATTATTATTATTATTATTACCAGCTTCTCTCACACTGCCTATGGACCTGCTCATCTTCAGATGTAGCTGTTTTTCCTCTATCCCTTTAAAAACTCTGTTTCACTAGTTCCACCTCTGTCTACCTCAGCTAATTTCATCCCCACCATACTGTATCATACCCTTTATTGAAGCATGAGACAACTCAGGATACTATCCATTTTACTGTCTTCTCCCCTAAGAGAACTCAGCATGGTCCACCTCCTGTCTCAGTTCCTAACTTTGAGTAGATTCAGATTGACAGGATATCTTTTCCTTCTTTCATTCAGAAAATAACAACAGAGTGGTTGCTATTTTCAAGGCATTTGTTAAATCCTTGCTTGGAATGTGACAACTCTATGTTATCTGTGAAGACATGTTACAACAGGGAGAAAGCAGATTAGCCACTTTGTCCAATGCCTTTATCTTGTAGAGGTGTGGTATAGTGAATAGAGAACAGGTCTTGGAGTCAGGAAGACCTGAATTGGAAACTTATTCAACCATTTATTGGTTGGATGAACCTGGGTTAGAAACTTCACTTTTCTCATTCTCATCATCATCTATAAAATGAGGATAATAATACATCTATCTCAAAGAGTTTTTTCAAGGATCAAATGAATTAATATATGTAAAGTGGTTTGCAAACTTTAAAATACTATATATATGTTTATTATTATTATTATTACTATAAATGAAGAAACTGAGTCCACATAAAGCAAATGACTTGCTCAAAGTTACATAGGAAATAATCCATCAATCTGGGATTTGAACCTAGGTCTTTTGACTTTAAGATATATCTTCACTTATAACAGGCTCACCAAATAGCAGCTGTAAAGTTCCTTTTTGCAAGTTTCATGGGAAAAGAGTGGTTGTCTATATAATTTTGTTTACAGCCTCTCTTCATTACCCACAGACAAGGGACAGCAAGGCACCTTTTCCTTGACTCTGAAGGGTAATAATAATAATAATAATAATAATAATAATAATAATAATAATAATAATAATGACATGCTGGGAGCCAGGAACAACTTCTGACAGATCACTGGTGATAAGGGCAATTTTTTCTTTCCTTCTACACTGAGTCGGGGTGGGGGGGGGGAGATATTGACCAGAATATTTTGTAGGCTAGAGAACATCTACTCTTTCTGTTCAAATTCTTTTTTTCAGATTCAGGAAAGTTTTGTTAAATTTGGTGAATTGTAAGTGAAACTTATTGAAATGTTTGTGGTCTAGGGATTTCCTATTCAGGTATGTGCATAGGTAAATGGACTCTGGGAGCTCTTTCACCTAAGAGATTTTATGAATATCCTGACCCTCTCCTATCCTCTGTTCCCATAAAAGGAGCATGTTGATCTGGTAGGAAGAGACTCGGGATCATGCTCCAAGTAAGGGTCCTGAAATTTACCCTCAATTCATGAGAAGCCTTATTGGATTTCTCTAATTCTTCACCTCACCTTGCTAAAGCACAAACTAAGGTTTTTTTCTCCCAAATTTATTACATTGTATTAGGATGCTATCTACTTCAAGTTATAACCTTGCCTTGACTACCTCTTTTGCTAATTAGTAAAGTTCATCCCAGGAGGAGGGAGGCTTCATAAGGTTTGCTTTGAGACAGAAAATATTGAGTTTCAAGCTTAACCCCTGACATATAATGACTGCATGACCATAGGCAAATGACTTAACCTTTAAGTGCCCCAGACATCTATCAAAGTCTATTGTCATTTATCAGGTACCAATTTGCATTGATAGAGGGAGGTTTTTTTTTGATAGTGGATTTTTTGTTTCACTTGAAGTTATTCTACACTGATGAACACCCATGTCTAGACAATATCTAGTCACCTTCCTCACTACCCCATCCAAATAACTGAGGAAGGGAACTGGGCAAATGAAGATGAATTTGTAAATGACCAACTAGCCCCACTCACTTAGAAACAACTCATTACATTTTAAAAATATTAAGACATATTAATCAACAAAAAAAGTTAACAGAACAAAAGATACAATTTTTCCTTGAAGTAATTTAATAATTAACTACATTGAATCTTTTCCCAAGGTATCTTTAGGTTTGGGGGCTAGATTGTTTTCTTCCCTACTTATTTATTCTATCATTGCTTTTTAAACATTTGCTTATTTATTTTGAATTTTGCAATTTTCCTCCCCTAATCTTGCTTCCCTCCCACTATCCACCTCAGAAGGCAGTCAGTATTTACATTGTTTCCATGTTATACATTGATCTAAGTTGAATGTGATGAGAGAGAAATCATATCCTTAAGGGGAAAAAAAATAAAGTCTAAGGGATAGCAAGATTATATAATAAGATAACAAGTTTGTTCATTTTTTTAAAATTGAAGGTATAGTCTTTGATCTTTGTTTAAACTACACAATTGTTTCTCTGGATACAGATGTTATTCTCCATCACAAATAGCCCAGAATTATGTCTGATTGATGCACTGATGGAGTGAGCAAGTCCATTAAGGTTGATCAACACCCCCATGTTGCTATTAGGGTATACAATGTTCTTCTGGTTCTGCTCATCTCACTCAGCATCAGTTCATACAAATCCCTCCTGGTTTCTAATAGAACAATACTGTTCCATAATATACATATCCAACAATTTGTTTACCCATTCCCCAACTGATGGACATTCAATCAATAGTCATTTCTTTGCCACCACAAACAGGGCTGCTATAAATATTTTTGTACAAGTGATGTTTTTACCCTTTTTCATGATCTCTTCAGGGATTCTCTAGGTATAACATCATGTCATCTGCAAAAAGTGAGAATTTTGTTTCTTCCTTCCCAATTCTATTTCCTTCAATTTCTTTTTCTTCTCTTATTGCTGAAGCTGTCATTTTTAATACAATATTGAATACTACTGGTAACAATGGGAATCCTTGTTTCATCCCCTGATCTTATTGGGAATGCCCCTAGACTATTCCTATTACATATGATGCCTATTTGGGTTTCAGATGGATGCTGTTTATTATTCTAAGGAACAACCCATTTGTTTCTATGCTCTCTAGTGTTTTTAGTAGTTATGGGTGCTGTATTTTGTCAAAATCTTTTTCAGCATCTATTGATATAATCTTATGATTACTGATAGGTTTGTTATTGGTATAATTAATTATACTAACAGTTTTCCTAATATTGAACCAACCCTGTTTTCCTGGGATAAATCTTACTTAGTCATAATGTATTATCCTAGTGATAACTTGTTGTAACCATTTTGCTAAGATTTTATTTAAGATTTTTGCATCTACATTCATCAGGGAGATTGGTTTATAATTTTCTTTCTTGGTTTCAGTCTTCCTGGTTTAGATATCATCACCATATTGGTGTCATGGAAAGAGTTAGGCAGAGTTCTGTTTTCACCTATTTTTCTAAAGAGTTTATGTAGAATTGGAACCAAATGTTCCTTAAATGTTTGATAGAATCCACTTGTGAATCCATCAGGCCCTGGAGATTTTTTCTTAGGGAGTTCAATGATGGCTTGTTGAATTTCTTTTTCTGAGATAGGGTTATTTAAGTATTTAATTTCCTCTTCATTTAACCTGGGAAACTTATATTTTTGTAAATATTCAACCATTTCACTTCGATTATCAAATTTTTAGCATAGAATTGGGCAAAATAATTCTGAATTATTATTTTAATTTCTTCTGCATTGGTAGCGAGTTCTCCTTTTTCATTTATGATACTAGCAATTTGGTTTTCCTTTTTCTTTTTTATAATCACATTAATCATAGGTTTATCAATTTTATTATATTTTTCATAAAACCAATTCTTGGTTTTATTTATTAGTTCAATAGTTGTCTTCCTTTCAATTTTATTAATTTCTCCTCTAATTTTTAGAATGCCTAACTTGAAATTTAATTGGGGGTCTCAATTTTTTCTTTCTCTAATATTTTAGTTGCCTGTTCAGTTCATTGATTTCCTTTTTCTCTAATTTATCCATGTAAGCATTTGAAGATATAATATCTCCCTTGAAAACCACCTTAGCTGTATCCCATAAGTTTTGGTATGTTGTTTCATTATTGTCATTACCTAGGATGAAATCATTGAGTCTTTCTATAAATTGTTGTTTGATCCACTCATTCTTTAAAATGAGGTTATTAGTTTCCAATTAGTTTTGGGTCTATATGTCTATATCTATATCCATATCTCTCTGGCCCAATGTTGTATGTGATATTTTATTGCATTATGATCTGAGAAAGATGTATTCACTATTTCTGCCTTTCTGCAATTTATTACTAGGTTTTTATGACCTAGTACATGGTCAATTTTTTTGTAAGTGCCATGTATTGCAGAAAATAAAAGTATATTTCTTTCTATCCCCTTTCAGTTTCCTCCATAATTTTTAATGTCTAGGTTTTCTAACAATCTATTTATCTCCTTAACTTCCTTCTTGCATGTTTTATGGTTAGATTTATCTAAATATGAGAGCAGGAGGTTGAGGTCTCCTACTAGTAGAGTTTTGCTGTCTATGTCTTCCTGTAACTCCTTCAACTTGTCCTTTAAGAATTTGAATGCTATACCATTTGGTGCATACATATTTAGTATTGAAATTACTTCATTTTCTATGGTATCTTTTAGGAGGATATAGTTTCCTTCCTTATCTCTTTCAATGAGATCTAGTTTTGCACCTACTTTGTCTGAGATAAGGATTGCTACCTCTGAATTTTTCACTGCAGCTGAAGCAAAATATATGTTGCTCCAACATTTTACCTTTACTCTATATGTATCTCTCTACTTCAAATGAGTTTCTTGTAGGCAGCATATTGTAGTATTCTAGTTTTTAATCCACTCTGCTATTTGCTTATGTTTTAAGGGAGAGTTCATCCCATTCACATTCGAATTTGTAATTACTCATTTTTGCCCTCTATACAATCTTCTCTCTGTTTGTATTTTCCCCTTTTTTTCGCTTTATCCATATTCCCCATTATTTTGTTTCTGAATACCACTATCCAACCCCCTATGCTTTCTTGCCCCTTTCCCTTTGCCCCTTCTTCCTTCCCTTCCTTCTGTTAGTTCCCCTTTTCCTACCCATTCCCTTTTCCTCTTTTAATACCTGAAAGATAAGATAAGTTTCTTAATTTAACTGAGTATATGTTTGTTAACTTTTAGCTGAATCTGATGAGAGTAAGATTCAGGTGGTTCTCACCTCCTCCCTTCTTCCCCTCTATTGGAATAGGTCCTTTATACCTCTCACTGTAATGAGACTTACCCCATTCAATCTCCTCCATCCTCCCATCTCTTTACTGTCCCTCTTTTTTAAGGAGATATTGTTTTTAAATCATTCTATCTGAGTCACAGAAAAGTCCTGAGTGTCCATCACTTCTGGATATATAGTATAGTATAGTATAGTCTCTCTAATGGAGTTACAATTCTTGAGAGTTATTAGAGTCTTCTCCCAGATAGGGATATAGCCACTTTCATCTTATTGGAAAGCAGTTTTTTTCTTTACCCTATCCCCTTTTTAAATATCTTTTCATGTGTCTTTTAAGTCTCCTGTTTGAAGTCCAAATTTTCTATTAAGCTCTGATCTTTTCATCAGGAAAAGTTGGAAGTCTCCTATTTCATTAAATGTACATCTTTTCCCCTGGAAGACAAGGCTCAGTTTTTCTGGATAGTGAACTCTTGGCTGCATTCCAAGCTCCCTTGCTTTTCAGCGTATTGGATTCCAGGTCCTTTGATCCCTTTATGTTGATACATCCAGGTCCTGTGTAATCCTTACGGTGGCTCCTTGATATCTAAATTGTTTCTTTCTGGCTACTTGCAAGATTTTCTCTTTTATCTGATAGTTCTGGAATCTTCCCACAATATTCCTTAATGTTTTCATTTTGGGATCCCTTTCTGGAAGGGATAGATGTCTTCTTTCAATAATTATTTTGCCCTCTGGTTTCATGCTGTCAGGGAAATTTTCCATCACTAAATCCTGTAATTTTAAGTCCAGGCCTTTTTTTCCTACTCAATATTTTCAGGGAGCTCAGTGATTCTTAAATTGTCTCTCCTAGTTCTATTCTTGAGGTCAGTAGTTTTTCTGATGAAGTATTTTACATTTCCTTCCATTTTTCTGTTTTTTGATTTTGTTTAACAGATTCTTGTTGTCTCATGAAATCATTAGTTTCCACAGACTCAATTCTTTTTTTAGAGGATGATTTTCTACATTTAGTTTTTACAACACCTTTTCCAATTGTTCAATTCTATTTTTGAAAGAGTTTTTCCATTTGACCAATTGAAATTTTGAGAGAATTATTTTCTTTTTGCATTTTTCCAATTATATTTTCCAAGGATTTGTTTTCTTGTTGCAAGGTGTTCATTTTCTCTCTAAAATTTTTCAATTGATTTTTAGACTCCTTGGTGATTTTTTCAAGGAAATCTTAATGAGTTGGAGACCATATCATATTCTCCTCAGAAGTTTTAGATCTCTGAGTTATGGTCTTTACCTTCTAGGTAGTTTTCTATGGTCCCCCTTTTGGCTGACCTTTCTTCATTTTCCTAAGATCTTGTGTTGATGGGAGGGGCTGGTTCACAGAAGTTTGGTGTTGAGATCTCTAGAGTCTTTCCTCACTTCCTTTAATAACTCCAAGTGGGCTGGCCAGTAGGAGAGCTGATTGCTTTCTCTGGAGTGTCTGTGACATTGATTTGAGACCCTTTCCCTTGGCCTAGAGGGGGTGGGTGTGGCTGCTGGATGCCTTTATCCTTGAACCATGTGGGTTATGCCCTAGGGCAAGGTAATTAATCTCTCTTTTCAGCTGAGGGATCTCTGCTGCCCATGCCTGAGCCTGGGGGGAGGGGGCTGTTACTGTGTTTTTTTCTGGGAAGAGAACTCCACTGAAGTGAAAGTATGGAATCTGAGGTCCTCCAGACAAGAGGAGCCCAGCAGATCAATGTTTGCAATTCTCCATGCTGAAACTCACTCTCCAGCCCTGCCGGAGCACCCCAAACTGTCAAGTCCACAGCCATAGCATCCACACTCTAGTTGACTCTTGGACCACGGCTCTATGCCTCCACAACTGATCCTAGGTTAGTCTGGCTCTAACCCTGTCCTAGCAGGCTCTCTGATCTTTGCTCTCTGCCCCTGGGTCACCCATGATCCCCGAAGATAAAACTTGAGGTAGATGTTCTTTTCCTAGGTTCTTTTTCTGGGTTTTATTGATTGAATTTCTGTTAAGAAGTTTGTTTCATATGATATATGAGGGAAGATCAGGAGACCTTAGCACAGTGCCTGTCTTCTCTCTGCCATGTTGGCTGGAAGTACCATTGATTTTTTTTAATGGTACAATTAAAACTTTTATTTCATGTAGTTTTCATTTATGATAAAGTCCAAATAAAGTTCAAATAGAGCTATTTGACTATGCCTTTAAACCCAAATCACTCTAGCTCAGTGACTGACCAATAAGAGATTTTATCCCAAGTCTCACTTGTTCATTATTTAGGTTTTGATGGCTCAGAATAAGTGTAAATAGCAATTGTTTCTGCTCTGTTCAGAAACTCAGAGGGTCTTCCCCTCCCTGATTGATTCATTAGTGAAGGTAGAGTAGGCCATCTTTTGCCTCAGTTCTTACTAAGTCTTTAATTATTGAATGGGTATTACTTCAGATAAACTAAGACCCAGAGAGATTTTAGCTTGAAAAGCTCAAGGTCTCTATGCCTTGCCATTAGATTCCAGTGATTCTGGAGGAAGAAGTGAGGATGAGGATTTTGCACAGCTCTGCCTCATTTTAATTCAATTCTCTCACAAGACAAGATATCACCCTCCTAATATCATTGGTTCTCTTGAAGAACAAAGAATGAACAACAATGATCAAACTCTTCCCCATCCTCACCTTTCCCTGTTAACCCATCCCTGCTTTTGCTTCCTCTTATAGTTAATTTGTAATTTCATTTTGTATCACTTCAAACTGCTTTTCCTCTATTACCTTGTATGTTTGCCATTTATCTATTTTAATGGCATCAAAATCATCCAGTATATTAATATACAATAATTTATTCAGTCATATTCAATTATTAGACATAGATCATTTTGAATATTTTATTACAAACAAAGCAGGATTTTAAAATAGATAGGTCCTTCAATGATGTTTTTGGATAAAATCAAATGATGGAATTATTGAGTTGAAAGTTTGATCACTTTTGTAATTTTCATTGCATATTGTCACATTACTCTCCAAAATGTTCACCTCAGTAAAAAAAATTCCACTGACAATGTATGATAAAATTTGTTTTTCCTTTGTAGATTTTTCCTTTTGTTCTTTTTGAAATTTAAAAACCATTAGGGTAGATCTAGTACCCTGGTTCTCAATTACAACCTTGTCATGGAGGAGAGGCTCACATAGCTCAGTGAATGCATGAGCTATGCCATGCATGTTTATCCAAGATGGACAGGATACAGTGAAGAATTCTGACAAAAGGTAACAAAAAGAGAAGGAAATGACAATCAACACCAGCATCTTTGCCAAAAACTCTCCAAGGACAATAATAATTAAAAAGATAATATCAGAAGATGAACCCCCTCAAAGTCATATAGTGTCCAATGTGGGGGAAGAGTGGAGGAAAACTACAAGTACTTTTGGTCCTAATGAAGCAGGTGGCCCAAAACTGAAAGTAAGCTCAGCTATGAATGCTGTCTAGTAATGAAAGATATTCAATGATGTAAAGATCAATGTTGTATAGGACAAAAAATGTAAGATTCATGAAGCAAGATAAGCTGGATACGGTCAAATAGAAGATGGAAAGATTAAACATCAACATCTTGGGTGCCAGTGAAATTAAATGGATAAGAATGAGTGAATTTAATTCAGATCATCAATACATACACAACTGCAGGCATGAATTTTTCTTGGAAGAAATAAAATAGCCCTCATAGACAATAAAACACGAGACTAGCAGTACAGAGATATAATCTAAAAAATATTTGTCCAAATCCAAGGTAAGCTATTCAAGATCACAAGACATCACCCTCCTAATGTCATTGGTTCCAGAAACTTACGCTGAAAAGACCAAAGTTGATAAATTCTGCAAAGACTTACAACATTTTCTAGAAACAAAACAAAAAAAGATGTGATAGTCATCATAGGGTATTGAAATGGCAGAAGAGGAAATCAAAAAGTAATTGGAGGGGGCAGCTAGGTGGTGCAGTGAATAGAGCACTGGTCTTGGAGTCAGGAGGTCCTGAGTTCCAATCCAGACCCAGACACTTAAATAATTGACTAGCTCTGTGACCTTGGGCAAGTTACTTAAACCCATTGCCTTAAATAAATAAATTTTCTTCAAAAAAATAATTAGAATAATAGACAAATTTGGCCTTGGAGTACAAAATCAAAGAGGGCAGAGACTAATGGAGTTTTGTCAAAATAATTAGATGGTCGGGGCGGCTAGGTGGCATAGTGGATAAAGCACCAGCCTTGGAGTCAGGAGTACCTGGGTTCAAATCTGGTCTCAGACACAATAATTACCTAGCTGTGTGGCCTCAGGCAAGCCACTTAACCCCATTTGCCTTGCAAAAACCTAAAAAAAATAATTAGATGGTCATAACAAACACTCTTTTTCAATCATCTAAAAGGCAACTCAACACAAAAACTTCATCAGATGGTCAATATCAAAATCATATTGATTATATATACTTTTCAGTCAAACATGGAGAAGTTCTATAAAGTCAATTAAAACAAAACCTGGAGCTGCTTGTGTCTCAGATCATGAGCTTTTATTGTAAAATTCAGACTTAAATGAAAGAAAGTAGGATAAATCATCAGATTATATAGGTATGACCTAAAACAACATCTCTTATGAAAACAAATTGTGGTTAATGAACAGATTTAGGAAATTAGATCTGTTTTATAATGTACCAGATGAACTATTTGGTTCAATACATTGTACACAGTGTTGTAACAAATGTAGCAACAAAAAGCAATCCGAAGAAAAAGAAGAGCAAGAAAGCAAAATGACTGTTGATGAGTTTTATAAATAGCTGAGGATAGGGGCAGCTAGGTGGCACAGTGGATAGTGCACCGGCCCTGGAGTCAGGAGGACCTGAGTTCAAATCTGCCCTCAGCCTCAGATACTTAATAATTACCTAACTGTGTGGCCTTGGGCAAGCCACTTAACCCTGTTGCCTTGCAAAAAAAAATTACTTTATAAATAGCTGAGGATAAAAGGAAGGCAAAAGGTAAAAAGACAGGAAAAGATATATGCAAACTGAATGCAAAATTTCAGAAACCAGCAGAGCAAGATAAGGTTTTCTTAAATGAGCAATGCAAAGAAATAGAACACAACAATAAATGAGGAATGACAGGAGATCTCTTCAAGAAAATTAGATATAACTAGAGAATATTATATACTCAAATAGGCATGGTAGAAGACAAAAACAGTAGAGATTTAACAGAAGCAGAAGGTATCAAGAAGTGAAAAGAATTCACAAAAGAACTATGCAAGAAAGATTTGAATACCCATTGATAACCATGATGGTGTGGTTACTGATCTAGAACCAGATGTCCTGAAGAATAAAGTCAAGAAGGCCTTAGGAAATATTGCTATCAATAAGACTGGTGAAAGTGATAGAATTTCAGTGAGCTATTTAAGATCCTAAAAGATAATAATTGTGTTAAAGTGCTGTACTTAATATCTCATTAATTTTGGAAAATTCAATGCTTGTTTCCATTGCCACTATTGGAAAAGCTCAGTTTATGTTCTAAAGAAAAGAAGTGCAGAGGAATATTCAAATTATGAAGCAATTTTCATTTCCTGGGCCAGAAAGATTATGCTTAATATTCTGCAAGCTGTGAACTAAGAATTACCAGAGGAGCAGGTTGGTTTTGAAGATGTTGAGAATCCAAAAACCGAACTGCCAACATTTATTGAATTATGGAGAATCAAGGAATTTCCAGAAAAATATTTGCTTCACTCTATTGACTACACTACAACTTTTGACTGTGTGGATCACAACAAAATTAGAGAAATCCTCAAAAGGATTGCAGTACCAGATCATTTTATTTGTCTCCTGAGTAACCTGTTTGTGAGTCAAGATGCAACTGCTGACTTCTGGCCAAGATGGTGGAGAGAAGACAGGCACAGTTCTAAAGTCTCCTGATCTTTCCCCATCTATCATATGAAACAAACCTCTTAACAGAAATCAGACCCACAAAACTCAGAAAGAAAAGCCAGGATTTGTCTCCCTCAGCAGCATTGGATGAATTCGGGTGGGTGCGTCTGGGCAGGAGTGGAGGGCAGATCAGCCCCCAATCAGCCAGATTGGCGGCTGGATTGGAGATGAGAGTCTGGGGGCCCGAGATCAGGACCTGCTGGATCAGCGGTGGGGCTGGATGGCAGGGACTTGAGTCAACTAGGGAGCAGAGGTGCACTGACCCTCTGAAGCTTGCAAACAGGGCTGGGGGGAGAGTTCCAGTGCAGGAGAGCTGTGGACACCATCCCAGGACTCCTCTGGTCTGAGGAACTCTGAGTCCACGACTCCATTTGCAGCTGAGGCTTCTTCCTGGAACAAACAATAGCAGACTACTTCTGACTCAGGCACAGGTGTGGGAGCACCAGCCCAGCTGACAATAGGGAGAGGAATGATCACAAGCCACCATTGATTGAAGGCAAAAAGATTCATTAGCTCCAACCCCTCCCTTCAAGTTAAGGGAGAAAGTTTCAATCAAGGTCAGAGATACTCCAGAGAAAGCAACCAGCACCTCCTACTGGCTAGCCAGAGAAATTGCACTCAGTGAATAAAGTCTCTAATGATCCCAAGCAACTGTGAACCAGCCCCTCCCCAACTCCAGGTCTTAGCAAAATGAAGAAGGGTCAGCAGAAAGGTGGGTCCATAGAAAAATTCTTGGAAGGGAAAGACCCTAATTCAGAGAGACCTAGAACCTCTGAGGAGAATATGATCTGGTCTTCAGCACAGAAAAACTTCCTTGAAGAAATAAGGAAGGAGTTTAAAAATCAACTGGAAAATTTGGGAGAGACAATTAATACCTTGCAACAAGAAAACAAATCCTTAGAAAATACAATTGGACAAATACAAAATGAGAATAAATCTCTCAGATCATCAATTAGACAAATACAAAAAAATAATTCTCTCAAATCCTCAATTGGTCAAATGGAAAGCTCTTTCAAAAGCAGAATTGACCAATTGGAAAAGGAGTTGCAAAAGGTTATTGAAGAAAACTCCTCCCTAACAAAAGAATGGAGTCTGCCCAAACTAATGACTCCATGACACAGCAAGAGCCAGATGAACAAAATAAAAAAAAATAGAAAAAAATAGAAGAAAAAACAAAATACCTCATCAGCAAAACCACTGACTTCAAGAATAGGTCAAGGTGAAGCAACCTGAAAATTATTGGACTTCCTGAAAACATTGAAGAGGAAAAAAAGGCTGGACTTAATATTACAGGATCTAGTGATGGAAAACTGCCCTGACATCATGAAACCAGAGGGCAAAGTAGTTATTGAAAGAATACATAGACCCCCTCTAGAAAAAGATCCTAAAATGAAAGCACCAAGGAATGTTGTGGCCAAATTCCAAAATTATAAGATAAAAGAGAAAATCCTGTAAGCAGCCAGAAAGAAACAATTTAAATATCAAGGAGCCACAGTAAGGATTACACAGGACCTGGTTGCATCGACATTAAGGGATCGAAGGGCCTGGAATGAGATATTTAGAAGAACAAGGGAGCTTGGAATGCAGCCAAGAATCCACTAACCTGCAAAATTGAGCATTTCTCTTCCAGGGAAAAAGATGGACATTTAACTAAATGCAAGAATTCAAAAAATTCCTGATGAAAAGACCAGAGCTAAATAGAAAATTTGGACATCAAACAGGAGGTTCAAAAGACACATGAAAAGGTAAAAAAAAGGGGGGGGTTGGGTAAAAGAAAAAAAAACTGCTATCCAATAAGTTGAAACTGGCTATATTCCAGCATAGGGAAAAAGATTCTCATAAATCTTGAGAATTGTAACTCTAACAGAGAGAATATACCTAGCCAGAAGTGATGGACATTCATGACCTATCCATGAGACTACTATCCAATGAGATGTAACTGGCTTTAAACCCACTTGGGAGAAATACTCTAATAACTCTCAAGATTTTAACTCTAATAGGTAAAATGTACTTAGCTAGAAGAGACAGATACTCAAAATTTTCTATGACTCAGATAGAATGAACTAAAAAACACTACCTCCTTAAAAAAGGGGGACAGGAAGGAGATGGGAGGGGGAGGGAATTGAATGGGGTAAATCTCATTACACTAAGAGGTACAAAATACCAGTGGGGTATTCCCCTAGAGGAGAAAGAAGGGAGGAGATGAGAAACACCTGAAGCTTCTTGTCATCAGACTTGGCTTAAAGTCAATTTACACATACTTAGTGAATTTAAAAAACATCTAACCTTTCAAGTATTAAAAGGGGAAAAGGGGAGGAGGGATGGAGAAAGGGAGAGGGAGTGGGGGAAAAGGGAACTAACAAAAGGAAGGGAAGGGAAAAGGGAAAAGGGAAAAAAGGGAAAGGGGAAAGAAAGGGGAGGGGGTAATATAGGAGGGCAGACACACTGAAGGGGGTAAAATACTGAGGAATATGGATAAGGAGGGAAGGGGGAAAATACAAACAGAGGGAAGAAAGCGTGGAGGGCAATAAAGAATTAGTAATCATAACTTTGAATGTGGATGGGATGAACTCTCCCTTAAAACATAAGTGAATAGCAGTGGATTAAAAACGAGAATCCTACAATATGCTGCTTACAAGAAACTCATTTGAAGCAGAGAGATACATATAGAGTAAAGACACAAGGTTGGAGCAAACTATATTTTGCTGGGCAGCTAGGTGGTATAGTGAATAAAGCACCGGCCTTGGAATCAGGAGTTCCTGGGTTCAAATCTGGTCTCAGACACCTAGCTGTGTGGCCTTGGGCAAGCCACTTAACCCCATTTGACTTGCAAAAACCTAAGATATATATATTCCTTCAGCTGAAGTAAAAAAAACAGGGATCCCAATCCTTATCTCAGCAGTAAAAATAGATAACATTAAAAGCAATAAGAAAGGAAACTTTATCCTCCTAAAAGGTACCATAGACAATAAAGTTATTTCAATACTGAATATATATATGCATCTAATGGGACAGCATCCAAATTCTTAGAGGAGAAGCTGAAAAACTGCAGGAAGACATAGACAGCAAAACTCTACTAGTGGGAGACCTCAACCTCCCATTCTCATATCTAGATAAATCGAATCATAAAATAAACAAGAAAGAAGTTAAGGAGGTAAATAGATTGTTAGAAAAACTAGATATTGGCTAAGAAATAGAGTGGTGGATCAGTGGAATAGACTAGGTGCAAAAGCAGGAGACAATTATAGTAATCTGCTGTTTGATAAACCCAAAGAGTCCAGCTATTGGGATAAAAACTCTTCAATAAAAACTGCTTGGAAAGTTGGAAGTTAGTTTGGAAAAAACTTAGATTAGACTAACACCTAACACCCTTTACCAAGATAAGATACAAATGGTTACAGGACTTAGACATAAAAAATAATACTATAAGCAAATTAGAAGATCAAGGACTAGTTTACCTGTCAAATCTATGGAAAGGGGAGCAGTTTATGAATAAGGAAGAGTTGGAGAACATCACCAAAAACCAACTAGATGATTTCGATTACATTAAATTAAAAAGCTTTTGCACAGATAAAAACACTGTAACCAAGATAAAAAGAAATGCAGTAAATTGGGAAACAATCTTTACAACTAATGATTCTGACAAAGGACTCATTTCTAAAATATACAGCTGAGTCATATTTTTAAAACAAAAAGCCATTCCCCAATTGACAAATGGTCAAAGGATTTGCAAAGGCGATTTGCAGATGAGGAGATCAAAGCAATCCATAGGCATATAAAAATTTGCTCTAAATCATTAATTATTAGAGAAATGAAAATTAAAGCTTCTCTGAGGTACCACCTCACAACTCTCAGATTGGCCAATATGACCAGAGAGGATAATGATCATTGTTGGAAGGGTTATGGGAAATCTGGGACACTATTACACCGTTGGTGGAGCTGTGAACTCATCCAACCTTTCTGGAGAGAAATTTGGAACTATGCCCAAAAGGCAATAAAAATGAGCATACCCTATTACCCAGCAATACCACTACTGGGTCTATACACTGAAGAGATGATGAAAAAGGGTAAAAATATCACTTGTACAAAAATATTTATAGCAGTCCTGTTTGTGGTGGCAAAGAATTGGAAATCAAATAAATGTCCTTCAATTGGGGAATGGCTTAGCAAACTGTGGTATATGTATGTCATGGAACACTACTGTTCCATTAGAAACCAGGAAGGATGGGATTTCAGGGAAACCTGGAGGTATTTGCATGAACTGATGCTGAGTGAGATGAGCAGAACCAGAAAAACACTGTATACCCTAACAGCAGCATGGGGGTGATGTTCAACCTTGAAGGACTCTCTCATTCCATCAGTACACAATTGGGAACTATTTTGGGTTGTCTGCAAAGCTGAGTGCCATCTGTATGTAGATAAATAGCCATAGAGTTTGAACAAAGTTCAAGGACTATTCCCTTTAATTTAGAAAAAAAGATATCTTATTGTCTGATCTTGTTACCTCTTAGACTTCTTGTCTCTTTCTTAAGGATATGATTTCTCTCTCATCACACTCAATTTGGATCAATGTACAACAGGAAACAAAGTAAAGACTGGCAGATTGCTTTCAGTGGTGGTGGGAAGTAAGGGGGGGAATTGTAAAACTCAAATAATATCTTTAATAAAAAAAGATGCAACTGTTATAAACCCTAATATCAAATGACTGGTTGGTTTAAGATTGCAAAGGAAGTACAACAAAGCTGTAGATTGTCACTTTATTTATTTAACTTATATTCAGAGTACATCATGTAAAATGAATGAATCAAAAGCTGGAAGTAAGATTGACAAAAATATCAACAAGCTCACTGATCAATAATACCACCCTGATGGCAGAAAATGAAGAAGAATTAAAAGCCTCTTGATGAAGTTGAAAGAGGTGATTGCAAAAGTTAACTTGAATTGAAACATAAAAAAACTGATATCTTGGCAATTGGTTACATCAATTCCTGGGAAATAGAGGAAGAAGAAATAGTATTAGATTTTATATTCTTAAGCTCAAAGATAACTGCTGATGGTGACTGAAGTCATTAAATTAAAAGATGCTCTTTGGAAGGAAACTATGGCAAATTTGGACAAGATCCAAAAAGAATCTTTGTCAACAAAGATCCATATAATAAAAGCCATTTTTTTTCCAGGAGTAAACCTATAACTATGAGAGTTGAATAATAAAGACAGCTGAGAATTCCAGAATTGATGCTTTTGAATTGTGGTGTTGGAGTAGACTTTTGAGAATTTCTTGGACATTAAGGAGGTTAAATCAGTCAATATTCAAAGAAATAAGTTTAGTTTTTTTACTGGAAGGTGAAATATTGAAGCTGAAGCTTCAGTATTTGGGCCACATAATGAGAAGATAGAACTCATTAGGCAAAGACTATGATGTAGGAAAAAATTGAAGGAAAAAGGAAAAGAGGATGGCAGAGGATGAGAATATCATAAAAACGAAATGCATTAATTTGAATAGACTTTGAGACATAGTAGAGAAGATAAGGGCCTAATGTTCTATGGTTCATGGGTCATGAAGAATTGAACATGACCAAATGACTAAACAGCATCATATCTAGTAAAGTGTCATTTAATGTCTTGATTTACATTTTTCTGGTATGAAATTAATCATTTTATGTGGTTATTAATAATTTGTCTTTTTCCCTTTGGAATCTTTGCTGTTTTATGGAATATTACTTTCATAGGGATATTTCATCAGTCTCTTACAGAATGTAAATTTCAAAATTCTGTCATAGCTATTTTCTAAAAATGTTCTCCCAATGCTTTTTTAATTTAGAGAAATTATTTTTATTGTTCAAAGTTCTTTTCTATTTGAATTGAATCCTTTTATTTGATACTAGAAAGAGAAAAAAAAGGAGAATATAGAGCTTTCCCTCCAAAGAACCCAATGTATAAGTTTTTTTTTTAATGGATGGATCTCATGGATCTGATTTTTTTTGTTTGTTTGATTTGAAAAGAAAAAAATATTCCTCCTCTATATAAGTGGAAAAATATTATTAATTCTTGTTTCATTTTAAAATTTTTTTGAAAAGCATTTACTTAACTGCTTGGTTAAAGTTATTATGAGTATGGTAAAAAGTTGCCATAGCCAAAAACTGCATTACCTGGTTATAAGTCCAAATTTTATTTTTTTATTTTTTAAAGTTTTATATTTTGCCATGCAACTATCTGGTTTTTCTAGAAGTTTTATGCAAAAATTTTATGCAAAAATTATTTTGTTTTCCTAAGAAGGAGTTTAGCCGCATGATCTAATGGTTAAAGGACTTACTTTAAAGTAAGGAGGAACTGTGCCAGAGCTTGCTTCACTAGCTATGTGACCCTGGGCAAATTGCTCCACCTTTTGTTATATCAGGTAATTCTCTAAATCTGTTCCTTGGAGCATCTTTGCTGAATTGCATCCATAGAGGGAGTTTTGTTTGTTTTTTTAAGAGCACTTCTAAAGAAATAATATCGTATCTTAAACAAACCAGGAAAAAAACAATTTTTATACATTTGTACATTTGGCAGATGATACAGTCTTCTCAAGGGTATTTAGGTGGCCTAGTTTATGGAGTGCTGGACCTAGAGTCAGAAAGACTTGAATCCAAATCCAGCTTCAGACATGTTCTAACTATGTGATTCTGAGCAAATCACTTAACTCTCTTTGCCTCAGTTTCCTAAATTTGTAAAATGAGTTGGAGAAGCAAATGATGAACAAGTATCTCTGTCAAGAAACCCCCAAATTGGGTTATGAAGAGTAGTAGGACATGACTAAAAATGATTCAATATTTTTCTCATGGATATTTATCTTTTTTCTAGTATCAATTAAAAAATAACAATCAATCTTTTTATAGTACATATGATATCCCAAATGTGGCCTAAACTAGGATAAATATAATTTAAAATGTTTTAATAATTAAAATATAATAATATAGATAATGTTAATTTTTGGTTTTCTAAGGCAATAAACTGCCCACAGGCATCCATTTCTATTTGAGTTTGACACTATTGACATACATCATTATAATAGTACAGTGTTTTATTCTTTTAAAAAAAACTTTAGCACTAATCTTTTTATTTGAATTTTCTCAACATTAATTACTTCTCAACATTCCTGTGAGGTAGGTTGGTTGGATGAATGTATGAGTAACTTTGGCACAGGAATCGTGGAGCATGTGGGAAGACTGAGGATGAAAGAATAGAGAGAGAAGTAATGTTCAGCATTTCTGTAGAAAGCAAGACCATCTCTTGCAGTTTCCCCCTATACAATCTGGTAGAAGACTTGAAGGGCATTCCTGTGCTTGGTTCCTGTGCTATAGCTTCCATAAATCCAAAAGACAGCCCAAGGTGGAGTAGGGAAGAAACTGCTTTGTTTCTGACCTGCTGAACTTGAGTATTGTATGGGGGAGCATGGGGGATTCTAGAGTACTTGACATACAGTAGACACTTAATAAATATTTTGATGGAATGTTTATTGATAGAAGTGATGATTTTCTTCTCTTGTTCTAACATGAAGCTGTGACCAACAAAATCTCAAGATATCTTGCAATAATTCCCTGACCTTGCACCACAACCCCTTATGACTTAAACTTTTTGCTTTCATTCCCATGCATTGGCCAAGAAATATAGAGGGTAAAATTGAACTCCACTCTCAAAGGACTTTCTTTGCTTACTGTTGTTGCAATTAGGGGAAAAAAATAGAATGTTGCAATCTCTGAGATGTGTGTGTGTGTGTGTGTGTGTGTGTGTGTGTGTGTGTGTAAAATGTTTTACTTTTACCATTCTTTTTCCTAAATTAATTAAATTCTTTTCTTAACTATAAAAAAGATGGATCTGGAAAGAATAGGAATGTCTAGTAAATGAAGGATAGAGCTGATGAATGAAAAGTTATGATGGATAAGTACTCCTAGATAAAGAAGCTGTGGTAAATGGCTGAAGTGTTCACATTCACTGGTGCTAAGTCCCAGTATATACTCAAGTAGAACAGTGAATTGACTACTGGGACTGAGTCAGGAAGACCTAAGTTCAAATTTGATCTCAGACACTTACTAGTTATGTGACCCTGGGCAAGTCACTATTGTCTTTATCCACTGGAGGAGGAAATGGCAAACTAATCAAGTACTTTTGCCAAGAAAACCTCATGAACAGATTAGGTTGACCCACTGAGTCCCAAAGAATTGCAAATGAACAGAACATTAGCAAGTCACCAGGCAAGTCACTTAAATCTGATTGCCTCTGTAAAATGAGCTAGAGATGTTGTACATGAGTGAAATAATTAAACAACAGCAAAACTGGAGAAGTTTCTATGTGTAATCAGTTTCTCTTCTGTTTAGAAGACTCTGCAATGTCGTGAGTACTGTTTTCCTGTTGTTATGCCAGAGAACTAGGATTACCTGTCACCCATTTCTCAGCTTCTGTACCACTGGTGATTGTTTCTTTCTCTTAGATCCAGATTCTGTTAACTAATCCCTATAATCTAATATTTTAATTATAACCAAAGTTTCTGAGATAAGAACTTACTATTGATGAAACCTGCTGGGAAAGAAAATGGAAAACAGGATGGCAGAAACTAGGTATAGATAATATAACTTACACTGTATGTCAAAATAAGGTCAAAATGATTACATGATTTAGACATTAAAGTTGATACCATAAGCAAATCAGGAATGCAAGGAATAGTTTGCCTGTCAGTTCTGTGGAGAAGGGAAGATTTTATAACCAAAAAAGAGATAGGGAACATTATGAAATATAAAATGGATAATTTTTATTTCATTAAATTAAAATGGGTTTGCACAAACAAAACCAATAGAACCATGATAAGGAAAAAAAACCCGAAAGATGGAAAGCAATTTTTACATTTCTGATAAGGTCTCATTTCTCAAATATATAAAGAACGAAGTTAAATTTATTAGAATACAAGTCATTCCTCATTTGATAAATGGTCAAAAGATATGAACAGGAAATATTCTGATGAAGAAAATGAACAAGAAATTTTCAGATGAAGAATTAAACCTATCTATAGTCATATAAAAAACTGCTCTAAATCATTATTGCTTAGAGAAATGCAAATTAAAGCAACTCCTAGGTACCATCTTACTTATCACATTGGTTAATATGAAAGAAAAGGAAAATAATAAATGTTGAAGAAAATTAGGACATTGAAGTTTGTGGAGCTGTGAACTGATATAACCATTCTGGAGAAAAATTTGAAACTGTACCCAAAAGGTAATCAAACTTTGCATACTCTTTGACTTAGCAATGTCACTACTAAATCTGTATCCCAAAAAGATAATAAAAAAATGGAAAAGGATATAGATATACAAAAATATGTTTAGCAGATTTTTTATAGTGGTAAACAATTGGAAATTGAGAGAATGCCTACCAATTAGGGAATGGCTGAACAAGTTGTGGTATATGAATGTTTTCTATAAGAAATGATGAGATGGGGATTTCAGAAAAATCCTTGAAAAACTTACATGAGGGATGGCTAGGTGGCACAGTTGGGGGGGGGTAGGTGGTGCAGTGGATAAAGCACCAGCACTGTAGTCAGGAGTACCTGGGTTCAAGTCTGGTCTCAGACATTTAATAATTACCTAGCTGTGTGGCCTTGGGCAAGCCACTTAACCCTGGTTGCCTTGCAAAAAACCTTAAAAAAAAAAGAAAAGAAAAACTTACATGATGTGATGCTGAACAAAGTGAGCAGAACCAGGAGAACATTGTACACTAACAATAAATTGTAAGATTTTCATCTCTGATTGACTTATCTTTTCTCAGCAATACAATGATCCAAGAAATCTAAATGACTCATGATGAAAAATGCTATCCACATCCAGAGAAAGAACTATGGATTCTGAAAGCAGATTGAAGCATACTCTTTTCAGCTTTTTTTGTGTGATTTTTCCCTTTTATTCTGTTTTTTCTTTCACAATGTGAATAATGTGTAAATATGTTTACATGATTATGCATACATATATAACCAATATCAGATTTCTTACTCTTTAGGGAGAGGTATAGGAGAAATGGAGTAAAAAAGTGAAACTCTAAATCTTATTAAAAATGAATGTTGAAAATATCTTAAAATATAATTGAAAAAATAAAATAGAGTTTACCAAAAAACCCCAGCAAAAATGTGTCAATATCAGTAATAGCAAACAGAGTAGTAGAATCTGCACTAAATTCCTACTTTTCTCCTGGTCTTTCTTCTGTCTTCCTTATAGCTCTCATATTTCTGGAAGAGAAATCAACAAGTTGGCTGCTTTAGTACAACTACAGGGATACTACTAATGATGAAGTGGTATTTGTAGAATTTGAATGTGTTTTAGAAGATTCAGGACTATTCCTAGTACAACCACTGAGCAAATAAGACTTCAAGACTGGTCCTTGTTAATCTTAGTCTGCATTCTTTGACCTCCCCTTTTCAAAACATTAGCTTGAGTCTTACCAACAGAAAAGGACAAAAGCTTATAGCTAGAAGTTTCCTCCTTCAAGAAGAATGTCTGAGAAGATTTTCAATATCCAAAAGTAAGGAGAATGTGACCTTCAAATTTTAAAAAGTTAGGCCAGAGAAGTCAAAATCACCATAGATCATTTAACCACCATCTTCCATTCTCTTGACTTTTCTCCCTTCTCCTCCTCTTGGTTTTATCTCCTTATTTAACCTTTATTCTCACACTTGCTTCCTAGTTGTTATTTCTCACACTCAACCAGTCGGGAAGCATCCCACTAAATGGTAGTTGCTATGAAATATCACCTCTCCCCCCCAAAAAAACTCAAAGCTCATCCAATTTCCTTTTATACCTTTATCACAGAGAAAAACACCATGAAGTTGGATATTTTTGCCTTGACATTCAGGGATATCTCATTGATAGTTTCTTGCATATATAACTGAAACTGAACCATGTCACATTTTACAAAATCATAAGACTATAAACTAGAGGAGTATCAATGATACAATTACTGCACTTTCCACATTCTGAAGTAAATCTATGATTCTGTGATTTGCTCACATGCCTCAGATGAGTTCCAAGAATTAATACCAGATTAGTAACCCCTTCCACTGATTTTTGCCTGACTGATAATGTACTCAACCTTCAAGGTGATATGTGGAAAAGTCCTGAGGAATGTGATATTATCAGGAATGAAAAACTACCTACCAGCAAAGTAGTGTTCTTAGATAGCTGGGAAATTGAAGTAGAAGAAAAGAGCAATAGAATAGGGTCCATCTTAAACTTTTCCCAGGTTCTGGATTCTGTTTATTCATCCAACATAAAAAGTCATCCCCCCATTCTACTCACTGCCTCTGCTTACTGTCAGGCTCAGAGCTAAGCATATTATAAATTTAATTTTATAAATATCTTTAAAAATAAGAGAAATATATCTGAGTATAGAATGAAATAGCCATTGAAGGCTATGCAGTGTGTGTGTGTGTGGGCGAGGGTATATTTTGTGTATATGTGTGTGTGTGTGTGTGTTATATGTACAAGAGAGAGAGAGAAAATCAATTTTAATTAGTGAGTCAATTATTCTTTTCCTAAGGTCTCCTCAGGCAGGGGATTGATATATAAGGTGAAAGAAAGCACTTCTTAGTTATAGGGTTTCCTATGGAAATCCTATCTATTCTTTATATGGGATAATGCCTTGGTACTAGATGTAAGTGCTTCTGGGAACCTATAAGAAAAGAAGATCCTTTTTTTCAGTAGTTTCAGTTAGACACAACTCTTCATGACTCCATCTTGGGATTTTCCTAGCAAATATACTGATGTGGTTTGCCATTTCCTTTTCCAGTTCATTTTTACAGATGAGGAATTAAGACAAACAGAGCTAAATGAACTGTGCAGAGTCACACAGCTAGTATCTGAAGCCTTATTTGAACTCAGGAAGATAAATCTCCCTAATTCCAAGCTCAGTTCTCTCTCCACTGAACTATCTTGATGCCCAGAAGTTCCACTATCCCAAGCAAATACAAATAAATGGCAGATCATAATCATGGTCCTAAAAGTAACAGGTTACTTTCAAGACCTGACCTATGGTAGGCACTCTATAAATATATGATTTAGTAAATTAACCTTTTGGTACTTCCATCTAAAGATTGGTCTAGTTTCCTCCTGTGTAATTGTTGTTTGTCCTTCATTTTGGATGAGCACTAATGATATCACAGAATGATGTCTTGATTCACACATTAATTGGATTTAAGAGAAGCAGAGTTGCACAAAGTCATCAACAGGACAAAAATCAGCATGGGGTACAACGGATGATCTTGGCTTCTTTGATGTCTGACCAAAATCTAAGAAATCTACCTCACCTGCTTCAGTTGCCAGCATGTGTATTGGACAAGTTGTTCTCATCCATCCATTCCACTGGGGAAAATTTTTGCATGCTTGGGGTGGACACCCCACCTCAATTCAGCAATGGGTTTGAAGCCTGTGGGTTACACTCAACCTGATTTAACCCATCTGCTGAGGTGGTTTTTACCAGGGTGTGGCTATTGTGCTTACTACAGCTTCTGAGACACAAGGGAGAGTTGGGAGGCAAGGGTCCACCAAAAGTGGAAAGTAGACCTGAAAAATACTTAAGTCCTCCCACTAAAACTGCTAGTCCTCTCTGAACATCCTATATTCCGTCGGTATTAAAACAATCTGGGCTATATAACTCCCACTAGAACGTTGTTCTTCTCCATGCTAATCCTGTTTTTTTCAATGGAAGATTTGTCTATCATAAATTTATTCTGGCACACAATGCACTTGTGAACTTGTGAACCTAAAAAGTACCTAAGTTATTATCCATCAGGTTGAAGTCATAAAATACCAAAACAGTGAGCAATTTTGCCTATTACATGAGCCAAATTAATTGTGAAAAGTCAATGGAGAGATTCAATGGGCTTCATCTAAACAATAGATAATAGACCATTCCTGGAATCACTCTCCGCTCACCTCTATCAGAATTCTAGCTTTCTTTAATGCTCATTCAGAGACCACCTTCTATAATAGCCTTTTATTTATATGCTTCATTGTAAGTTTTTTCTTCTACTTTAACTTATTTTATATTTAATTATTTACTTATAGAATTCCACTGTGAAATAATGAGGACAGGTTCAAATCTTCTTAGTGTCATGTCTTGGACTTACTTAGCATTTCATGAATGATCTGAATCAAATTAAATTAACTGACATTTTCTTTTTGCAGTCATTCCTATACCATATAGACAAAATCTACTTGGGACCTTGGTGAAAGCCTCCTTTATTTTCTCATGCCATGGTAATCTAATAGAACCAAGAATCATCATTGGGTAATCTAGATAGCAGTATATGTGGAACTTGGAAGACTTCTTGCCCCGTTCAAAGGGACCTTGAGAACAGTAAGGGAGTAGGAAATACCTCGAAGTTCTACTATCAAAAGATTTAATGATGCATTAGATGGAGTACTATACTTGGAATCAGGGAGACCTAGTGTGAGCACTCAATCACTTTTAGCTTCAGTTCCTGTGTTACTTAACTTATAGAATGATTATAAGGTCAAGTGAGAGAAAGAATATAAAATGTTTGGTAAACTTGAAAAGTACTTTGTCAATGTCCATGATTATTCTGTTTTGTTTTCTGTTCCAAATGCATACTGATACAAATACATAGTTCATAAATATAATCATGTCTCTCTAGGGATTTGACATAGTCTGACATAGAGTAATATGGATCCTGGGAGATTTTGTTCTCTTACATAAGAACATAAGAGATTTTATATGGAACCATACATGTACTATTCATTCAACCCCCAATTGTATTTCCCATAGACCTCTATTAAAATGAAAATTCTCCTTGGAGGGACAGGATATTCATAAAGAAAGCCAACAATTGAGAGCAGCTAGGTGGCACAGTGGATAGAGCACTGGTCCTGGAGTCAGGAGTTCAAATCTGGCCTCAGATACTTAATAATTGCCTAGCTGTGTGACCTTGGGCAAGTCACTTAACCCCATTGCTTTAAATAAAAAAAAAGAAAGTCAGCAATGTATTATAGGTTTGTTGTCCACAAAGTAAACCTCAAAATGTTTGGGATGTGGACTAACAAAAAAAAAAAAACCCTGAACTAGGAATCAAGAAACCTGGATTCCATCATGGATGGAATCATGATGGAAAAGAGTACTGGATTTGGAGTCATAGAATCTGGGTTCAAGTCTCTTCTTCCTACTACCAATGTAATCTTAGACAAGTCACCTGATATCTTTAGTCCTAGTTTTCTCATGTATAAAATGAAAGGGTTTTATTCTGTATTACCTCTAATATTCTTTAAAGCACTAATGTTATAAAAGGATGAAATTTAGCAGCCAAATAGTTTAAAATAAATCTCATCAATATTCTGAGTCAGTTTTCTCATTTGTAATATGAGAGGATTAGTTTCCCTAATCTCAACCTCTTCCATGGGTTACCACTATGTAATCCCTGGCCACATAATGGCTATTTAATCAGAAATTACTTTCCTCATGACTGTCCCATTCAGTAGCCTTTTCCTGATTTGATATCTTCTCTTTTATCTATGCCTTTGGTTGACTCTTGGCTGTTTTTCTCTGTCCCCTACTGTTCTCAGATGGCTTACTCTCCTCAAGGTCTCCTGTCTGGCAGGAGAGCCTGCATGAAACAATATGTTCCCATTAAATTCACCCTCTGTCACTCCTTTCTGAAATTAAATTGAATTTTACTCTTTTGTTTGTTGAAATCACATGGTAAAAATCTTCTTGAGTGCAATCACTTTTAATCAAAACCATCCCAATATTCATAATGATGAAGCACTATTAAAAAAGGGTCTCCCCAATTATCTTTTACAGAAAATAAATATCTCCTGAAAATGAAGATTTTCATTATATGATGGGTTATTTTTACAACTCATCCAATATACATACATCTATCTATCTATCTATCTATCTATCTATCTATCTATCTATTGACTTCCTGTTTTTGTTTTATCTAGCTAGGATCCTGTAGACATTTTCTGTAGCATCTTGTACCCCAAACTGTCTTATATTTACTGCTTCTTCTCATTTAACAAAGAAATTGGAGTTTTGTTATATGCCTAGACTAGAAGAGCTTGTCCTTTCCTCCTCGAACTGTCTATGATAAAGAGCAATGACTTTTTGAGTAAAGCACTTTAAAGCAAGAGGCAAGAACTGGACTGTGTGCTAAGGGTAGGAAGCACTATTTTAAGATCTTTAAAACTCCTTGAGAAAAAGGACTATGATTTATATAACTTTGAATTTCTCACTCTATCCAGGATAATACCTAGCTCAACAAGGGTATATTGAGAGGGATCTGGAATTTAATAAAAATATTTTGTAAAAAAAGAAAACAACTTTTTAAAAAAGATAAAGTCTTTTAAGTCTAGAAAGTAAATGGCTAAGAGTGTTGTGTGTTTGACTATCTGCCTGTGATGAATCACTCTTGACCCAGGAATGCAGGTGTAAAAAGAAAATAGAGATTTATTAAAAGAAGTTACAATACAAAAGAAAATAATAGAAAAGTAAGAAGAGATTAAAGAAAAAAAGCCAAGAGGATTGCTAATTATTCTTAGCAGGCCAGCTGCCAAGCTCTACAGAAGTCTGGAAAAAGAGAGCTTGAGCCTCTCCAGAAATCTCCTTAGATTCCCCCTCAGGGTCAATGGGAAGAGGTGGTGACCTGGGAGTTGCCCAAGTCCCACATTGAAGAGTTTGCCTTTTGGGGAGGGGTCGAAGGGTCTTGGATTCTGGTATGGGTGGTCTCAGATGTTGTTTCCAGCTCTTTTCAACCTAACCGCCCCTTACCAAAAGAGAATGTGGCCTAGGTTAAATTGAAGGGCAGGATGGAGGAATGAAGGAAGAAGGAATGAAGGAAGATTTTTTTTAATACTGCAAACAAAAGATTTACAAAATTTGTTTCCAATTGATTTCAATATTGTCCATGCCCATGGTTCTCTGCATCAAGAACAGACCTAATTTTTTCACAAATAAATAAAGATGTTAATAAAAAGATGTATTTTTTATTTCCCTATTTGTCTGATAGTAAAAAAAAAACAACTAATCTTTTGTGAGAACTCTTTTTCTAGAGTCAAGTCCTCACTTCTAATTTAATAACCCTATTCAGGATAAAAACCCAGTCTCGAGAAAGAGGGGGAATCAACTGAAAATGTTGCAACATGCCCTACACTTTCTCTATAGTTGACATTTAAATATAGCACTTTGCTGTTTTTTAATTTTCCTAATTAACAACTCACTAGGCTTGTGATTGTATTGTTTTCACCATGGATGAGGATACTGACACTTAGAATGATGAAGGGACCTTCCGTCTCACTTCCCACTTCACCCCAATTACATAGAGAGTAACTGATCTAGCTAGGACTGCAATCCAGGCTTTCAGACTGGTAGCCTAAAATATTTACTCTAACTTAGGCTACATTATGCGAAGCAGAGGAGACTAAAAACAGGTTCAAAATCAATAGTTTCCCCTATAACATTCTTCATTTGGGTCCCTAAACTTGATATTTAAAAATATTTGTACAACTTTTTCAATATAATTAATTTCCCTTGTAATCCCCATGTATTTTATTTTATGTGTTCATGAACATGATAAAAGAAGAGCTGTCTAAAAGTGGAATATACATATTAAGAAATGTGCTTCCCTTCATTAAAGATCTTTAAACAAAAGCTGTGTAACTATTCCTGGAGATTGGATTTCTGTGTAGGGTTAGAAGGCATGACCCTGACCTCAATCAATAAATAATCAGACATTTATTTAGTACCAACTATATGTCATAGAATTCTGCTTTTCAAGCTGAGAAATTGTGATTGAATCTCATGTATACCTATAGTCCTCATTCTGAAATAAGCAAATGGTTTGTTGTTCACCCTTCCTTCTCCAAGAGGACTAATGACATTATTCATGAGGGTGACATCTTGACATATTCAAGAATTGGATTTACATGAGAGTTGTTCAAAGACATCAGCCTCACTCTCTCCTCCAGTCATTAGAATCCAGTGGCACTACAAAAGTCAAGATGACTTGCAATGGCCCAGGATGCTGTGGATGAACTTCAGGAAATCTACTAAAATACAAAGGATACATCCTAGCGAAACACAAATTTTGTCTGTAAGATAGTGGCTTTAATATTTGGCTCTTAGCCTGAATCTTTGCTGGCATAGCTATGCAAAGAATAGGAGTAATTTGTATTGAATTGAATTTGTCTTGAAGACAATTATCATCAATTCATGGGTCAGTTCCACAGGATCTTGGTTGATTTTGGCTACCACACCATACTTTTAAAACTTCAAGACTGTGACAGTCTTGATTCTGCCAAGATATTGGGGGTTGAAACCTTTGAAATATACTTTAGGGGTTTTTTTTAGGTTTTTTTGCAAGGCAAATGGGGTTAAGTGGCTTGCCCAAGGCCACACAGCTAGGTAATTATTAAGTGTCTGAGGCCAGATTTGAACCCAGTTACTCCTGACTCCAGGGCCAGTGTTTTATCCACTGTGCCACCTAGCTGCCCCTGAAATATACTTTAAATATAAATATATGTACTTGTGTAAATGTGAACCTACAAATATATTTCTGTAACAAATTTGTGAATGCGTGTGAATGTGTGCATATGTTTTGTTGTTATTTAATCATTTTCAGTCATATCTGATTCTTCATGACCCACATTACTTTTTAGAAGTCTACTCAAAACTAGGTACTGAGGATATAAGTATGGAGTCCTTGCCCTCTAACAGGGGAGTATAACTTGCAAGTAAATAAGCAATACACATTTTAAAACCATCTATTATGTGCCAGTTACTGTGCTAAACACATGAGGATACAAAGAAAGGTAAAAGCAAACAAACATGGACAAATAAACCAGTTCCTACTCTTGAAGATATCACAGTATAGTAGGAATGACAACAAACAACTATGTACAAAGAAAGTAAATATAGTATAAATTGGAGGTAATTAGCAGAAGGAAGATGTAAGTGTTAAGGAGTATCAGGAGAGGTTTCCTATAGAAGGTGAGATTTTTAACAGGCAATAGAGGTAAGGAGGGAGTGGTGAGGAAGATGAGATCTCTGAAAGTTAAATGACTTGCTCAAGGTCATAGAAATGGTAGGCATCAGAAGTATATCTTGAACTTTGGTCTTCTGACTAGAATCAGTTTCTTTCCATGTACCACTCTGCAGCTAGCTCAAGAACCATTGCCTGAACTGATTTTCTGAAACGCACGTACATACTCCCATACCTCTTCAGAATAACTTGGAGAGTGCTGCCTTAAATGAATTAAGGAATTAAGCCTGAATGACTGGCAACATTCCCGGTTTACTTAAGTGAGCTGCACAGAATGCCGCCAGATCATTTATCCTTGGGAGCACCATAATGATTGCCCAACAAGTTCAGTTAGGGAGGTGGTTCATCAGACTACCTTGATATACTAGGGCAAAAAAAAAATACCCAGCCCACCTCCAGCTGATGGATTGCAGGATTTATTAATACAGAAAAGGATTGAGATTTACGTTCAGCTGTGGAATTAAGGTGGTCCAGTGCACCCAGGACTAGTTGTTCTAAAATAACAGGGGACTGAGTTTCTTCTGGATAAGGGCTTAATTTTTATCGAAAACCTACCACCTTCAAACAGCTTGAAAGTTGAGGAACTATAAAACTGTCAAATAAGCCCATTATTAAAAGCTTTATTTGACAAATCTTCCATTGCTGGGATAACTTGTGTGTTTTCCTCCTCTCTCACATGAAATAAAACCACTCACTTATGCAAACTGCTGACAAGGAAAGGAAACAAATGGGGTTCTAAACCCTGGGAAAGACACACTCACCCCTTTCTGCAGCTAAATGGGAATTATAGCCATTCATAAATCAGGGACTGCTTGGATGGGCTATCTACTTCTCTGCATGGTGGATGTGACTGACTGGAAAGAAACCTCTGATCATATGGTCAGTCTACTTCAGTCAGGTCTATGGTATCCAGGCTTTACATACTGAGACATCATGGTGTAAGGGGAAAAAAATCCCTGAAATGTGAGTCAGGAGATCTGGGTTCTAATTTTGACTTTGTCCAGTTAGCATACTGTGTGACTCTGGGCACACTGGGCTTGATCTCTCAGGGTTACAATTTCTATAGCTATTAATTAAAAGGATTGGATTAGATAATTTCTAAGAATATTTCTGATTCTGGCATTTGATGATTCTAAGATCCATGCTTCCCTCCTGGCTTCCAGGAAATTTGGAAATTAGGTAAAGTTGAGCTTGATAATAGTATATGACACTTCAGTAGTCTCTTCTCCATCACAACTTACATTTTTAGTAAAACATGTTCTCTAATTGTGACAACTAGCTAATCCATTAATTAAACTTGTGGAAGCAGGAGAATTGGACATAATGATGTGTTATCCTTCTGTAATATTTATAAATTAATAAACAAAAGAAATAAAAATAAATAAATGAAAATGTGTGTTTTACTGATAGTCACTGGACAGTATCATCACCAAAACTAATAACTCTCAAGGAAGGAAGAACTTTGGGTAAAATAATAAGCTGTGCCTTTTGGACTTTCTCACATCACAAAGATATATGTCATCAAGGATGAGGAATAGAAGAGAACACTCATAATACAAACCTGGGAGACTGGAAGTATTGTGTCACTCTTGATAGTAGGGAGTTTAGGAGTCAGGAAACCCAGTTCTAAACCTGGCATACTACCTGACTTTCAGTAGGTCATACCCTAGATTTTTGGTTCCTTAAGCATAGGATGGAGATATTAATCCCTATTCCTGTTATCTCACCAGGACATTAGAGATATCAAATGAGAAAGCCTTTGCAAAATTTAAAATTTCATATATATAAATATATATATGTATATATATATATATATGTAACTACAAAGTGATCATTCTCATTATTTCCTGACCTAAATTCTTAGCTACTTTTAATCATTAGAATTTTTCACCTAATAATTTCTGTGATAATCTACCTGTACTCATTTTTCAATATTTAAAGTACACTCACCCTATCATTCCCTCTCCATTCCAGTGATCTTGAATTCTCAGCTTCTATTGTTCAAATTTTGATCTCTGTAACTTTATCCCCATGCAACCTCTGACTTTGTCCTTATTCTCTTTCCTTCAACCAAACCCCACTGACTTGTCGCTCTAATGCTACTAACCCCAACTCTCTGGAATGCCTGTTTCAAAAGGAAGAATCTAACTTTCATCTTTAACTTTTCCCTTTCCCTCTCCTATCTTTTAGTGTTCACTGAGACCTGGTTGCTGCCTGATGTCACAGCTTCCCTGGGTGCACTCTTTCTAGCACTGATTGTACCTTCTGTCATCCCCCTCAACCACCATCATTGGTTGTGGTGGGTAAGTGGGATGACTCCTGGTTCCTTACAACTGCATCCAGACTCTTACTCTACCATCATTACTGGATAACTCTACTATCTATTCCTTTGAGGTTCATTCAAATCATATTTATCACCTAATTTTCTACCAACCTATAGAATACTTTATTTTTACTAAGTGAATTTAGTGTTTAGTTCATAGTGTCTCTTCCCCAATCCTTGCCCTTTAGTGGACTTCAATTAACATATTGATAATTCCTCAAATACCCTAACCTTTTGTTTCCTCAACTCATTTATTTTCCATGACCAACTTTTCCACCCATCACAACATTACATAGAGAAGGTCATACCATTGATCTTGCTGTCACCCACAAATACATCATTTCTAAATTCTTGAACTCTGAAATTCCTTTTTTGATCACAATTTGTTGTGCTTCCACCTCTCCTGTCATGCAATCCTTAAACCTTTCCCTCTTCCTAGCTTCTGTATTGCTGTCAAGTTTAACAACATCCTCCCAGAGCTTAAGGCTCACAGCTTTAGGTAACATATTTTTAATCCTTTCCCTCTCTTGTTCCCCATATCCAAGAAGTTGCCATATCATGTTGTTGCTACCTTCGCAATGTATCTCCTCCATGGTACCGTCTCTCTTCTGACATTGCCACCATTGTTGTCTGAGTCCTCATCAATTCAACTCTAGATTATTGCTAGAGTCTGATGCTTGGTCTCTAGTAAAACTCTCCCCACTTCAGCCCACATTTGATTAGGCTGTCAAATTGGTGTTGTGAAAATACATCTGATCATGTCATCCTTCCCTTTCTGTCCTATTTATGCAACTTTTGAGGCTCCTCTGTGATGCCAGTATTAATTATAAAATTTTTATCTTCTGGTTGGTTTATACAACTTTTTATACTGTGGCTCCTTAGTCTTCTTAGTGCTTATACAGCCTCTCTCCTGCCTCTACCTACTCTGCAACTCAAGGACATTGACCTCCTTGTTGTCCTCAAACAAGCCATCACATTTCAAGCATTTTCAGTTGTCCCATATATACAGAACTCTCTTTTCCCTCACTTCTGATGTTTATATTCCTTAGTCTCCTTTAAGTGGAATTAAAGTTTCTTTTTTCTGTGGGAAGTCTTTTCTGATCTACCTTAATGCTCTTTTCCTCTGCTAATTTTCTCTGATTTATCCTGTATTATAGTATATTATAGTATATATTGTTTATATCCTGACTCCCTCCCCCCACTAGACTGTGAGTTCCTGTCTTTTGCCTTTCTTTGTATCTCCATTTCTAAACATAGTATCTGGAACAAAGTAGGCACCTTATAAATGCCAATTGCCTATTTTATTCAAGATACCCTAGAACCATCATTCTCTTCTTTCTTCCCAAAGTCCTGTTTGACATTTAAAGTTCTTTGTCATTGTAAAAACCTTTGTAATGGGACTCTAACTTATTTTTCCACATATATTTCACCTTACCTCCTATACTCTGCATTCCAATCGAAGCATCCTAAATTGCTGTTCTAGTACCAAATTCCATCTCCTGCCTTGATGTCTTTGGGCAGATTGTCTATCATTCTTAGAATCCTCTGTTCTCATCTCTCCTCCTTGAAATCCTTAGCTGTATATAGATATACAGCTCAGAGAAAGAATCAATTCTTTTCTTATTCCCTCAAATTATTTGTATTAATTTTGTGAAAATTTTGTATCTATGTGCATATGTGTATATATATGTTATAATATCTACCCACTTCACTTCTAACTCCATCTACCTGAAAATATCCCCCCTGTTTCAGGGTAGAAGCTATTTTAATTTTTTTTTGTTTCCTCAGTGCCTAGGAAAGTAGAATCCTCATGGTATGTTTATCTTAACTGCTAATTGAATGAAATTGATTTAATTCTCTTTTCCTTTTGTTTCTTGCCCAAAGAAACCCTGACCAGGAGTCCTTTTGCTCACCTTTTGCCCAAAGCAAGAGAACATTTTTATGTTATTGTATAAATTATTCTTGTGGATCTGCTACCTTTAACTTTTGAATCAGTTCACACAAACTTTCTCAGGTTTCTCTGAAATGGTCCATTTCATCATTTATTATCAAACACTAATATTACATTACATTTATATACTGCACTTTGATGTAGGAATTTGTTTTGCTTAACTATCTATACTTTTTATAAGGGTTGTGTATTTCTTTTGGGGAGGGAGAAGAAGGGAGGGACTGGAGGAGGGAAGAAAAGAAATGTGTATAAAATAATTTTTAAAAATCAATGCAAGATATCAATGATAACTTTACATATCTGTCATTACATATAGAGTCCCAGACATGAAATCATGTAAAATTTCTTTCCTTGAATCAGGATGGGATCTAGGTCTAGTTCTAACTTTCATGTATGAATAAGTATGGTGGAGTCGATGGGCAATTAGAGAGCTATGTGAGGCTTACTAATATAGGAAGTTTATAAGGTATGACTTTTGCCTTGTTAGAGTATGACCTTTCTTTGTACTTTAAGTGAAATCCCTAGAGGAAAGAAGAAGAGGATTTCTGGGAGAGCATATTTCTCAAGCTTCTAGGAGCAGTTTCATTTTGGGGAACTGTGCCACATTGCTAACAACAGCTGAGTCTTCAATCTTTAAGATTTAGGATTTTTCTGCCTGCCCTTTCCAAGGTGCATTTCTTTTCTTTTCTTTTCTTTTTCATCACCTTGTAGCATGCTTCTCTGCTCAGGCAGACTGCGGGATTAGCTTGACTGCCCACCGTCAATTATTAATCTGTTTTATTTGGGCTCAGCATTGTGTATCTAAATAGAAATGATTCGAGACACTTTTCATTTGGTCTCGATTTAGCAGGGTCCTGTGGCTTGAATAATACAATAGATGTTACATTGCAACATCGAAAGATTGTGGTGTATGATTTACCGGGCAAATATATAGAATGGTGTAAATGTTACCCAGGCATGAAGGCAGGGAACCAGAGAGCCTTTGGGATTTACAGCATGATGAGAAAGGCTAATATGTGATTATAGGCGGCACGGTTCCCACCTCTCCATAGAGTTCCATCACCCAGCTTCCCCTTGCTCCTGGCAGCTCAGCAGCAAAAGATGGGGCTGAGCTTTCTGGGTAAGATATATCCATAGGTAGGTCGTCATTGCTCACAGTCAGGGCTTGAGGTAGGGTGGATTTTGGGCAAGTGAGCCTCATTTTTACTGCCTGACAGAGAGCTATTTTCTGTGCTTTTTTTTACCTCATTAGATTCAGGAGATCAGGGTTTTCATTCAGTTCTGGTGCTAAACCACTACATGGAGTAGTTTCTTTTTCTGTAAAATTAAGAGGGTGGTCAATTACCATGATTCTTCTCCAAGATTCTGCAACTCTACCAGCAGAAACATTTAAAGTCATTCAGTGATCTTGAGGAATCATGGGACCTGAGTTCAAGTCTCCTATTTGTTCTATCCTTGGCAAAGTCTCAACCTCTAAAGGTTTGAGTCTCTTCAGTTGTAAATTAAGGAGAACAAATAATCTGGTCTCTGGGGTCCTTTCAGCTCTAGAGATTTATAATTCAGTGAATCTCTGATTCAGAAATCCTATTACCTAATATAGGCCAGACCTTTTCAGGGCATGAGGGAAGGAAGGTAGAAATGGAAAGCTGAGAGTAGATGGGGAAGTCAAGAGTGGAGGTGGAGAAGATAGTCTGCTAGAATGATTAATGCATACCATGAATTCATCTCTTGTTTCTAAAGGAATTCTTCCAACACAGATGTTTTGCCTCACTTGATCTGCTTTTCATCAGCATAATCACAGGTGTCCTAATCACAATAATAGATAGTATTTATATAACATTTATTATGTGCCAGAAACTGTTTTAGTGACTTTGAACCTCACAACAAACAATATAATTATCCCCACTTTACAATTGAGAAAACTGAAGGAAACAGAAGATAAGTTATTACCCAAGATTACTGAGCAAGTAAGTATCTTAGGATAGATTTGAACTGAAATCCAGGCTTAGTGTTCTATCCACTTCACCTAGGCCAAACTCTAACCTATGTTATCATAGATTAGAATTCTCAGTACAAAACTACTTAGCATTCCCCTTCTCCCATCTCCAAACATCTGTAGGACTTCTAGAAGAATTAAAAGCCTAAAGAGAGATCACAATTTGAGTTTCAAAATATGTATTTAGCTTCCACAAATCAGCCCCCAGAGGGGTGGAGACACAGGATAATATTAAGTTCATAGCTGGATAGCTGGAAGGAACCTAAGAAGTAATGCCCTTTTACAAATGAGTAAACTGATGCCCAGAAATATTAAGTGATATTCTTAAGCAGTCCACACATCTTGGGACTTTTTGAATTGGTAATTAATTTATAAACTTATTAAGTGGGAGCAGGTAACTTGGTCCTTTGGATATTCACTGGGAAAGACAATGATAGCATCAGGAAATAATGCTTCAGTTATTTATTAATAAAATACAGAGGGTATAGGGATAAATGACACCACAATTATAGAGTGGGTGATGGTGGTATAGAGACAAATAGCATGTGGTTAGGAGTAAAGTGGTGAAGGTAGACAGGTAGCATGGGAAAAAGACTGGGAAGGGGGAGAGTCACTTATATAATTATGAATAAGAGTTAGGAGAACTGGGGCAGCATGGACCTAGATGGAAAGGAGTGCTTAGGGGAAAGGAGTTTGAAGTCTCATTTTTACAGTTTTCGTGGGAGACAGATTAACTCTTATCTGTGCCAACTTGGGGTTAGTTTATTAACATATGCACATCATTTCAAAGTTATCAGCAATTTTTGATGTTCTTCTGGTCTTCCTGAGGATGTCTAGAGCTTATCTGAGGTTTACAGAGCATGGCAATTAATAGGACTAAAAAGCTCTTACAGGAAGGTCTAGCTGACTTCCTCTGATTTAGACCATAGTCTCAGGATTTGATTTTAGTTAATTTATGATATAATTTTTAAGTAACCATTATGCCCCTTTGATCTATGGAACAGTCTGAAAGTAACTTCTAGTTTCCCTTTTGCAAGCTTACTTCCTGACATTATTACATTGTACTGGTTACTTATAAACTTACTCTACTAACTAAAGGGGAGGGGTGGTTTCAGAGGGACCAGAGCAAGACACAATTTTAAACCACCTTCTTATATGACTATCCATGTAGTTTCTATATTATTCATTAAATGCTATGGTTACAAAATTAACTTATTATGCGGCTTTGTAATCCAGAACCGAAGACCATTTTCTAGGCAGGTCAAAGGCAGAAAGAAGGTTCATATAACCCTAATATTTTCATAGTTGCACTATTTCTGACAGAAAACAACAAAAGAGTAAAAAAAGTGGTAAACAAATTGTGTACCCAGAAATTGTATTTTATGTATAGGAAGTAATTTTTCTGTAATGTAAGGAATTACATGAAGAATAAATTAAGGAATAAATGAAGGAATGAAAAATATTTTAGGGCTTACTATGTGTTAAATATGATGCTCAGTGTTAGGGTTAATGAACTGGAAAAGTGAGATAGTCCCTTCTCTCAAAGAACTCACATTATACTGAGTGGGGGGGGGGGAGTTCAACTGGAAGGGATGGAAAAGTTTTTAATTAGTTTGATTAGCTGGGAATGATAAGACCCAGAAAAACATGAGAAGACTTATATGAACTGATACAGAAAAGAAAAACATAGATAATGTAAAGAATATCAAGAAATAAAAGAAGACAACAGAATTTAGGCCAAATATAATGACTGCTATTGCTCTGACTCAAGTAATGATCCATTTTCTTAATTTCTATTTTTTAATAAGTATTGGGTAGAAAATTACATCTAATACCTATAATAGATAATTCACTTTTTTTAAAATGAGACTGTATTATGAAAGATTTGTTCATTGGAAAGTTATTGACATGTTAAAACAAAATACATCAATTAAAAAAACAGAAGGGCAAAAATCAGTACCTTCATCAGCATAGTCAACTACACCGGACTGTACTTTCACCTTTTATCTTTCTTTTGGAAATCCAGAGTTAATCTGAATAGCCCACCTTAGTTGTACCAAGGGAAGTTGTGGATAGAAGGACTAATGGGAGAAAGTTGAATTATTCTGCTAAATTTAGATTCAGTAGAAATTACTAGCACAAGTGGGAGACATAGCACCTGAATGCTGGAAGCAAAAGAAGATGGGCAGCAACGGAGCTGATAGAGTTTTCATATCCTCTTCAAGAAGACAACTGAGTAACATTTGGTATCTGTTGGATCATGAATGAGAAAAAAAGAATTATCCTAATAGAGCTCTCTATGGTTTTTTAAAAGTTTATTTTTATGCTTTATTTTGATTATAAATATTTCCCTAAAATATATAGACAAATCCTCTTTTAAAAATTTAAATGTATTATTTACTTTTAACATTCTTTTCTTTTTAAATTTTGAATTCCTAATTTGCTCCCTCCTACCTTTCCACCACCCACTGAAAAACAAGCAATATTCATGTAAAATCATATAGAATCATATAGAAATATAATATTTCTATTAGTCATATTTTTCTTGAAAAAAAATAAAGTGACAAAATTATACTTCAATTGTCACTCAGAACTCATCACTCTATCACTCTAGAGGTGGATAGAAATTTTCATCATGAGTCTTTTAGAAATGTCTTGGATCATTGTATTGATCAGAGTAGGCAAGTCTTTCTAGTTGAGGATCACTGCAACATTGTTGTTACTGTGCACAATGATCTCCCAATTTTTCTCACTTCTCTTTGCATCAGTTCATACAGGTCCTGCCCTGTTTGTCAAAAACCACTTCATCCTCTGTTGTAGCACAAATGTACACAATCCTATACCATACATGTTCAGACAAAACATAGCTGAAGAGCATCTACTTGATTTCTAATGTTTTGTCACCACCAAAAGAGATGCCATAAATATTTTTGAACATATAGACTCTTTCACTTTTTTCTTTGATCTCTTTGGGATACTGATAGAGTAATGATATTGAGGGGTCAAAGAGTAAAAAAGCACAATTCCAAAGTGTTTTCCAGAATTTTTCTGACCAGTTCACAACTACTATATATTTATTTTTCTCTCATCACTACTAGTATTTGTAATTTCTGATAGGTGTGAAGTGAAACTCAGAGCTGTTTTAACTTACATTCTCAAATCAATAATAATTTAGAGCACTTTATATGATTATTTATAGCTTTGATTTCTTCTTCTGAAAACTGCTTGTTCATATATGATGACCATTCATCAACTGGAGAATTGACCATGTTTTTTTTTATAAATTTGACTCAATTCTATACTCGGTATGTATTTGAGACATGAGGTCTTTATCAGATAAACTTACTCCAAATTTTGTTGGTATTACTTCATTCTGTTTTTGCTTTTGCTTTTTCTAAGATTATGATTACTATCCCTATTTTTTCTTTTACTTGAGCTGAAGAATATTGGAGTTTATTCCAGTCCTTTATTTTAATCCCATGTGTCTTTCTGTTTCAAGTATCTATCTTGTAAGCAACATATTGACTTCTGATTTCTAATCCAGTCTTGCATTCATTTGTTTTATGGGTAAGTTCATCCCATTCACACTCATGGTTTTGATTACTGTGTATTTCCCTCCATCCCATTATCTTCTATTTCTTTCTCATTTTTTCCTGTCCCTCTTCAGAAATCTTTATTGGTTCTAATCCTTCCTCTCCTTATCTGCTCTCCCCTTTATCACCCTTACCTCTTCTTTCATTTTTTTTTTTTTTTTAGTTTTTGCAAGGCAAATGGGGTTAAGTGTGCCTAAGGCCACACAGCTAGGTAATTATTAAGTGTCTGAGGCCAGATTTGAACTCAGGTACTCCTGACTCCAGGGCCGGTGCTCTATCCACTGCGCTACCTAGCCGCCCCCACCTCTTCTTTCATTTTCTTCATTTCCTTACAAGTTACATTTCTACAAACAACTGATTGTGTATTAATATTCTTCCTTCTTTGAATCAATTCTGATAAGAGTGATGTTCAGCATTATCAGCCACCACCCCCACAATGTCCCCTCCATTATAAAAGCTCTTCCCTGTATGCATCTTTTATATAAGAAAATTCCCTCCCTTCTTCCTCACTCTTTCTCCTTCTCCAAGTCTACGCCTCTTTCTTCTGGCTTCTTCTTTTTTGTGGTGGGGAGGAGATCATTCCAATATAATTCCCTTATACCTACATTCTTTGTCTATGTAATCTCCTTTTAACTGACCTAATAATGGCAAGGTTCTTAGATTTTACATGTATTATCATCACCTCACATAGGAATATAGACAGTTTAATTTTATTGAGTCCCTTATGATTGTTCTTTAATGTTTACCTTTTTATGATTCTGGAGCCTTGAAAATCAAATTTATTCAATGATTTTCATCAAGAATGCTCAGAAATAGGGGGGCAGCTAGGTGGCACAGTGGATAGAGCACCGGCCCTGGAGTCAGGAGTACCTGAGTTCAAATCTGGCCTCAGACACTTAATAATTACCTAGCTGTGTGGCCTTGGGCAAGCCACTTAACCCCATTGCCTTGCAAAAAAAGAAAAACCTTAAAGAAAAGAATGCTCAGAAGTTCTCTATATCATCAAATATTTATTTTTCCCCTAAAGGATTACACTCAGTTTTTCTGGGTAGATGATTCTTGGTAATGACTCTTAGTTCCTTTGCTTCTAGAATCTAATTCCAAGTCCTCCTCTCTTTTAATATGGAAGCCACTTAGTGATTCCAACTATAGCTCCACAACATTTTAATTGCTTCTTTCTGATTATTTGAAATATTTTCTCCTTGATCTGAGAACTCTGGAATTTGGCTATACTATTCCTGGGAGTTTTCATTTTAAGATCTCAGTCAAGAGATGATCAGGGATGCTTTCATTTTCTATTTTACCTACTGGATGTAAGATATCAGGGCATTTTTTTCCTTGATAATTTTTTAAGTATAATATCTAGGATCTTTTTTATCAAGGCTTTTTAGGTAGTTTAATAATTCTTAAATTATCTTTTCTTGAGTACTTTCTAGGTCAGTTTTTTAATGAGATATTTAACATTTTCTTCTTTTTTCCTTCTTCTGAATTTGTTTTATTGTTTCTTGATGTCTCATTTAGTTTCTTGCCTAATTTTAATTTTTAAGGAATTATTTTCTTCAGTGAGATTTTTATATCTCTTTTTTCCCTTCAATCAGTTCTGCTTTTTAAGGAGTTCTTTTATTCAGTGAATTTTTGTGCCTATTTAACCATTAGAACAATAATGATTTTTAAAGTATTTATTCAGTATTTTTTTGCATCTTTTAAAAAGACATTAATTCTCTTTTCATAATTTTCTTAGATCACTCACAATTCTTTCCCCAATTTTTCCTTTATCACTCATCACTTTATTTAATCCTTCTAGGAATTCTCTTTAAATTTGGGTCCAATTAGCATTTGCTTTGAGGCTTTTTTTGTAGCTGTCTTCACATCATTTTCTTCTTCTGTGTTTATTACCTTGGTCTTCCCTGATACTGTAGTATCTTTTTATAGTTAAATTCTATTTGTTGTTGTTTATTCATTTTCCCAGTTTATTTCTTGCTTTGCATTTTGCATCAAAGCTAGACTGTCCATCTTGAGGTAGGAAGACTATCCCAAGCTTTATCCTTTTTTGTATGGCTGTTTTCATAGTTAACACTGAGGATCTGTAAGCTCTTGGTGCTGGTTTGTGTTTTCAAGGTAGGACACCTTGTTCTCTATAGCTGATAGTAATAGTACTCTTTCCTGTCTTGGAACTGAACCCAGGGCTTTCAGCTTCCTTGTAACTGACCACCAGTGCTCCTCTCCACCCTGTAAGTGCAATCTTAGAACAGCCTATGGGCAATAGAATTATCAGTCAGTGCCAGGTATACCCAGTGCCAGGAAAGGGTTCCCTCTAATCATTTTCTGAGCTATGTTGACCCAACTTACCGTCTCTGGGTAAAGAGCTCTGAAACTACTGTTGCTACAGCTGCTGTTGTCACTTTTGCCTCTATCACCCATATGGACTCCAAACAGACCTTCACAACTCTTTCTGGAGGACATAATTTCTTCCTGATCACCTCTAGTAGATTATCAAGGGTTCTTTCTATAACTTCTTGTCTATTTAAACACTGTGCCTGAATAATTGTACTGAACTGGGAGGACATAAAGGAGCTAACTTTGTGTAATTGAATTTCAAAACTTAATGAAATCCTGATTTCTGACCTACCTACCCCTTATTTTACTATTATTATCACCTGTCCTCCTTGCCTCTTCACTAGGCCTGCAGAGATAAGAGTTGAGTGAGTTAGAGTTTTAAAGGTAATCACTGGGATTGAGTGACATCTGTGTAATGAGAATGAATAGATTCTCAGGAACTAAACTTGAAGGAGTGTTTAAATTTGTGATTTCTACATGTTGTGATATCTCTTCAGATCCTTATTCTGATGCTGGAAATTTATTTAAGAGGAGACAGATTTATCTCACAATTAAAATTTAGGCTTATCATACAGATGCCTTTGGGGAAAAGACTTCTTTTCATTCTGTGGTATAGGTGGAATGCTTCTCTTTTGGAGAAGCTCCTTTCTTTTTAAAAAATGGAAGTAATGGGAGGAAAAAGGCACTTAGCAATGGAAGTCGTCTTGGAGAATAGCACTGTATAGTGAGGGAGAGCTGAAAAAATAAAAGTACTAGGTTGGTGATCTGGGCATCTATGGCCAATGGGTAGAATAGCCAAATCTGCAGTGAAAGAGCATTGCTTTCTGAAGAACTCTGTTAGGAAAAATCTACCATTTTCTCCCCACAAATACCATCTGAGTTGAAAGAGTGAATCGAATGCTATTTATTTCTAAGGAATATTACTTTGTCCTTGAATCCTCAATGCCCTATTGTCAAATTCATTTGACAGCAGAAACTCATGACCAAGGAAAGATATCAGGGCAGCAGCAAGTGCTCAATAGAGGCAGTGTGGTAAAAGGAAAGGAGTACTGAATTTGCAGTCAAGTAGCACAATTCCCCATCCTGTTTCTTAAATACCCATATGACCAAAGTCAAGACAAAACTATTTATTATGATTTTACCATGTTAAATGTTGAGAATACCAAAAAAAAGGCAAAATACAGAATCTTCCCTTGAGGAGCTCACAGTCTATTTGGGGGAGATAATATTCAAATGAGATATATGCAACATAAGTTGTGGGTAGGTAGTCTCAGAGACATGAAGATTAAGGATAATTGGGAAAGGCTTCTTGCTAAATGTGGGACTTTATTTGAGACTTGAAAGTCACTGGGAAAACCAGGAGGCAAAGATTATTAAGAAGAGAGTTCCTGGCATGAGCTAGTGAAAATATCTCAAGGCTCAAAGTCCCTTAACTAGTGTGGCCTTTGAGATTTCTCAACTATAAAATGAGGATTTGACCTAGATTATCTCTAAGGCTCTCTTCAGTTTTAAATCTATGGTCCTGTGGCCCAACTAACCCATTCAAAGAATGTATGACCCTGAGCAAAGAAGAAAATTCTCCTATCATCTTCATGACCTCCTAGCTACTCTGAGAATCAGGTCATTATACTTAGAGTGAATTCATTGAAATACAAAAACGAGGGGATGGAAATTAAGCGTGTTAGTTGTTGGAGGGTTTGGGGGAATGAGGGAGTGACTGAGTAAGGGAAAAGGGAAGGGGAGTAATGGTTAACAGAATAAAAAAGTAAATTTTATTCTCCAGGGGGATAGAAATTAGGTACATTGAGCTGTTTGGAATTTGCAACATATTAAGTAAACAGGGTTAGCCTTTGAAACTTCCTAGGAAAGCCAATGATGCAAGAATAACCCATCTTACTATAGATCAAAAAACCCTTAGTTTCATTAGCTTCTAGTAGCTCTTTTAAGGTATAATGTCAAAAACAAAAGAACAAAACAGAACTTCCAAACAATTATAACTATTAAAAATATAATAGTCTGCTTTGGGAGGTAGTAGACTACCTCCTCTCCCATTCCTAGGTCTTCATGCAAAATCTGGATGGTCACTATTGGGGATTCTATGAAAGGAATTTGTAATTAGATAGAGACTGGACTAGAGGTCATTTATGATTCTGAGATCTTGTCATTCTGGTTTGACTTACTTGCTTTTCCACAATTCATACTCCATGAGGGGACAATTACTTGAGTGACATTTGGGTCATCAATCTGAAATATTTCTTGTCAGTCTCAGAAAAGCTGGTACCATCACAGAATGGGAAAAACCTTCCAACCATTATGGGCATTCTGTACTGAGCATAGAGAACAGAAAACAGAAGAAGTCTGAAAACCTGTAATTACAAACAGATTTTTAAGAATTACCACACTAGGGGTGGCTAGGTGGCATAGTGGATAAAGCACCGGCCTTGGACTCAGGAGTACCTAGGTTCAAATCTGGTCTCAGGAACTTAATAATTACCTAGCTGTGTGGCCTTGGGCAAGCTACTTAACCCCATTTGCCTTGCAAAAACCTAAAAAAAAATAGAATTACCACCCTAGTTTTGGGTCTGTTTTATAGATTCACAACTGTATATCTTTTTTCCCTATCATATTAGACACTGAGTTACCAATTCACTAACCATCTCAAAGTGAATTCCTCATCTACCAATAGGATTGAAAAGGGGAGGGACAGAGAAGAAGGAAAAGGATGCAAAGAAAATAAGCAATAATTAGCTGCAAATCAAATTAAATTTCTACCAGGAATAAAAAGAGAAAAAAAAAGGAAAAAAATAATGGCAATTTCAATGTCCCCTGAAAACTGATAGGAGTCATTTTTTTCTTCTGCTGTTGATTTTACATGCAGATATTTATCTGATGTGGTTTACTCTGCACATAAATGGTTCTGATTTAGATGATAGATAGAAACCATTTATACAGTTAAACACGGTAGGGGTCTAAACACTGTTCCCTGCGGAACGCCAGATGTGAGTAGATGAACATTTGATTTTCCTCTCGCTAGTTTCTCACAAACTAACAGATAAGAAACCTTCCCACTGAATTCCCTAAAAACCAGGTACCACTAATGTAAATAACAATATATAGTAAGATAAAGGATTTATGAAATCAGTTAACTAAATATTAATAAGACAGCAACTAGGGACTTTTCTTTCACCAGACTTTGTAAGCATGATGCCACTCGATAACAAAGATGAATGGATAAATCATCCAAATACTGTTTCATAAAAAGATAATCTATTAAATAAGAAGAAAAGGTAGACTGCCTTTACAACAGAGCATTACAGGAAGCTTCCCTGCTCAAAAATATCTTCCCCGTGGCCTGTCATACTGCTTGAATTCTACTATTATGAGCTCACTTCTTTGAATCATAAGGGCTTTAAACTTTCTAAATGGCCCCATAAAAATACAAATAGCTGTGGAAAGGGCTATACTTCCAAGCAATTTTCAGTTGACAATTAAGTAATATTAATTTTCAGCCAGTTGATAACAAAACTGTCCTCTGCCTGCACATTGGATAGAATCATCAGGAAGTTTTGTTGTTGATGTTCAGTAATTTTTCAGCCAGACTCTTGAGGACTCAATTTGGAGTTCTCTTGGCACAGATACTGAAAAGGTTTGCCATTTCCTTCTCGATCTCATTTTACAGAAGAGGAAACTGAGGCAAGCAGGATTAAGTGACTTGCCCAGAGTCCCGCAACTAGGCACTATCTGAAGCAAATTTGAACTCAGAAAGATGAGCCTTCATGAATGACATTTGATCTATTGTACCAACCAGGTGCACCAGGAAGATCTGTGTTTATATCTAACCTCACATTCTTCTGCCTAATTGTATATCCCTGGTCAAATTACTCAACCTTATTTTGCCTCAGTTTCCTCATCTGTAAAATAAGATGGAGGAGAAAATGGCTAAAGCACTCTAGTATCTTTGCCAAGAAAACCCAAATGGAGTTACAAAAAGTCAGACACGACTCGTACAACTGAAAAATAGCATCTACTATTGACTCTTTTCTCATATCCTCTCTCCATTAGAAAACAAATACTCTGTTTTAGGTCTCTCCTTTCTTGAAGGAAAGAATTTTTATTACAAATTTGAAGTAAGATCTTAATGATTATGTGTATTCAAAGAAGACTTCATTGAGAGGAAACTGTTTTATTTAAAGGAAAAGATCCTTTTAAGGTAGAACTTCAAACTATGAGTCAAGTCGATAAACATTTATTAATCATCTGTATAGGACAAATCAAACTTCAAGAGGAAAAGAATATGATTTAAACTTCATATATTTGTGCTTTGTTCATAACAGATTCTTAAAAATGATGTTAGGCTAATTAATAAATGAATGACCAGAAAAAACAAATAGGTGCACATTGAGACAGAGAGGAATCTGGATAAAGGAGTCTTTCACAGTCTTCTTTGTTTCCTATGATATAGGCAACTACTTTACCTATAGTGAGTCTGGCCCTAGATCATAAGCTAAATTAAGCCAGCTTGTATTATCCCATTAGGCAAGTTGGCACAGTTATTAAGCCATTATGCTGTGCAGAGCCTCTATGTTCTGTGAAGGATTGCCTTTCATCAGAGGCTTTAATACTCATTACTATATTGTTGGTTATGTTAACCAGGAGTTAACTGTAATTGCTCTTAGTCAAAGCCATCCCACGCTTCTCTTTATACCCAACTGAGGGTAGCTACTCTGTCAGAGCAGATGTTCAAATCATATTAGTCTACACATAGCCTTCTCCCATACCCTCAGCCAAATCCTGTTCATATAAAATCTAAATGATACACTATAATCAGTGCTATTTTTCCAAATATGTCTATTTATTTTCTGTTTTAGTGATGCTGTTTTAGGAAGTCTGATTTATATTCAAGTCAACATGATATACTCTGCAAATCAAAGAGTCTTAGAACAAGAAGGGTCCCTAGATATCTGATAACTTGACATTCACATCTGACAAATCAGGAAACTGAGCTCAAAGCAATTGTTACTTTTAAGGCAAATTAGAGATAGAAAGCATAGTAAAGAATCCCAGTGTGTTAATATTGCTGCATGTAAGATTGGAGAGGAGCACAACTCTCACCTCACAACTATACTCTAGCAATGATTCCTCCATAAAGAATAAAATAAAGTTTAAGACATACGGAGAAACATCCATAAGTTTCTTTGTAGGACTGTACAAAAGAAATTCAGGAGTTGTGACCACTGAAAGAAGTGTCACACTGAGGAAACTGCATGAATTCAAGTGAATAGACTTTCAGTCATGTCTAAACTTGGAAGATTCCAAGGTGGGGAAGGGGAAAGAATCTAAATCCAAAACAATGGGAAAACTGGAAAGCTATTGGGGTCTTTTTGGAGGGAGGCAATGGGATTATATGACTTGTCCAAGTTCACAGAGTTAGTAAATTTCAGGTGTCTGAGGCTGGATTTGAACTCAGGTTCTCCTGACTGTAGGGCTTGTACTTCATCCAATGTGCCCCAGGCTCTTTCTTAAGGACAGCTTAGGAAAGCTGACTTCAGAAGTCCTCAGACTGAGGACACAAAGCTTACTAATTCTTTGAATGGAAACACAACAGGAAAGATGGGAACCAAGAAATCAAGGTCAGTACCGAACAAGGATTTATGCTGCTATTTCCAGAAGTAGAAAGGGAGGAGGGCAGGGTTTGGCTATTGCACAAGAACCTAAATCAGGAATGAATGTTTGAGATATGAATAAACAGAAGAAATAGCTGCTCTATATGAAGAAAAGGCTTAGTAAATCCAACTGAAGTGAGTAATTTCACCAAAAAGCATAATCAGAGCCACAGAGGGAAAAAAGAAACCAGGAATAGAAGAATACTTGAAATAAATAATGTTAGAGATTTAAGAAATGGAATTTTAAGTGAAGTAAGAACTTTGGAAAAAAATACTGGAAGAATTTTTTAAAAACTTAGATCAGAAGATGGAGGAACTTGCCCAAATAATGGTCTTCATGAGAATTAGAACAGATCAACCAGAGTTTAATGACTCCATAAAAAAACAAATAGGAGGGAAGAGATGGGAAAATAGGAAAAAGGTAAAGAAGCTACTATTTTTTTTAAAATGACCTGAAAATCGTAGATTGAAAAATGATTTAGGAACCATCTGACTCCTTCAAAACTATGTCAAAACCAAAGCTTAAATATCTTATATCAAGAAATAATAAATGAAAACACTCAGACTTACTAAAAGAAAGGGAAAAATTATTAAATGCCTAACTGTGCTAGGTACTATGCTAAGCATTTACAAATCTTATTTAATTTGATTCACATACTCTGAGAGGCAGGTACTATCATTATGCCAATTTTACATTTAAGGAAACTGAATCAGGAAGGTTAGGTGACTTCCAAGGTTAAGTGGTACATAAGTAAAGTTAGTATCTGAGGCTAGATAATGGGAACAACATGCCAAAATGAAAATAGAAGGAATATAGTGATCTGCTTCTGGAAAAAAAATTTAAAAAGCACATAATGATGTTCCAAAGTTTCTAGACAAAGAAAAAAATACTAGCTAGAAAAACTTCAAGTCTCAGAAATTACAGCTAAGATTTGATTTGACATCAAGTACACTGAAAGAGAGAAAATCTTGGAATATGACATTTCAAAAGGGAAGTAATAAAAGTTCACTATAATGAAGAAAGAAGAAAGGAAGACTGAGTATAATCCTACATGGGAAAAAAATAGATTTTTAATGGAATAGAGGACATTCAAGTATTCCTGATGAAAAGACCAGAGCTGAATAGAAACTTTGAATTGTAAATAGAAATCAGATAATAGAGAAAACATTAGCAGATCTATTTTAAAAATGGAGAGGAAAACCAATTATCAAGACCGGAAAAAAAAAAAATGGGGAATTAGCAAAGAATTAAAAAGAAATAAAGAAAATTCCTAAAAAACTATTTTACCTCATTATGCATTATTATGATAACAAGTAAAGTAGATGAATAATTACAAAGAAGAAAAATATCCAGATTAACAAAGCAGGAAATGGGGAGATGTCATAAAAGAATCTCAGTCAAAAGATATGGGCAAATCCAGAACAAAACTCTCAAAGAAGGTGTGGAAACAAAATCAAAATAAAGCCCTATGACCAGGCAGATATTTAAGTAATCCTATCAAACAATAAAAGACCAATTAATTCTAATATTAGTTAAACTTCTTGAAAAACTAAAGAAAAAAAGGATCCTATAGTTTTATTTTATGATATAAATAATATCTTTTTGTCTAAAGCAGAAAAAGAAAATTAAGGCAAAAGTGTTGATAAAATATCAGCAACATATTATAAGATTAATTTGATTTGGTTGGATTTATAGCCTGAAAGTGTAGTTGGTTGACTATTAGGACAATATAAGCATAAAAAATCACATTAAAAAAGAAAACTTTTTAAATCACATAATTATACCACTAGTTTCAGAAACAGCATTTTGACAAAATACAATTATACATACTTAAAAATATCATTCAGAGAAGGGATTCATAGTGTCCTCTAGACTGCCAAAAAAACTCCATAACACACAGAAAAAATCTAAAAGACCTGAGATAGATTCTTCCTGAGATCTCTTCATTCACTAAATTTGAGAGGCAACGTAACATACTGGATAGGACACTGAATGTGGAGAAGACTTGTACTCAAATCCCTTTTTAGATGATACAACTTCCCAGTGCTTCTATTTGCTTATCTATAAAAGGGGGGAAGTGTGCTTAATGACCTCAGAGATTCCTTTTAGCTCAAAATCTGTGTTCTGATGATATATGAGTTAGACTGTGTTTGAATCTATGAACATCTACTTTATTTTCTTCCCACTTCTTTCTTAAAGGTGATCAACCATTTTCTTTTTTTTTTTTTTGCAAGGCAAGTGGGGTTAAGTAGCTTGCCCAAGGCCACACAGCTAGGTAATTATTAAGTGTCTGAAGCCAGATTTGATCTCAGGGAGTCCTGACTCCAGGCTGATGCTCTATCCACTGCACTACCTAGCTGTTCCTGATCAACCATTTTCTCATCTACATTTTACTTAATAAATAAACCAAACTCCTATAACTTACAACAATAACAACAACAATTAAAAGGCAAACAAATTTCTCCCTTTCCATTTTGACATTGTGGTTGTAAGTGAACTTACTGTATTGGGTGGAAGGGGGTGAGTTGGGAATTTATTTTTATTTAATAAAGAGAAGAACTAGTTACTTGTTTCTTCTAACTCCCTTCAGAATTGTAAATCTATCTGAAGCAAAACTGAGCTCAGGAAAGCTCATAACTACCCCTTCTCCCTTTTCATACCTTCTCATCTTTTCCTTTGTCTATGGTTCTATGCTCTGGTTACATAGTGCCCTGTCTTTCTTCACAGCTCTTTTTCTATTGCTTTCATTGGAAAGAACCTAACCTGCACTTCCTAATTCCTAGATTCTAATCCAATCTTTGCTACTATTTATGTTACTCTGAATAAGTCACTTAATATCTTTTCACTTTGAAAAGATAAGTAAAATCTCTTCTGTAATTAAAAAATAAAAACAAAAAAAAGAAAGAAAGAAAAGAAAATCTACTTACCAGTTAGTTCTATGCCCCATTACCCTTAGAGTCCTGGTGTATTCTTTGCTGATCAGATCAACTCCTCCTTGATTATATTAGTGTTAATGAATTAACACATGCAATTTCTCTTCTGCCTTCCCCCACCCATGATGTAAAATACATTTTAATCATGTTTTCTGAAGATAAGGCTTTAACCTAGATAAGAAGTTCATTTGAAGTATTTTGTGCAGTGAACTCTCTTTGCCAGTCTGGTGAAGTCCACATAAGCTTCTCAGTATAATGTATCTAAAAACATAAAATAAAATGCATATAATTATAAAGGAAGCAATTATGGTAAAATACAGTTATAAAAATAAAAACACAAGATCACAATCCCCAGGTTAAGAATCCATTGTTAATGATTTTTATGTTAGAAATATCAGATAGTTTCTTTTGGCACCTGTCATGTTTCACTAGCTCAGACTTTTAAAGGTTGTCCCCAGATGTCATTATTGCAGTTTTTCAAATACAAAACAGTGAGTCATCCACCAAAGGCATCTCCTTATCCTGTTTCCCTAAGGAGGCATTGTGGTCATAATCTATAATCACTCTCACATTTTCTATTATTCATTCCCATAAACCCTCACTAACCTCAAAGCAGATAGATCTTCATGAGACTGAATTATGACTGCTTCAATGACCTTTTATATTAAACTGTAAGTTCAGGCTATATAGAAGGAACACTCACTATCTTCAGTATTAAGAGTCACCCACTCAGTTCATCAACAACCACCATAAAGGTCTAAACAACAAGCAGTTTCCAGTATTTTTCTCCTGTGATGTAGAAGGTGCCAAGATGTAAAGACAAGAGATAGGAAATCTGGATTCTAGTCTCAGGTCTGACACTAGCTAGCTGTGGATTTGGGCAAATTATTTAACTTTTTTGGGTCTCACCTATAAAAGGAGGGCCTGGGTGGGTCCCTAAGCTCTCTTCTTGTACAACTGAACCAGCTAGGGTTGTAAATCATAGTAGAAAGGAAACTCATTGACTTTTTTTTAATCTCCAATACATAAACTATATAGTACCTGCTACATAGTAGGTGCTTAATAAATGTGAGTTACTTGCCCAGGATCACACAATAAATATCTGAGGCTAGGTTTGAATTCAAGTTTTCCTGAATCTTGTCACCACATCCCAGAAGTCTGGGATACCAATCAAATATTCAACTCCTAGTTTATCTGGCCAAGTAGCTGTTCTATATGTAGACTTGTACAAAGGAAATTTTGTATTAATCAGTCCCAAGAAATTATCATTGAAATCATTAAAATTTAAGTAAGAGGTAATGTGGAAATTCCACTGAGACCTGAGATTTCCCCAAATGAAATAATAACTCCAGAGATCCCATGTGGTTATAATTCTTCCTTCATGTGACCCAGGACATCTTACTTTTCTGGTTTAATGTAATAGAAAGAATATGATATTTGGATTTGGAAGATCCTTGATCAGATAGATGATGGTTCTATTGTTTGCTACCTGTGTGCCCTCCATTCAAGATTCAAGTTCTTCCTGTGTAAAATATTAACAATAATTATAGGCATTTACATAGTATTTTTAAATTTGCAAAGAATGGTATATCTTGCTTGAAGGCATGAGACTAGTTTCTAAGCTCTGAGCTTCTTTCCAGAACTAAAATTCTTTCTCCCAGCCCATCCTGTACCCTTCTCCTAAAGGACTAGAAGAACTTGGGTTCATGAGTAGTTTTTCTTGTGGTTCTCAGATTAATTCATGTGTATCATAGTCAAACATAACATGGAGGTATCAGTAGAGATGATTTTTTCTATTTACCCAGACCAACAACCATCTTCCTAGAAGGATCTTGTAATATTTGCATTTATTTTGAGCCAGAAATGGATTCCAAATTCTAAACATGAACATAATGCTCACCATCTATCATTAGCAGGAAAAGAATATTGAGAAAAGCAACCAGCACAATGAGAAATCTTGAACTCATGTAATAGAAGGATGGATGGAAGGAAATGAATATATTTACACAGGAAAGAGAAGACTCAGGAAGCCTTAAGAGAGAGCTTAGGGAGAACATCCAAAATCTTCAAGTATTTGAAAGTAGGAAGAGCCAAGATGATGGAATACAGGCAGGGATTTGTACAAGTGCTTCCCAAACCTTCAAACACCTTTAAATAATGACTCTAAAAAGATGCAGAGAAACAATTTTCCAACCCAAGACCCATGTAGAAGATCACTGGGAAACTCTGTTGTACCAGGGTGAGAGAGGAGCACCGTGCATCACTGGTCTCTGGGGACCAACCCCAGTAATCCAGGAACAGGTGGCTTGGTGACTGGATTAGTGGCAGCAGTGTGGGTTTCCAGACCTCTCAGACTGCCAGAGACTGACTGCCAAGACAACCTGAAAGGTTAGCAGGAAAAGTCTGTCCCACCAGGGTGAAAGAGGAGCACAGTCCAGGGAAGACCTCAGCTGCCCAGACCTGGCCCCAGTGAACCAGGAACAAATGGTCCTTGGGAGTCATTCAATCAATGGCCATGGCAGCTACATCTGGAGGTCTCTGCCCACAGACAATAAGAGGATAAGAAGGAGATTATAGCGATCTCCTTGCTATCTATCTCTGAGGTAGGATTCTGTTGATTTACCCAACTGGTTCACAGTCCCAGGAAGATGAAAAGCAGTAGTACAATAGAGCTTGCTGCTGTTCCAGAGCAGAAAGGATTGCTTGTGATCAACCACCAACCAGAGCACAGATCAGGAAAGTAGTAAAACCTCTCTTTAAATCATATCTGCCTGGAAGAACTGAAAACTTGCAGGTCCCAGATGTGTTTCTGAAAACAGCTACACAAACCCCCCCCAAAATTCAGGACAGTGTGCTCACCACCCTGGAAGCAAAGCTCCACCTTAACAAAGAGTTAAAAATCAAGTCATAGGCTGGGGGTACAAGCAAGCAAAAGAAGGGAAAAAAACCTAACAATAGAAAGTTGCTATGGTGATAAGGAATATCAAAACATACTCAGAAAAAGAAAAGAAAATCAAAGCTCCAACTTCCAGAGACTACAAGAAAAATATAAATTAGTCTCAGCTCATGGAAGAACTCAAAAAGGATTTTGAAAATCAAATAATGGAGGTAGAGGAAAAAATTGGGAAGAGAAGTGATAATGGTGGAGAAAAATCATGAAAACCAAGCCAGCAGTTTGGTGAAGGAAACACAAAAAATACTGAAGAAAATAACATTTTAAAAACAGACTGCGCCAAATGGAAAAATGACATACAAATAGTCAATGAAGAGAATTCCTTAAAAAAGCAGAATTAGTCAAATTGAAAAGGATACAAATGTTCATTGAAGAAAATCATTCTTTAAAATATAGAATTCAGCAAAAGGAAGCTGGTGACTTTGTGAGAAATTACGAAATAATTAAATAAAACAAAAAGAATGAAAAACTAGAAGACAATGAGACACTGGAAAAAATAACTGTTCTGGAAAATAGATCCAGAAGAGATAATTTTAAAATTATTATACTACCTGAAAGTCATGATCAAAAAAGGAAATATCTTTCAATTATCATGCAGCCACAGTCAATATAAGACAAGATTTGACAGATTTTATGGACTTAGAATATAATATTCCTGAAAGTAAAAAAGAGCTTAGATTACAACCAAGAATCAAATATCTGGCAAAACTGAACATGTTATATCAGGAGGAAAAAAATGGGTATTCAATGAAATGGGGGACTTTCAAACTTTCCTAATAAAAAGACCAGAGCCGAACAGAAAATTTGATCTTTAAATATGAGGTTCAAGTGAAGCATAAAAAGGTAAACTACAAAGGGAAATAACAGAGACTTGATGTTGAACTGTTTAGATTCCTTCATGGGAAGATGATACTGATAAGACGTAAAAACATTATTATTTATTAGGGCAGTTAGAAGCAGTATACATATAGATAGGTCATGGGTAGGAGTTGAATACAAAGGGATGTATTTAAATGATGTAATAAATGGATGATGGAGGAATGTACTGGGAGAAAGGGAAAGGGGAAGTAGAGATGGGGTAAGTTATTTCTTTTTTTTTTTAGGTGTTTTGCAAGGCAAATGGGGTTAAGTGGCTTGCCCAAAGCCACACAGATAGGTAATTATTAAGTGTCTGAGACCAGATTTGAACCCAGGTACTCTTGACTCCAAGGCCAGTGCTTTATCCACTATGCCACCTAGCCGCCCCTGGGGTAAGTTATTTCACATTATAAGAGGCAAGAAAAACCTTTTGCAAGGAGTGGAAGGGGGTGGAGGTTAGGGGTAGTGAGTGACTCTTGCTCTCATGAGAATTGGTTCATAGAGGAAACAACATATACACGCAATTAGATATAGAAATCTATCTTAACCTACAGGAAAGGAAGAGGGTACAGGGATGGGAGAAAAGGGGTGATGGTGATAGAAAGGAGGAGGCAATCAGAAGAAAAATACTTTTAAGGAGGGGTAGGGTGAAAGGAAAGAAAGAATAGAATAAAGGGGGTGGGGTAATAGGATAGTCAATAATAGTAACTGGGGAAAAATATTAAAACAAGTTTCTCTGATAGAGGTCTCATTTCTCAAACATAGAGAACTGAGTCAAATGTATAAAAAATTAAAGCCATTCCCCAATTAGTAAATGATCAAAAATATGAAGAGTTTTCATATGGAATTAACACTGGTATTTATGGTCATAATTAAAAAAATATTCTCCATTAATTGGAGAAATGTGGAGTAGAACAATTCTTAGATACTACCTTATACCTATTGACTTGACTAATAGGACAGAAAGGGAAAATGACAAATGTAGAGGGGTATGTAGGGAAAATGAAATGTGAGAAGAGTTTTGAAATGATCCAACCATTCTGTAGAGCAATTTGGATCTGTGCCCAAAGGGCTATAAAACCATACATACCCATAGAGCTAGCAATGCCACTACCAGGTCTGTATTCCAGAAGAGATGAAAAACAGGAAGAAAAAGGACCTATATGGATAAGAATATTTATAGCAGGTCTTTTCTGGTGGTAAGAACTAGAAATGGAGGGTATGCCATCAGTTAGTAATGGCTGAACAAATTGTAGCATGTGATTATGATGGAATGATATTTTAATTATAAGAAATGATGAGCAGGATATTCTCACTAAAACTGAAAAAGACTTACATGAACAGATGCAATGTGAAATGTACTGAATACAGAATTAATGACAATATTGTAGGATGATTGGTCGTGAATGACGTAGCTTTTCTCAGCAGTGCTGGAACCCAAACCAACTCTGAAGGACTTATGATAAAGAATGCTCTCTCTCTGAGAGAGAGAGCAGATGATGTCTGCATACAGTTTGAAGCATACTTTATTTTTAATTTTGAAAAACAAACAAAAATAGTCTGTCACATGGAAAATAAGTTAAACTTATTCTTCTTGATCACACAGGGCAAAATCAGGAATAAAAAAGTGAAAATAGAAGAGGAAAAATTAGGCTTGATTTCCTTGATACATTCTCTAACAATTAAATATTCTTACAAGTAGAACTGTCTGCCTTGGGAGATAGTGGCTTCTTCTATTTCATGGAAAGTAGTCAGACAAAGTTGTCTGACCACATGGATAGGTCCAGATAGGAATTCTTTCCAATATGGTTAGATGATCTTTGAGTTTACTTTGACATCTGAGATTTTGTGAATTTCCAGTAGATAAGTTTGTATCAGGCTACCCACTCTTTCTTTCCCTAATTCTTTCCTGAATCATTTGTAATTTCAATCTTTTTTCAAGTTTTCAAGTATTTTTAAGACTTGTTGATTCCTAAAAGTAATAAGTAAATTAATAATTTAAATTTTTTATAAAACTTATAGAATATAAAAATTTACAAAATATAAAATTTATGTATTTTGGTTTTTTACATCCTGGTCATTTCCAGATAAATCATTCTCTCTTTCTCTCCTCATCTCACTGGTGAGCCTTCTCTTCTAACAAAGATAAAACAATTAAGCACAAACATCTGACACAGCTACTCATCTATATCCTTTCCTCACAGACCATTCTCTTTTCCAATAGGACATTCTTAGTGTTAAAGATATTCACTATCAGCCAATGTCCATTAAACCAACTAATTCTCATAGGGAAATAATCCTTGCTCCAGGCCTTATTAATGCAAGACTCTAACCAATTGAGGTATCTAACCCAACCTCTTAGTATCTGTGATTTCTCCCTATCTTCTGATTACTTAAAAAAAATCATCTGCAAGTTTGATTTTCTTGATAAGAACAGCCAATATGGACAGACTGATCCTAAGGGTAACTGCACAACTGTGCATAATTATAATGAAATTAAAAATTGACTCATTATGTTGTTAATGGGGAATGGCACTACCCCTAAATCACAGGAATCTGTACCCCTGCCTAAAAGAGCCTTAGGAAGACAGGAAAACAACCTGCAGAGAGAGAATATAAACCACAGAGGGATTTTATTGGACACTTTCAATTTGCTGTACAACATGAGTCAACTTCTTTAAAGGCAGCAGCCTGTGCAGGTTCTTCTCCTATTTGGTGAATTTCCCTAACCTTGGATTTAGGACTTGTTAAATCCCATTGGCTGTTATTTTTCCCCTCTTTCTCTTCAAAAAGTACATAGCATGTGAGCTCAGATTATCTTTTGTCAACTAGGTCAAGCTGTTAATGGTATCTAAAGACCCAGATGCTTATACTTATTCAACAAATTTCACTTTGACCTTGAGATAAACCTGGGGAGAGGTGAAAAAATGAATGGTGATAAGTAAGGGGGATCAAATTTTTCCTTTATTCAATTTATAATAAGTACCTGTGCACAGATCTTCAAACTAGAATGTACTTGCTTCAACTTGTATTTTAATACAATGTTATTAGCCTTTAACTGATGGGTATTAAACAGCTTTTACTTTGAGATTTCTAGGGAGAAGGGACCTACTCTTCTTAAGATAGCTCCTCCCACTTTTGGATAACTCTTTCTTTGAAAGTTTTTTCTTAATGTTGAAGTAAAAATCTGTCCCTCTTCAATTTCCATTTAGAAAGTTGTCCATATGCTAAAAATATCTTCCTTTATCTTTTGCATATTTGGCGACTTAAATTCCTACCACTAATGCTAGTCCTTTGGGGAAGGCTTTGAGTTGTTGTAGTTGTCAAATGTTAATTTATTGCAAATAGGCACTTTTTCAGCTTTTAATTTGCTGGGCATTCCACATCACCACTATTGATGTCATCAATGACATCATGAGGATATCTGCCATCCATGTTGCAGCCCACCAACTGGGCTGATTCAAGTATCTCTTTAATAGCTCCAGAGAGTTCTCTTGCCAAGGATCAGTGCATCATCTGTCGAGCAATCTCAATTGACAATCTCATCAAAAGTGATGTCTCCACTGTGTTTAATATTTTTCTGATTCTTTCTGTTTCGAGGAGGTTGCTTTAGAGCTTTGACGAATAAGGCTGAGGCAGAAGGCACCACTTCAATCTGGGCCTGTCTGTTCTGAATGGTAAATTTCACCATAATCCTAAACCCTTTCTAGTCACCAGTTGCCTTGGCAATGTCATCGCCAACCTTTTAGGGAGACAAACCCAAAGGACTAATTTGGGGGGCCAGAGCTGATGTGGCACCAACTTCACCACCAGTGCACCTTAAAAACATGACTTTATTTCATTAGGATCAAACTTGGGAGGCATGGTGGCAAGGAAGGTGGAGGCTCTGTCTCATTGCTTCAGGGTGGCTGCAGGCTCCCGGATTTAGGACAGCCAAAAGAAGTTGCACCTTCACCACCATGAGCTGGAGCCAGAAAGCAAGGCTTTGTGTTTTACTATCTCCACCTCCTTAATGAAAATATGGTCTTTGGGAGGATTAATGTATTATTATCCCTCTAACATCTCAGTATTGTTTAGGGAAAAAAATTGTTTTTAGCAAGCTTCTGACAGCAGGTTCTATATGTATGTGGCCTAGGAAGAAAAGTTTATATAGTGGATCATTATGTGGAAAAAACGCAAAGTTTAGAATATTGCTTAAATAAAGCAGGTGAGTAAAATTTGATAGTGAAAAGTACATTGACTCTGGGATCGGAAAACTTTAATTAAATCTATACTGATGTTACTACCTGGATGATTTTGGACAAGTCCCTTAAACCTCCCTAGTTTAGTGTCCTCTTCTTTAAATGACAGGGCTATGGTGGCTTCTGAGGCTTCTGAGCATCCTTTTTTAAAAAAAAAAGTGAAAGATTTTATTTATTTTGAATTTTACAATTTTTCTCCTCATCTTGCTTCCCTCTCCCCACCCCCAACAAAAGGCTATACATTGTTTCCATGGGATACACTGATCTAAATTGAATGTGATGAGAGAGAAATCATATCCTTAAGGAAGAAAAATAAAGTATGAGAGATAGCAAAATTACATAATAAGATAACATTTTTTTTTAATTAAAGGTAATAGTCTTTGATCCTGAAGATCATTCTAACATTGTTTTTGGTTTCACCAAAAGATTAGAGTAAGGACAATGGGTACTTGGGAGGATGGAAACGAAACAGAGGAGTGTAGTAAAAGCTTAATAATGAGATGGCAGGGTGGGAGATGTGGGGGTGCAAAGGGGATAGGGGCAGTTGGGGCAGGAAAGGATGTAGATACTTTTAAAAGGGAATCTGGATGATTAACTTTTTCTGTAGTACCTTCATAAGTCAAGACAACAAGTAAGGTAAGCCCCACTTTGTAATCTATTGATTTCCAAAGTGTAAATGCTCAGCTGAAAGTTTAACAACTCACCTGAAAGCAGATTGACCTGATTCTTGCACACTACTGAAAGGGAGAGGTGCTTCTGAAAGGTGAGGAAGAAACAGCTGAAAAGAATAAGAAAACTTTACTCAGAGCAGTCCCCATTTGTTGAGATTCCATTTTTGTACTTGGAAAGGCAAAACATTTGTGAATAAATGAAAAAAAAATTACTGTGTGCAAAGTACTGTACTAAGTGTTTCACAAAGAAAAGTCAGATAGTTTTTGCTCTTGAGGAACTTTACATTCCTGTAGAGGGAGGCAACAGAGATAAGAGGTTTCATTTGTAGGTCAGATAGAAAGGTCAATTAATCCTTAGAGTGTAGTGGCATGCCAGATGGTAATGCATCTTCTTTAATGTCCTTTTTATTGATAAAACACCTCTAATGATGAATGGACATTTGACTGTTCTGACTGTGAGGGTAAGAATTTTCTTTTCTGTGTCATCAATAGTTATGACTGCAGAGAAGGTGGGGATTGTGGCAGTTAGATAGGAAAGGAAAGGAGGAGGGTGGGGTAGGGGGGAGGGAGAGAGAGAGAGAGAGAGAGAGAGAGAGAGAGAGAGAGAGAGAGAGAGAGAGAGAGAGAGAAGAATGAAAGGAAGAAAGAAGGAAAGAGGAGTGGAAAGACAGGAATCAAGCATTACTTATCTACTAGATATATGCATTACGCTGTTTACAAATTACAAATATTATCTTATTTGATCTTCATAACAACCTTGTGAGATGAGTTTATTATTCTTTCCATTTTACAGTTGAGGAGACTAGGACAGAGGTAAAGTACTTTCCCTGGTATCACAGTTAGCAAGTGTCTGAAGTCATCAGGTCTTCCTGATTCCAAGCCAAAGCTCTGTCACCCAACTTCTGCTGTGCCATTTAGTTTTCAGTTCAAGAAGCTGCATTTCCCACAAAGATTGCTATCATTTATGATACCTGGGAGATAGTCCAGGGGACAGGACTGATGGTCTGGTCTTCTCAGGACTCTTGGCCCATGTTAGCAACTGATTAATGGGTGGTGTGGTGGTGTCTGGAAGAGCAACCCCAAGTCACTGCTCCACAGAAATTGCTTCCCTGAACAGTGAATGCAGAGGAGGCAGGTAAGGAACAGGGCTATTGATCTAGGATGCTGACTCTTCTGTTCCTGGGCTCTCAAGTATAAGGTCCTGGGTTGCCTCTGTTAGGATCTTAAACCAGGTGGAGATCAGGGGGCTGGTATAGGACACAGAAAGAAATGCAAAAGCAAGTAAGTTCTTAACTTTTTGAGTCCTTAAAAACAAGTACAAAACTATGCCTATTTTTTTAACCATGAAACAAAGGTCATATCTAAGAGTGGACATTTCAACTGGAGAATCCACTGAACAAAAATCGCCAGTTAAGCTGCTAATGTTAGGTTCTGTGTGAACTCTCATGATCTAATCCAGATGTAGGTCCTAAACCTTGTTTGATATCACAGAATTCCTACTAACTTTAAAGTGAGCTTCTCCTTGTAAGCTGAGGAAGAAAGATCGGATCCCCATAGAAATCTAACTGAAATTGATGTTCAAGTTGCCACTTTATAAATGCTAATATATTCAGTGTCCTAGTTCCTTTGTTATATAAGCCTTTGTCACAATATCCTTAATAGGTAAAAGGTTCAAAACATCTTCAGGCTTGGGAATGTAGGCCAGTAAGAAGAGTTTTTTGCATTTCTTAAAACACACACACACACACACACACACATACACACACACACACACACACACACACACACACACACACACACAAACACACCAGCAGACCTTCTAGGTCTTCCATTTTGTTTTTCTTTTCTTGGTTCTCCTTCAATCAAGAAGCAACATTTATTAAGCACCTACCATATACTACACACACACACACACACACACACACACACACACAAACACAAACATTTTGGAGATGAATGCAAATACAAAGAAAGAAACCAAAACGATGATACCTGGTGTCAAAAGTCTTGAGTTCCAGGTCAATAATAGCAGATCATATGTCCTGCCAGTGTCTCAAACTCTTCTTCTGTAAAACAAAGAGAAAAGTGCCCTAACTGTTTTACAATGCTAGGGAAAAAACAAGGGATATGCATTTGAAAGTCTTTTTTTAATCTAAAAGTACAGTCAGTCTAAATTCTTATTATTTAATGGTCATTATTATATTGAGAAACATTACCTCCTTAAATCTTGAAAGGCAATGGCATTGAAAACATATTTGGAGAATGGAGTTGATGTGAAGACCAACTGGAGTGCCATTAACTCAAGAATACTCATAGATGAAACTGATAGGGCAACAAATATTCAGAAAATGGAATAAATTTGTTTGCATGTTGGTCCTGCTGTATGCTTCATTATAATATTCATACTATTCTTCTGCACTCTAGGCTTCAGTTGTGATCCTGATCCTCTAACTGCTACCTTAGGACCTTGGGCTGCTTTTTAATGAGACTTCATCCTATCTAGCCCAATCCAGATGTGCCACATCATTTCCTGGGCTTCTTCAAGCCCAGTTCCCTCCCTGTCCCTTAAACTAGTAAGATCAAACCACTACCATCTTTCTTAGAAAGGATATATATCAGTCACTTATCCTAGAATTCAACTACCATTTCTTTTGACTTTGTACCAACTCCTCTCTCTGCCCTATAAGTGAAGTCTTTTCCTATTTAACCTCCTTGAGGGTAGGACTTGACTCACTTTGTATGTCTGCCTTCAATGATTAGCACAGTTCCAGAAACAAAGGGCTAAAAATGTCAATTATAATTAATTCACAATTTTCATTATTAGGAATAATAACCCTCTTTCTCTACTTCTGATCATTTTGGAAAAAGTAGCTAGAGCAGACCAAGTATATAGAAAAGGAATTTTGAAACTTTTGAAACTTTGAAATGACATAAATTTGATAATTTCCCAGATCAATTTTTATTTATTTCAATAGCATGAAAAGATAATTTCCAACATTCATGTTTCTGTAAGCTTTTGAGATCCACAGTTTCTACCACCCTCCTTTCCCTCTCCCTTCCTCATAATAACAATCTGATAAAAGTTATAGATATACGATCATGTTGAACATATTTCTATATTAGTGATATTGTGAAAGAAGAATCAGAATTTAAGGGAGAAAGAAACATGAGAAATATAAAAAAATCATGAAACAAGTTTTTAAAAGTGAACATATAATGCTTTGCTCTGTACTCAGATTCCATAGTTTTTTCTCTAGGTATGGATGGCATTTTCCATAACAAGTCTTAGGATTGCCCTTGAACTGCTGAAAGGAGCCGTGTCTATCACAGTTGATCATCTCCCAATGTTGCTGTTAATGTGTACAATGTTCTCCTGGTTCTTCTCACTTCACTCAGCATCAGTCTTTTCCAGGCTTTTCTTTTTTCTTTTTTTTGCAAGGCAAATGGGATTAAGTGACTTGCCCAAGGCCACACAGCTAGATAATTATTAAGTGTCTGAGACTGGATTTGAACCCAGGTACTCCTGACTCCAGGGCCAGCGCTCTATCCACTGTGACACCTAGCCACCCCTTTTCCAGGCTTTTCTGAAGGCCACTTTATCATGACTTCTTTAATAGTATTGGGGTGGCTAGGTGTCACAGTGGATAGAGCGCTGGCCCTGGAGTCAGGAGTACCTGGGTTCAAATCCAGTCTCAGACACTTAATAATTATCTAGCTGTGTGGCCTTGGGCAAGTCACTTAATCCCATTTGCCTTGCAAAAAAAAATAGTATTATAGTATTCTATCACATTCATATACCATAATTTGTTCAACCAGTCTCAATTGATGGGCATCTCTGGGGTCATTTTTGTAAGAGCTCTCATCATTTCCCCAACTGACAATCTGATAACCTTAAAGAAAATTAAACTAAGGTCAGCTTATTATGATATGTTGATGATAGAGCTATTCTGGTTCTTTGTACCCATTACTTCCATGTTTAAAATGTTTATTAGTCATAGTTTTAATATAATTTTGCCAGCAATTGAATTAAGACTATATCTATAGTTTGCATATTATACTTTCTGGAAAAATGGGGACCAGCCTGAAGGCCAGGAAAGCCTGAATTTAAGTTCAGTCTTTCACACATACTGATTATGTGACCCTAGGCATGTCACTTGATCTCTCAATTTTCCAGATAACTCTTTAAACTTAAATGTTGTGCCAACTAGATGTGGATAGAGCACTGGCCCTGGAGTCAGGAGGACCTGAGCTCAAATCCGACCTCAGACACTTAATAATTACCTAACTGTGTAACCTTGGGCAAGTCACTTAACCCCACTGCCTTGCAAAAATAAAACAAACAAACAAACAAATAACCTTACATTGCAGAGAAGGTGCTAATCTGCACCAGCAGAGTGATTCTCTTCAATAGGAATTCCTTGTACAGCTAGGTAAAGCAGTGAATAGGGAACTGGGATTGGAATCAGGGTTCAAATTTAGTTCAAATACCAGCTGTGTGAACCTGGGCAGTTCACTTAACCTCTATTTGCCCCAGTTTCTTCAATTGTAACATGGAGATAATAATAACACTACCTCCCAGGGTTGCTGTAAGAATCAAATCAGATAATCTGAGCATAGTATCTGGTACCATAATAGTGGTTAATTCCTTGTTCTCTTTCTTTTCCTTCTCTAAATCAGTAAAATCAGTGCCCATCCCCCTTCTGAAAATCAGAATAACATTTACCCTTCTCCCAGCCTGTACTATGTTCCCCATTCCTTAGGATCTTTCAAATATCACTATGGTAGCTTAGTGATCTGATCTCCTGTTTGTTTTAGTATCAAATAATATATTTTATCTTGGTCAGGTGATTTTAATTCATCAAGGTTGGCTAGGTTTTCACTCTTACAATATTTTTGGTTTTCTTGGGTTTCAGCTTGTGATTGGTCATTTTTCTTCAGTTTTTCTTCCTGTCCAAAGATTCTTCTACTTTTCATAGAAAACAGATGCAAAATAAAAATTAAGTCTCTCTGCTTTCTCTTGGTTATCACTTATCATTGTCCCATCCACTCCAAGATTTTTTTTTGTTTTCCCAATGCATCAAAAACTTTACCCTTTCTGTTATCATGAGGGTTTCTTATATGTTTTTGTAATGCCAGACAGCTCACCCTGACCTTTTGCACCATTGATGCTATTTTTTATAGATCTACAATATATGTTTGTATACACCCTCTATTACCTCCCCTTGCTTCAAACTTCTGTAGGTTCTTTAAAAAATATTTGCTGGTTCCTTGGGTAATCAATCTCCTCAGATCATCCTTTCTTTTTTTTTCTTCTCATAAAAATGTTTTTAGCTATTTCTTAAGAATTTTTCAGAGTATTTCACTCCTATTAAGCTACATCCATATGAAGACCAGTTTTTAGTGTCTTGAAGTTCTTGGGGGGGATTTATTTTCTTAATATTGTTAATTTTTCATGTCTTTGTATGTATGTAAGAGAGATAGAGACAGACAAAAACAAAGACAGAGAGATAGAGACAAAGATAGATAGATACAGAGACACACACAAAGTGGGAGGGAGGGAGGGAGAGAGAGAGAGAGAGAGAGAGAGAGAGAGAGAGAGAGAGAGAGAGAGCTGTGATTTCATCAGTATAAGGAATTCTCAGGGAGTAATTTCCTTCTACCAATACTAATAGACACCTGATCTGCAACTTATAGTCTTTGGGAGTTGCATGGAAACTGAGAGTTTAAATACAACCAGGATGTGTCAGAAGAGGGACTTGAATTCACATTTTCATAATTCTGAAATCAATTCTAATATACTTCACTGCCTCTTATTGAGTAATAATTTCTTAAATCAAGTAGGTTAAGCATTCCTCCTATCAGTGACATGCCAGTAAATGTTTAACAACCAGATCCCCCTCAGGAAGATATCTTTACTGCCCTTCTCTCACATAATCTTCTTGAAGTTTATACCTAAAATTAGTCAGAGATTCATTCTTTTGTGTTAAAATTTCATCATATATTAACATGCATGTATTATTAACATTTTCCATCACATCTTTAATTTGATACAATCAGCAAAACAACAAATTAAGTCCTTATTTTTGAGTTGTAAATGTTCAACTGAAAATTTAACAATCAGCTCTCAATTTGAGCTGCCTCTCACTTCCTGCTTCCTGTGATTTTGTTAAAAAACACCCAAACTTTTGCATTTTGATAACTTCCTGATTCCCCTTAAGTGTTACCATGAATGAAGCTTCCTTCTTTACCTAAACAAAAGATAAACTCTGACCATACCACAAACCAAAAGTTTTGTAAATCAGTGCAACAATAAAAAACTCTAACTCCTTAGGTTGTTTGTTAGAAGTTGAAAACTGAACTTTTTTTTTCTGGGTGGAAATTCATCTATTGCAGTGAAAAAAATAAAGAGGTTATCAGCCAGAAAAACTTTGTAATTAAAACCCTAAAAAGTCGAAGTCTAGTTGGATGTCAGTATTAGACTAGAACTGCTTATTATTTTTGGAGAAAAACAAAGGAGTCAGCTCCCATGGGAGTTTTAACTTTATAAGTTAGAAATGGTCAGGGATAAATGAAGGCTAGCAAACTGAGATCTCTTTACTTATACATCCCTCTCTTACTTCTAGCTGAGAATTGAATTTTCCTGGAAACTGAAATGATCCTGCATCCTAAGTAACGGAATAGTTAAGGACTTCATGGAATAACCCTGGAAATCATACATGGTTCTGACTACATATATGGGAAACCTGTTGTAGAGAAGGCTCATCTCTAATCTAGCAAAGACATAAAATGAAGTCTGAATTAGAATGTAAAGGAATGTATGTTTAAAACAGAAAACTATTTATTAACTAAAACTCTAATCAATAATGTCATAATGTTATCAAGGCCAACTATGTGGTTATGTAGAGAAGGTGACCTCTTATCACTTAACAAACATTTAATATACATCTCTTATGAACAAGGTATCATGGGGGGGGGGGGATTGAGATGGAAAAAGATAGATTCTATCCCTGAAGAAACAAATAGAATGGTGGAGAGAAAATATGAAACAAACAAGTGCCACACAAGAGTATTTTGAGTATAAAAAGAGTTTAAAAAAACCCAGAGTATCATGGAAATCTAGAAAAAGGGGATATCATTTTTACCTGGCATTTGGAGGAAAATCAAGGAAGGCTCCATGAAAGAAGTTGTATCATAGCTGAAGATGTATTAATTATAACTGGTAATAATGAGTCAGGACAAGGATATAGAAGTCCATTCTTTGTTGGAGATAATATAGAGTTCTGGACCTGGGGTCAGGTAAATCATTTTTTTAATTGATAGTTCTTTTTTCCAATTAGATGTTTTAATAGCTTTTCAAAAATCATCCATTTGCAAATTTATGTTACAACATTTTTCTACCTCTTTCATTCTCTCCTCCTACCTTAGGTGGCAAACAGTTTAGTAAAAGTTGTACATGAACGTTTCTGTTTAAATATTTAAATATTGGTCATTTTGTATAAGAGGAAATAGAACTAAAGGTAAAGAAAGAAAACCATGGGATAGGAAAAAAACATAAGAGAAGTTTTTTAAAAAGTGAAAATAATATACATTAAGATTCTATGGTTTTGTTTTTGCTTTATTTTGTTTTCCCTCTGAATATGTATGGCATGTATAGGTCATCCAGGGTTGTCCTTGACCTCTGAACTTCTGAAAGGGGCTGCATCCATCTCACAATATTATTGTTATTGTGTACAATGTTCACTTCACTCAGCATCTGTTCATGTAATTCTTTCCATGCTTCTCTAAAATCTGACCATTCATGGTTCCTTATAGAACAATAGTACTCCATAGAATTTATATATCATAAGTTGTTTAGCCAGTGCCTAATTGATAGGGATCATCTCAATTTCCAATTCTTTGCCCTTACAAAGAGAGCTGTTATAAGTATTTTTGAACATGTGGGACTTTCCCCAATTTTTATTATTTCTTTTGGATATAGGTCTAGTATTGGTATTGCTGGGTCCAAGGGTATGATCAGTTTTATTGTTCTTTGGACAGAATTCTAGATTGCTCTCCAGAAATGATAGATTAGTTCACAACTCCATCAACAGTACATTAATGTCGCAATTTTTCTCAAATCCTCTCCAACATTGACCAATATCCTTTTTTGTCATCTTAGCAAATCTGATAGGTATGAGGTGGTACCTCATAGTTGGTTTAATTTTCATTTCCCTGATCAATAATGATTTGGAATGTTTTTTCATATGACTATATATAGCTTTAATTTTTTCATCTGAAAATTACTTGTTCATATCTTTTTGACCATTTGTTAATTGGGGAATTACTTATTCTTACAAAATTGATTCAGTTCTTTATGCATTTTAGAAATAAGACCATTATCAGAAATGCTAATTGTGAAAATTGTTTTCCAGTTTCTCTTTGCCTTCTAATTCTTGGTTGTATTTAGTTTTATTAGTGCAAAATATTTTTTACTTTAATATAGTCAAAATCATCCATTTTGCAATTTATATTATTCTTTATTTCTTGTTTGGCCATAAATTTCTCTCCTTTCCAAAGATCTGACAGATAGAATATTTCTTGATCAGTTATTTGGTCTATGGTATCCCCCTTTATGTCTAAATTTTATAACCCAATTTGACCTAATTTTAGTATAGGCTATAAGATGCAGGCCTTTGCCTACTTTTATCATACTATTTTCCAGTTATAGCAGTAATTTTTTGTGTGTTTGTTTTTTTTTTTTTTGCAAGGCAGTGTGGTTTAGTGGCATACCCAAGACCACACAGCTGGGTAATCATTAAATGTCTGAGGCCAGATTTGAACTCAGATACTCCTGACTCCAGGGCCAGTGCTCTACCCACTGCACCACTTAGCTGCCCCCAGTAATTTTTGTCTAATAGGGAATTCTTATCACAGAAGCTATTTTCTTTGGGTTTGTCAAAATTTATATTACTATAGTCATTTACTACAATTTCTTTTGTACCTATAATCCAATGGTCCATTACTCTATTTCTTAACCAGTTTCAGGCAGTTTTGAAGACTGTTGCTTTATAGTAGAGTTTTAGATCTAGTACAGCTAGGCCACCTTCCTTTGCATTTTTTAATCCATTCCCCATAATATTGACCTTTTGTTGCTCCAGATGAATTTTGTTACTATTTGTTCTAGCTCTGTAAAATAGTTATTTGGTAGTTTGATTGGCATGGCATTGAATAAGTAATTTAATGTGGATAGAATTGTCATTTTTATTATATTAGTTTGGCCTAACCATGAGCAATTGACATTTTACCAATTGTTTAGAGTCAGGAAAATCTTAATTCAAACACCACTTTAGAAACTTATTATCTTTGTGACAAGTCACTTAAATATTTTGAGTTTTGGTTTTCTCATCTGAAAAATAAGATTGTTGGACTTGCTGACCCCTAAGGTCCCTTCCAGTGTTTTATCTTCTGGCATTATATCCCCAATATCATGGGGACCTGTCACTTGCTCCTTTTTCTTATTTAGCTTTTCTTCTTTGGATCTTTTCATGGATGATAGGTAGGTAGGTGATCTGCACCTGAAATAGAATTGCCTTCTTTGTTGTTCTCCAACTCCTCTTCAACTGAATTTTTCCCAAATGTCATTATGGCTATTTAAGATTCTGATTATAGAGTATTAACTCATTGAAGACAGGGTCTATTTCAATTTTTATTTTCTGTCTCTGGTATCTAATTACTGCCTAGCACTTTCATTTATTTTTATTACTTGATTAGCTGAGGATAGATTAAGCTGATTTTGAAAAAAGCCCTTGAACATTTATTTGTCCAAGGGCAAATGTTGTATCTTCCAGAAGATTGTAATTCTGTAATTTTTCTAGTTGCTTTGTTCTTAAGCCAGTGGTAAAATCTTCAGTTTGTACACAGATTGAGCTCATTTACTTCATGCCTTAATAGGGATCTATTTAGGGGCAGCTGGGAGTGCAGTGGTCAGAGTACATGCCCTGGAGTCGGGAGGACTTGGGTTCAAATCCATCCTCCAATACTTAATGATTGCCTAGCTGTGTGAGCTTGGGCAAGTCACTTAACCTCATTGCCTTAAATAAATAAAATTTAAAAAAACAGGGATGTATTTGGCTCAAAAGCATATATTGCTACCAGAACCCTAAATATTTGGAATCCGTTCAACTATAGATGCTATCTTTCTCCACTATCCTTGTAATCAACAAGCAATTATTGAGCTTCTGTTGTTTGCTGGGCACTGGGTTAGGCAGTGGAAATACAAAGACAAGACTAGTCTCTGACTGCAAGGATATTATATTATGTTGAAGAGAACAATTTAGTTTAGCTTCCATCACCAGAGAATTTGACTTGAGATCAAATGACCTAGGTTCAATCCTGAATTTGACAATATTGGAGTGATGCTAGAGAAGTTAATTCATCTCTTTGTGCCTCAGTGTCTTCCACAAATACATTCTTCAAAGACGCTTTCAAAAACAAATTGAGAGGTGGCTAGGTGGTGCAATGGATAGAGCACTGGCCCTGGAGTCAGGAGTACCTGAGTTCAAATCTGGCCTGAGACACTTAATAATTACCTAGCTGTGTGACCTTGGGCAAGTCACTTAACCCCATTGTCTTGCAAAAACCTAAACCCCAAAAAACAAATTGATAGGGGCAACTAGGTGGCATAATGAATAGAGCGCCAGCCCTGGAGTTAGGAGGACCAGAGTTCAAATCCAACCTCAGACACTTAATAATTACCTAGCTGTGTGACCCTGGGCAAGTCACAAATCCTAGGAAAAAAACAACAAAAAAAGAACAAACTGATAGTCTGTGCTGTAACATAGATGATATTAGTGATCTCTGCCTCGGGTCCCTTGCTGTCTCACTACCAAATTTGTAAACTAAATTTTATATCAAGACAGTGTCTTGGATAAACACAATGTGTGCAATTTAACTTAACTATCATATAAACTGCAACAAGAACACCCCAGGTAACTGCTATAGGATTATGTAGAAACTCAACAAGTCATAAAAATTGAAAATGGTCTAAATGTGCAACATATTAATAGCTAGATTCATAACTGAACATAAATAGGAAAGCTTAAATTGCCATGTTGACTGAACTTATGTTTATAGTCTCTACATTATGCAGACTGTAGGACATTCCTATTACCATTACAAGGGCTCAAATACATCTCCTGATAAGAGAAAAACATACACTGACCCCACTGACTCTGTGAGAACAGACCAGAGAACCAGAGAATGTTAGAGCTGGAAGGGACTTTAAGGATTATCTAAATCTCACATCAAACAATATTTGACTCCAAAGAGAAGAACCAGGAGTGATAGGTAGAGTCTTCAAAGAGGCAAATTTTAGCTTTATGTCAGGAACAAAAGCCTAGAAAACAAAAATAAAAACTTGCTATCAATTAGTCATTCCAAAATAAAATGAAGTTCCTGGAAGAGTAACAGGAATCATTGGAGGTCTTTCAAGCAGAGATTAAATGACCACTTTTTGAATATATCATATTGGGAATTCCTATCCTATGTGGGTTGGCTTGATGGCCACTGAGGTCCCTTTCAAATCTCAAATTCTATGCTTCTGACACTTATTCAATGCCTGGTATGTGATAAATACTATGGCATCTTCATAGAGGTCATCTTTACCTTCTAAGAGCTTATAATCCAATAGTTGTATACAACACACAGTACGGAATTTTTGTTTCAGAGACTGAGAGGGATTGTAAGTGGAGGCCTAAAATGATTGATTGTTATCCCCTTTCTCATAATGATTGCAAATGGTTTGCTTACTCTTCCAACAGTAAGAACAAGAACTATGATTCCAGAGGCCTGAAGAGGAAATATGCTGTCTACTACCCAAGAGAAATTCTGGATTCAGTTTGCAAAATGATGTGCATTTAAAAAGTTAGTTGAAAGAAAGAAACTTGAGAGGTGGAAATGAGATGAGGAATTTGTTTTGCCACAGGGCCTATGGAAATCTAGTACAATCTAGAAAGGTCCTAGTTTCTTGGTGGATGGGATATAAAATATAGTGTTAGATTGGATAGCTATGGTAGGTTGGTGAATTTCCCCTTCTTTTCCCAAAAATCTGGTTCAAGTCCTACCTCTGTAATATACTGATTATCTGACTCTGAAAAAGCCACTGAACTTCTCAGTTTTCTAGGCATCTCTTTAAGTCCATGGTTATAGAATGGTTGTTAATATGATTTGTTAGAAGAAATTTCCTCACCAGGTATTCCCTACATAGATGAAATCCAGGTCTCAATTCCTCCTCACCAAAAAACAATCTAACCCTTAATGATGATTTGGAAGTATTTCAGAAAGAAACATTGTTTCATTAAGATCCTGTAAAGTCATATTAAACTCTCTTCTTCTTCTTCTGGGTGAGTAACTAGATTGGTAGATGAAGATGATGGTGCTGATATAATATATATATATATATATATATATATATATATATATATATATATAGATATATAGATATTTATTTTAACAAAATTTTTAACAATGTCTGTCATATTATCCTTTCTGACAAGATGGGGAAATGCTAGTTCGATGGTGATACAATTAAATGGGATCATAATTGTTTGATTTAATTAGCTATCTAAAGAATAGGCATTAATGGATTATTATTACCTTGGAGAGAAATCTTCATTGAAGCGCTCCAGGGATTTTTCTTTCATCCTGTACTGGTTAGCAATTTTAGCAATGATTTGTACAAATGCATAGAAGGGATACATTTCAAATTTGCAGATGATATTGAATTGAAAAAGACAGTGATATTTTTGGATAACAATCAGGATCTGGCTAGGTGTTGGAATGGATAGAGTTATGGGCCTGGAATCAGGAAGACAAGCTCAATCTCAACCTCAGACACTTACTAGCTTTGTGACCATGGTTAAGTCACTTAGGCTTAGTCTCTGTTTTTTCATCTGTAAAATGGTAGTAATGATAGCACCTTCCTTTTAGGGTTGTTACAAGAGTCAAATGAGATAATATTTGTAAAACTCTTTATAAACCTTAAAGCACTATATAAATATTATTATCATCATTGAAAAGATCTTGACAATCAAGAAATTTGATTCAAATCTTTTAAGGTGAATTTAACAGGGAAAAATTAGCAGAGATGCATCTAGACAATCACCATGAGAATAACCTGGGGCTTCTAATGAGTTGCAAATTCAATGTTAGTCTAACACATGATAGGATAGCCCCCACTGCTAAAGCTATATACTTGCTTACAAGTCAGGGGAAGGGAACAGACATTTATAAAGTACTTAATATATTCCAAACACTGTAATAAGTACAAGAGAATAAGAGAAGTGAAGGTAGATGTCTATTGTATGTCTGCTCTAATCAAAGAATATTTGAAATGCTGACGACACATTTTAGGAGAGACATTGTTAAGTTGAAGATGGGAGGCAGCTAAGTGGTGCAATGGATAGATCCCTGGGTCTGGAGTTATAAGACTTGAGTTTTAAACTCTTACTGAGGAGAAAATCCTCATACACTTACTATTCATGCCACTCTAAGCAAGTGACTTAAACTTGTTTGCATCAATTTTTTATATGTAAAATGAAATGGAGAAGGGGTCAGTTAGGTGGCCCAGTGGATAAAGCACCAGCCCTGGAGTCAGGAGTACCTGGGTTCAAATCCGGTCTCAGACACTTAATAATTACCTAGCTGTGTGGCCTTGGGCAAGCCACTTAACCCCATTGCCTTGCAAAAAAAATGAAATGGAGAAGGAAATGTTAAACCACTTTATATCTTCGCTAAGAAAAATCCTAAATAGGATCATAAAGAGTCATACATGATTAAAAATGACTAAACAACAACAACTAGACAAAACTAGAGACCACACATATTACCAGGTTCATTTTTAGGAAATGAGAATGTGTCATCTGGAGGAAAAAAGGTATAGAGGGACAGGGTACAAATCCTAGAGAATTTGAATAGTGCTTTATGAATAAGATATTAGACTAGCTCTATTTGACTCAAGAAGACAAATGGGAGAAATGGCCAATAATTTTAGAGAGACAGATTTAGACAATGTAAGGGAATAAAAATTTGAAAAGTTCCTAACAATTATGGTTAAAGTTATGAAGTACAGTTGTATTTGTTGGGAATGGTATGGAAGTCATTCTTGATCATGTTCAGAATTTCCTCTAAGGTCTATTTCAACTCAAATCTTAGAATCCCTACCCACTCCCCACTCCTTTCCAGCTCTATTGTCTACCTGACCAGTTCTGTCCTGCCACCTATGCCCTAGCATTATTGAGTTTCATTTCAAATATTGCAAAGAAATATTATCAATATCACACCTCATCTTTGTAAGGTAATGGAATTCAGAGCTGGAACAAATCTTAATGGTCATCTTCTAATATCTTCATTTTACATAGAATCTAAAGCCCAGAGTGGTCAAGTGACTTGCCCAAGGATACTCAGCCAGCAAGTAGTAGAGCAGAGATTCAAACTCAAGTCCTCTGATTTCCAATCTAATACTCCTTTGACTACACTTGCCTTGAAAGGTGAGTAGTGCCAGAGAGGTCATTCATTCCTTGGGGATATTAAGCATCCTCTTGAGGTTTTGATGAATGGTTCCTGATTTTTCCCCAACTTTCTCCCTTTATCCATGGTACAAACATTCTTCTTGCTATCTGTTCTTATTGTGGGGAAAGAAAAAAAATGAGCTCCTCTCTAGTCAATAAATCACTTTGTCACCTTAATCTTTTATTGATCTCAATAAAAGTTGTATTTTGTTTCTTAACAAAAAATTCACCAGGGAAGACATCCTGTGCAGGTGAGGGCATAAGTAAGAAGAGGTCATCACATTGTTATTTATGGAGGAATTATGGATTGGGGCTGGGGAGAAGAATGAGAAGAAAGCTTTTTTAAGCAATGCATCATATTTTTAAGATGAATTTGAGTGGAGGTAACCTGTTCACAAACCATCCTCTGAAGTAATATTTTATGCAGACTTTTCTAAATAGACCATAAATATCAACTTCTCCACAAAAAAGCATTCTCTGCTTGTAACCAATACATCCACACTGCCAGTTAAATTTAGTATATGACAGTCATCCTACTTCTGTATGGCATGATCTCTTGGGGATGCCCATCAAAATGTGTTACTGTGAGAGCAATGCCAGGCTTTCATTTAAGGTTCAGGATAAAACCTTTATTCCCACAGGATGGGTAAGAAAGACTAATATAAAAATCGTCCCAAATCTTAATTTCTATGTCCTATTCATATCCCAAGAGAACCCAATGTGTGGAAAAGCACAATCCTGGGTGCACATTTTTACAAACACCCACATATACACAGGTTAATATACAATCTGCTGTTGGAAAAATTCAACAATACTGACAACTGAGGAGTTTTGAAATCACAGAATTTTGAATCCAAAATTTATAGCTGGAAGCAAATTCAAAGGACATCTAAAATAATATTTAATATTCTACATAGAGAGTTTTGAAGTTTTGAAAAACACTTCATATATGGTATCTCATTTGATCATCATAGCAACCCTGCTCTATGAACATCCTTATTTTTTGGTTTAAGAAAACTGAAGTTGAGAGACTTGCCCAGGGTTACCCAAATAATAAATTGTCAGAGAAGATTTGAACTCATGAAGATGAAAATTCCTGACTCTGGACCCAACAATCTCCCTCCTGGACCACTTCACTGCTCTAACTATGACTTCTGGGAAGGAAACCTAGACCATAATGGTAAAACAAAAGCACTTGTAGAATTTTTCAGATTTCAATAAGTAACAAATCTGGGGTTGCAATATCAGCCCTTTAACTTTAATTCTAGTTCTCTTTTCACCATAGCTTAGGGGCTTCTCTTATTTATTATAGAATCACAGTGGCCCCTCATTTATAAGATCATAGAAATATAATGATAATGGTAGACAATGTAGAGTTCTTCAGATGAGGAAATGAAAGAACAAGGAATTTGAATGATTTGTCCAAGGTCACATAGATGGGACTGGGATTTGAACCCAGGTCTGGCTCAGTCCCAAACTATTTCTCTCTGCTAAATCATGCAGCCTCTCACTTTGAACCATGTTCAGAATTATTGTTACACAATTTGTATGATTTAGGTGAGATAAAGAGTTAAGATATACCAGTTCTAGTGGTAACCATGGAAAAGTCATTCCATTCCTCTAAATATCTAGAAAATATGAGAGTTACACTCAATGATCATGAAGATCCTATGATTTGGGGAGCTCCTTCCTGTCCACCATAAATAATACACTTCTACAGAAAATTTACCTCTAAGCCATTAATGAAGCATAAGTAATCTTAATACTTCCATGATGACCTTATGCTTCCTTGCTCATATGTAGGTACTTTGGATAGTTTACCTTAGAAACACTGGTTCATACATCATAGGATTTATAGATGGAAATCTACTTCCAAGAGACAATATATACTTATACTGTTTCACTTTGACTGAACCTTCACTGATGCATGGTAATGCATGGCAGAATGTTATGGTTGGAAAAAATCTCTGTCTTAAGTCCAAGGGTCTGAGTTCCAAACCCACCTCTGATACTAATATCCTGTATGATCATCATGGGCATGGCAGTTAATCTCCTTAGATGTTGATTTCTTCATCTATAAAATGAGGAAGCTGAACTAAATGTTTTCTAAGGTCCCTTCTAGCTCTGACTATATGATCCTATGCTTTCTTGTGTGGGATAGAGGTTTCCCTCTATTTTTTGAAGGAAAGGCTAATAGAACACAAGTTCAGGTGAGTTCTATAATTTTGCAAAATCTTCATTTATGGTCCTAGCAATAAAATATATTATCTTACCAAGGACCAGACTCACTAAGAAAAAGAGAATCACCACTATTAAATTGGTCACTTTGTGATTAATTCTCTGACTATGGCAAACTATGAAACAAAAGAAAATATAAAATTGTATTCAAGCTCATCCTTGTACTAGTTCTGCAGTGATAGTTGGAGAGTGGCAGAGTATGCTAAGAATCAAACCATTTTTAGAGAATAATAATTATTATAGCTTCTTGGTATTTTAAATATGGGATAAAATTGGAGGAATAAACTAGAAGACAAAAGGAAGATATAACTAATTGCAACTATGGCTCATATTTGTTTCTCTTCAGAACAAATGGTTTTATCTTTCATCCAAAAGGCAATAAAAAAACCCCTTCATTTTATGAGATATTTGACTATCTAATTCTGAAGAGTTCATTATTTTTGAAAAGGGTACCATGTATATAATTGTACTTATATCAAAACATATTTTGTAGTGGATAAAGATGGAGGGAGACTCTTTAAAGATTTTAGGAAGACCAAATTAATTAATTAGCATATGCTTTTAGACTTGGTAACTTCAGGAAGAAAATTTTTAAAAATATTGGAAAACATGGTTCAATAATCATAAATGAAAAAGGACAAATGCTGGTAGCTTATACAAAAGTTATATAATTTTACATTTTAAATACTTCTCTTGATAAAGGAATTGAGAGGCACTGGAAAAAAGGTGAGGATTAATAAAATCACACAAAAGTTGAAATTAAGATTTAACCACTCAAGAAAAGATTCATTTCTAAGGTGGGAGTCATCCTTGAATCAGTTGTGTATATCCAGATTCATGCCTACTAAAGATAAAAAATTAATATAAAATGAGAAAAGGACATGATATTCACTTAGAACAACTCTACCTTGCTCTGCTTTAATGTGTTATTGATACAAAAAATGTAAAATTGATTGAAAATATGTTGGCACTGATTATAACAATTTCATACAGAAGTTTTAGCTAGTGTCAATCAGTTATTATAACAAGGAGACTGAAAGAATATAGAAATTATCTCAATCAGTAAATACTTGATCTTGTAATACAGAGAGATGTGGTAGCCAAGGGCAACATCAGTACAAATTAGATTTTGTTAATTCCTGATAACTTGTCTACTTCTATCTGGAATCTTTTGAGCTGAAATAGTTTAAGACTTCAGTTGGATTTCATTTATAGGTCTCTCTTGTCTTCAAATGTCCCTGTTCTTTTATAATCTCTCATGTGGTCCATAGTCTAGTTGACCCCTAAAGTCCTAGTATCATTTTTGTGGAAAAGAATTCCCATTATTAGAGATGCTGTTCCTTGATCAAACAAGGGATACTCTTTTTCAATGAAAAACTTTGTGAAGCTTAGCACATCAGACCTCCTATAAGTCATATTTTCACATTTTATTCTTTAGTACTATTTATTCTTATTATTAGTATTAATATGATTTATTCTTCAGTACTCCAAGATTTTTTATTTAGATATGAGGAATACCAGTGAATACTAATATCAACAATGCTGATTTCAATCCTTTTAATATTTAGTAAGAATGCCTTCAAGAGTTACCATGACAAAACACCACTGTGGTTTGTCAAAATATAGGATCATAGTTTTTAAATTGGAAGGGACCTTAAGGGTCATCAAATCCATTATCATTATTTTATAGACAAAGTAACTAAGGTCAAAGGAAATAATGAGATTTGGCCAGGGTCACATATATATAGTAAAAGGCAGAGCCAGAATTCAAAACAAGACCATCTGCCTCAAAATTCCACTTTCCTTTGTACTATGCTATCTCAAGGCTAGTCTTTAGACAATAGATATAGTAGAGGCTTTCATGGGATCTCTACTTCAACTTTTCTAATTATTAGAAACCTGAGTTAGTCACCTCCAAATCATGAGGCATTATCATGGCAAAAGACTTTAATGAACACATTCATACTGAAGTATAAATTAATTTAACCACCATTTACTTTCTTTTTTAAGAGTTAACTGACATCTTTCCACAGAGGAAAGGGATTTGTTTTAATTTTAATAAGGAAACAGCAACATAAGAAAAGGGAATTTTGGGTTTGGGGCATTGTCTAAGGAGGCTAGTTCTGGATGGAGTATCAGGAGATAGGAGATTAGTAGGCCAGGGTAACCAAGGGTCAACTTTGCTAACTTCACAATTTTGCCAAGGGCTGCCCCAGCTTACTACTGCAATGGCCAAATTAAGTTACAGTCATTGGAAATGATACTTTAGCTTCCCCAGGGTCACTAGGTTCCTAATAATTGTGAGTTTGGAAAATTAACCATCACCTTTGTTCAACCTCTGAAATTTCCCGAATATTGAACTTTAGCAGTGAGTTTTTCTAATAAAAAAACCAGTGTGCTATGGGTGTGTGTGTGTGTGTGTGTGTGTGTGTGTGTGTGTGTGTGTGTTTGTGTGTTTGTGTGTGTGTGTGTGTGTATTTACTGTCACAGTATCAGACTTAGGATCCTACAGGATTGAACTATAGCCTAAGAAGTGCTCAGAATAAATGTGTACTGTACTCCTCATAGATCCTGGATTTTGAGGTCAGAAAATTAGGGCTTTCAATTTATACATTCCTGGACAATTTCAATGGCTTTAATTTCTGTGAACAAAGAAATCTTTAAATAGTACTTACTGCATGATTAAAAAAGAGATCTGGATTTTCTTTGCAATAGCATGGCAAATATTTGACCTAGACATAAGATTTCTTCTACCTTTCTTTCCTCTTCTCTTTTTCTTCTCATGAGGTCTACTAGAAGTGGTACAGATGAGACAGAGATTCCTTGCCCACCAAACACTGACTGTCACCCTCCCTGCAGAATTGATGTTTGACAGAACAGCTTCAAATTGTCTCTGGACCTGAGGATTTAGGGAAGGCACTTAGACAATTGCTATATGTCACTGTTTTAACCTGAATGCAGAAACCTGCCCATTTGCAGATATGCCTTCTAAATATGAGTCAATCAACTGTGTCTAAGTACTACAAAATATTAAGCAGTTTGTCAAAATCTACCATAATGACAATATAAATTTAAAAGTAAATTATTGTAATGCAAAGTCTAGGTACCAATATTTGTGATAAGTATACTAATTACAATAATATAATCACTATAGAAAAAGTGTAATACACTGAGAAAAACTTGGGATTTGGAAGGTAGAGGAGCTGAGTTCAAATCAAGACCTTGCCACTGAATATCTGTGTGAACTTGGTAATCTACCTCTCTAATCTTCAATTTATTCATTAGTAAAATTATGTGGTTGGACTAGATGAAATCACAAGTCCCAAAACTTATTACTCAATGATATTAAGATATCTTTGAGCCATTCAGGCTTTGAGAATTTGATGATTTAGAAAGTCAGAGAACAAACAGATTAGTTCATTATCTTTCTTCAAGTCATAGCTGATAATAATGATGGGTTGGAATGATCTTCAATGGTTCATGATTGGGGTCCATTTTCACAAGTGATTCATTAGCATCAAAATCTCTCATCTTTCTGACTTTCACTCTCTAATATTATTAAAGAAGAGTTACCTCCTTTTTCTACACAAAAATATGTTTAGTGTCTCTGTCAAGAAAAGTCTTGGAACCACATAAGGCCCCTTTCATGAAAACAGACTTTAGAAACTTCACGTTTTTCCCTTTGCTTAAAGTGGGTACAATCATATAAAATGTTGACTGACTTTGTGGTACATGGAATAATTATTGCCTAGATAGTATGTAGTTTATAACCCCAAGCAAATGTCAATTAAATTCAACAAGTATATCTTAATGCCTATTATGTATAATATCATGTATAATAAATAGTCCTGCTCTCAGTTCTGATGACACAAAACTAGAAATGTAAAAACTATTGCTCTTGTAGAATCCTTAATCTTTTGGGTAATACGAACAATTAAAAAGTAAGTAGCAGGATTTGGTAGGGGAAGGAAAGTGACTGGCAAATAGGAAAGTTATGAAAGCCTTCTTTTAGGAAGTGTATGGTGGAGGTGGTGATGGTAATTCCTTTCTTCATAGTGATTCTTCTCCCAATCAATTCTATGTTGTCTATTTTCAGAAATTCTTGAAAGTCGAAAATCTTCTTGTATTCTTTCCTGAATTATGGTATTCAGGTTTTTCATTGGTCATGTTTTTCTGCAAAACTCATGATTCATAAAACTTGTTTGTGATTCTTGCCCTCAAAGTCAGTCATTATTGGCTTGAGTTTGTGCATTGTTGCTTTTAATATTTGTTGTTATTGCTTTTCTTTTCTCCATTTTCTACCATTTCATTATTTTTGTACTCCAAATCTGTTATTATCTCTTTTAGATATTCTGTATCTTTGGAGAGATTTTTCCATTATCTTTTTAATTTTTCTGTTGTACTTTAAATTTTTTATTTTTACCTGTTTACTCCTAATTTCTTCTTTCAAGAGTATTTCACTGTTGAAACAGCCTGTATCTACTTTCTGTTTTCTCATAATCTCCATGTAATACACTGGATTTTATTTTCTTGGGTAATATCAGTTCATTTAGTCATATTATTTCCTTCACATTTTTTCATGTTTGTTCCTTTATTCTTTCTCCTTCTGATTTTTATGAGCTAGATTTTTATTCAGGCATTCACTCTCCACCATTTTGTAATTCCTTTTCTCTTTTATTCTCTCAGTAAAATTTTCCTCATACTTCATTCTGTCATTCTTACATGTAAAGCTGACACTTTGAATTTGGGCTGTTCAGAAACTCCAACATTCTCATTTTTGAGGGATGTATGAGAGAGGAGGGCTCCCTTACTGAATTTCTTCTAGGTGGTATAGATCCTTTAAATTGACTGATTTTTTTTTTGGTAAGACAATGGGGTTAAGTGATTTGCCATAGGTCACACAGGTTGGTAATTGATAAGTATTTGAGGTAAAATTCGAACTCAGGGCCTTGTGACTTCAAGACCAGTGCTCCATCCACTGAACCTTCTATCTACCCACTACCAATTACCAGTGTTAGCCTCAACTGGTTTTCTAGTTCCTTTTCTCGAGCCTGATGTTCTCTGTTCCTCTCTAACAAGTTATTCTGAGCTCCTTAAATAAAAAAAAAAAAACTTCTGTCCTGTCTGAGTGTTCCTTCTCTCCTCCTTCTTTAAGTGACTTGAGAGAATTAGTATTTGCCACCTTTAGCAAGACTGTAAGATTTGGACAGAATAAATTTCATTAGGGCTTCTTGAAACTGGACCCCAAATTACCAGTCTTCAAACTTGTTTGTACTCACTGACATGGGATTAGAGAATTGGTGGGAGGTATAAATACTCAATGAACATTCTAAACATTATAGTTCTTCCCTGTTAATTCATGAGTTTTTTTTTTTCCAGCTGGAAGGGAAGATTCTATCTTCTTGTGAATTTAGTTGTTAGTTATAGAGTATACCACTACTATGATTATTTTGTTTTGAGATTTTTATATGGAAGAAGTTCATAGAAAGCCAATCTTGCTGGTCAGTTTCTTTGAGAAATGGGGAGAATTTCCAGGGATTTAATGAAAAAAATGGAGGAAGGGATTTGAGTAAAGGTACACAACAAGGAAACATCAGAACAAAACCAAGATTCAAAAAACAAGTCTTTGATTAATGTTATTTTTTTTTACTATATCTCATTCTTTTTTTCCAGAAGTTGTTCTTTGTAATTAGAGTTAACCTATAACATATTACCAATAAATTATTTATGGTCCTTGCCAAATCTAAATTATGATTTTAATATTAGTAGTTCACAAAGTTCTTCTTACAGCTCATGCAATCATCATAGTAACCTTGTAAGGTAAGAGTTAAGCTATTACATTTGGGTTTTTTTTTAGTTGAAAAAGAGAGAAATATTTAATAGGCAAATAACCTCTTAGTATTATTATGACAATTGCTTTGACCTTGTGAACTCTAGGGCTCTGTGGATTTTACTCTGAAAACTTATGTCCTAAACAAGACCTCTGTTTTTAGCATTAATAAGAAAATAAGGAAAGGTCTTTGGGAGGAGGAAGTGGCTCTTGAACTGAGCTCAAGTGAAGGGAGCTGGTAGGGATGCCAAAAGATAAGGAATAAGGAGAGAGAATTTCAGGCATCAAAAAAGCAACTTGTGAAAATGAAAAGAAATAGGAAATAACACATCCTGTCAGAGCTAAGGGTAAATAGGCTAGCTTGGGTGGAACATTAAGGGCAGGAAGGTGATGGAGTCATGGACACTCATTCCAGAAAGCTAGCCTGGAGTCAAATTGTAAAGGACTTCAAATGTGAAAAAGAAGAGTTTATATTTTATTGTAAGAGTGAATAGGGTACCACTGAATCTTCTCTAGCTGAAGAGTGATGGATATGTCAGAGCTCCCTCAGTAGACTGTGAGCTCCTTGAGGGTAGGGGACTATCTTTTACCTTTTTCCTAGTCTATGAGAGTACCTATAAGTACTTATAAATAATGCACTACATTTTAGGATATATCAACTTATGAACATCTTATCCATGTGTCTTCTGTTTAAATGACTCAGATCACAAAGATGATGACTACCATGATTAACTTACTCTATCCTCCCATCAATCTACCCCCCAGGGGGTCATTTAATGTTCTGGGTATATTATTTAGATCTTGAATGAAGATCAAGAAAGGATGAAGGACTTCCAGCCAAGATGGCAGAGAGAAGACATAGTTCTAAAATCACCTGTTCTTTCCCCATATATATGAAAAAAACCTCTTAACAGAAATCTGATCAACAAAACCCAGAAAGAAAAGCCAGGAGAAAGAATATCTGCCTCAGGATTTGTCTTCTGTAGTTGTGGGTGAGTACAGGGTCAGAGGCCAGATCAGCCTTGGATCAGACTAATGAGTGGAAGGGTTGGAGCCTGGGAGCTTGAGGGCCCAAGAACCAGACCTGCTTGATCAGTGACAGGCCTAGAGCCTGGTTGACTGTGGGGGCTTGGGTCAACAAGGGAGCAGAGGCATTGGTGTTTGTGTTGACCATCTGGAGCTTGCCAACAAGGCTGGGGGTAGAGTTCCAGTGCAGGAGACCTGTGGACATCATCCCTGGGCTCCTTTGGTCCAGAGGAACTCCTAGTCAACTCCTTCATTGACTCCTTCATTTTGACTGAAGCCCCTTCCCAGAACAAACACAAATGCAGACCTTTTGCCCCAGGCACAGGTATGTGAGCAGCAGTTTACCACCCCAGCTGACAATAGGGAGAGTGATGACAGGGTATATATAGTCTTGCATTGATTGAAAACAAAAGTATTTAACAGCTGCAATCACTCACTCTAGGGCAAGGGAGAGGGTCACAATCAAGGTCACAGAGGCTCCAGAGAAAGGAACCAGCACTCCCTACTGGCTAGCTGGAGAAGTTACACTCAGTGAGCAAATTATCTAGCACCCCTACTGGCCATTACAGTCTGATTCTAGGATCTCAGGGAAATTTTGCTGTATTACTTCTTGAAAAATGAAGTCTAGGCTCTTTTCCTGGTTGTGACTTTCAGGTAGCCCAATATTTTTAAATTATTGCTTCTGGACCTATTTTCGAGGTCAGTTGTTTTTCCAGTGAGATATTTCACATTTTCTTCTAATTTGGGAGGTTTTTTGGAATAGTTTTATTTCTTCCTGATTTCTCACAGTCATCAGCTTCCTTTAATTGCTTTCTGCATTTGAAGGAGTTATTTTATTCAGAGCGCTTTTTTATCTCCTTTTCCCAGCTGACATATTCTGCTTTTAAGGCATTCTTCTCCTAATTTACCTTTTGTGTTGCTTTTTCAATTTGACCTAACTGGTTTTTTAACATATTTTTTCAGGTTTTTTTTTTGGTATTTCTTTCACTAAGTTGTTGATTTGTTTTCATGATTCATTTGCATGGCACTCACTTCTCCCCCCAATTCTTTCTCTACCTCCTTCAATTGCTTTTTAAAGTCCTTTTTTGAGCTCATTCATAGCCTGAACCCATTTTCTATTTCTCTTGGAGGTTTTGGGAACAGAAGCTTCGATTTTGCCATCTTCTGAATCTTCCATGGACCCAAAGTAATTTTCTATGATCAGATTCTTCTTTTTCTTTTGTTTGCTCATTCCCTCAGCCTATGACTGAATTATCTCACTTCCAAGGCTTTGAGCAGTTTTGGGGGACAACCCATAGGGACCTTAATTCATCCAGGGTCTTATTAGAGGCTTTGACTACTCTCTTGCCTGTGCTTTGATATGTGGATGACCACAGGCACTCCCCTCTTTCCTGGAGCTGTGAGGAGAGTCCCTACTAGGCTATGGTGGTATGGGAGCCCAAACTGCAACCTGGATTTGGGTGGGAGAAAACAGCTGGGGCCTGCTGCAGAGAGAGCAGAGAGGCCTCTGCAGTCTCCCTGACTGCCTTACCATCTGTGGGTTGTGCTCAGGAGATCCAGGCTGGCTTCCCCAATTCCCACTGCAGGTTCTCACTGCAGGGCTGCTCTGAAGCTGGTGTTTTCTCCACACTCACTCTCTGGTGTGGCAGAGTTCTCATACCACCCCTTCAAGCTATTCCCAATGATCCTTGGGCCAGGAGGTTTGGAAGCCGCCCCCTCTGCCATGGACCCAGTTACCCCAAGGATCTAAGCACTTGGTCAGCTACACTGCATTGCTACTGTGGCGCACAGCAGCTTTTTCCAATCCCTGGTCCTGGTGAAACACACCTTTTCTGAGGGACTTCTAAGTTGTCTTGGACTGAAAAATTGTATCACTCAGTGTTTCTGTGGGTTCGGCCCCTCTAAATTTTGGCTAGAGTCATAATTTGAGTTTTGGGGGGGCACAGGCTTCTGGGAATTTCTGCCTTCACACTGCCATCTTGGTTCCTTCCCCTCTATTACACTTGTTTTGTGTTGTTCAGTAAGCTCTGACTCTTTATAGTACCATTTTCTTGGCAAAGATATTATAGTGGTTGAGCATTTCCTGTTCCAGTTCATTTAATAGATGAGGAAACTGAGGAAAAAAGGATTAAGTAACTTGTCACACAGTAACAACTGAGATTTGATTTGAACTCATGAAGATAAGTCTTCCTCCACCTAGCTGCTCTTACACATGTTTTATAGATGAGGAAATTGAGACTTAGAGAGATTAATGTGACTTTCTTAAGATGACTTTGTAAACATCAGGTTTATGTGATTCCTCAAATTGTCCGTCACTATGCTAACCTGGATAAAATTTAATTTAAAACTTCTGTAATCTCTAGATTTCTTTCTTTGTCCAATTTTTTTTGGGGGGGGACACCAGAGGTATTCTAAATTGAAATAGGAGTCAATAAAGAAAGTGCACTTATAATTCCTATCATCCTTAGCAGAAGGCTTTGAAATTGAAAGAAATATATTTACCTATGATTTTCCATTTTGTAAGTATAAATGCCTAAGAAAAAAAACAAGCTTCCCTTTGAAATCATGATTCAAAGTCAGCTACATTTTTCAGAAACTGAGATCTCAAATAAAGCATTATTAAGGGATAGGGGGAAATGATTTAATCTTAATAAACAAGGAAAATAATAATAATATCTCACCATTCTATTTCTTCCAGAGCTAAGCCAGGCCTACAGATGGAAAAATACCCTGGAAGAATCTTAAGGAACACAAAACAATACATGGGCCAGTGATAAAAACTAATGTGAAGGGCAACTAGGTGCTGCAGGGGATAGAACACTGACATTAGATTCAGGAAGACCTCAGTTCAAATCTGACCCCAGTCACTAAATAATTGCCTAGCTGTGTGACCTTGGGCAAATCACTTAACCCCATTACCTTAAATAAAAAAAAAATTAAAAAAAATAATGTGAATGGGCATGTCATTTTTCTGAGGCTTTCCATAATGAATGAATGAATGAATAAAAGTTTTTATTAAGTGGTAATTCTGTTAAAAGCAATGTGCTAAGTCCTGGGAATAAAAATAGGAAAAAACTGATCCAGTCCTTGCTATTAAGGAGCTTTCATTCCAATGGGGAGACAGTTCATATGGCAAGTTTCTGCTGAAAGTCAGATGGAAAGGTATTAAAGTCCTTAAGATACAGTAGGAAAACAGATAGTAATGTCTCTTCTTTAATGTCAGTTCCACAGAAAAGCTCATCTTAGTTTCTGATGATGAATCATTTGACAGTGCCAAGGATTTTGATGGCATAATCTTTCTTCTGAATCTTCAATAGATATGGCTATGCCATCAGCAAGAGTAGTTGCCAGTATCTCAACAAGGATTGATTTCCAAAAAAAAATGTTGCAAACACTAATCTGGAAACACTGCTATTTCTAAGGTTCTTGGTTTCAGGGTCCTAGGCTATCTCCATTAGAATCTAAGAAGAGATGGTGGTCAAGGTGATGATATTGGTTCAATTCATCTTGACAAGGGCATAGACTTCACAAAAATTTTTTAAAAATTCAATTTCTTTTTTTTAAAAGTATTATTGATGGTTTTTTACAACCACATCATTTCCATGACTTCCCTCAGTGTCCTAACTTTTCTTTGTTACAAAATATAACTAAACAAGATAATAAACATATTTTAATTTAAATATTCTATTTATTTTTTCCAGCTACAAGATAATAAATATATTAACCATTTTGGACAATATATGCTTCATTCTACCCCAAGAGTTCATCATCTCTCAGATGGAGTGGTGCTGAAAGATTGACAACAGCACAGTTAGAAATCTATTGACTAGTTCTCAAGCATGTTTGTCTAACAGATTTAATTCTTTATAAAACAAAGAAAATAGAAATGATTTTGAAGGAATAGAAGGAGGCAGACAGCAACAATGGGATCCAAATATTAGCAGATAAATACATGGCAGAAATTGCAAACCAAACAAATGGATGCTAATCAGAAAAGCAAAAAAAAAAAGAGTGTCAAAAGAGTACAAACTGAAGTTTCCATTCTAGGCAATGGGTTATAACTAGAAAATGAGTGTGACTGGATAATTTCTAATGTATATGAGTTCAATGGTATGTGAATTTCAGGTTAAAAGGGAAGGGTGGTTAGAGCGGAATAATGTGAATAGATAAATTTAGGTATGTACATAGGTCTCCTAATAGCTTTCAATTCACATGGTGTTGTTGGTCTTCCTTGCCCAGGAGTAAGCATAGATAATTTTGACTTAAAAGTCATGGGAATCATGCAAAATAGTTTCTAAATAGCATCTTAAATCAAGATGATGAAAGAACTGCTAGATAATTCATAATAAAGAAATAGGAGCACACTTAAAGTGAGAGGGTAAGAAGATTAAGGGTTATAGAAAATGGCATTAGTACTATTAAACAATGAAGATAATAAGAATGTCTCATAAGCTCTCCAATCTCTTCTGGAGCTGGATCTACAGAATGTTTGAGAAAGGAATGGGACCTCAAAAAAACATACCTAAGGAAATACTTTAAATTACTTTGTCCCTTTATGACTTACCTGCCAAGATCACAATGCACTTTTCTAAGACTCGGAGCTGCAGAATGCCTTTCTCATATTAGGTACTCAAATAATTGATTGATCTGTTTCTACAAACATTCAGTCAAAAATAATGTCAATAATTAGACATAGGGGTTTTGCTGAATATCCCAGTGCTAGAGAAACTTGTGACACCTTTCTGAAGTTCAAGGTTCCCTTAAGCTAAGGTTATGTTCCAATTGAGGCATTTCTACTTAATGAGCTTGTGCTCTACCAGAGTAAGGGGTCTGCCCCATTGTTCATTTTTGAGGATTTAGTATCAGGGAAGCTATCAGAAGGTAGGAAAATTGACAATATTTCATCTATCTTCTAATAAACAGATCCAGAGAAGGAATCCACTATCCATGAAAAAAATTCAGAAAATAATAGTCAAGGATTTCAGAGGAGAAAGAAAAAAAAAATCCTTCTGGGTCTTGGGCCTCTTGGGATTTTTCCTTTTTCTTAAAGATTCTCTGACACTGACTGCAGAGCTGCAGTATTATGTAAGAACCTCTGAGGAAAAAGACTTGAACTTGACTTGCTGCCATTTTTTTTGTATTCGATAAAAAGTAGGAGATTTATTGACCTGTGGCAGAGACCAATTTCCTGTTACATGTACAAAGAAGAGAGTTTTAAAAAAAGATATTAAAATAGCTTCCACTTGTCTTCTTTTTGAACTGTTTGTTGTAGAGGTTAAGAAAATAAATGAATCTCTTCTAATTTTGCAAATCAGTCTTGTTTTTTTTTTTTTTGCCTGACTTCCCAGCAGGTCTGGGTTACACTCTGTCTAAAATCAGAATGTCAGTGTCCCAAAGTCCTCCTGCTGTGCCCCTTGCAACTTCACAGAGACTAACAACTCCTTCTGAGATGGATAGGGAAAAAGAAATGACTGAGGGCTATAGATCATGTTTGCTTATCCTTCAGTCTTGAAGAGGACCATGACATCAGGGAAGTGAGGCCATGAGAAGCACATGAATTGGATTTGAGTGAGGGAATACTGTGCTAAGTTACCTGCCTCACTTTCTTCTCCAGAGCCATCTGGGTCAAATGGCCAGCTATGAATCAGGGAATCAGGATGACTGGAGATGACTCTGGATGTGGGGCAGTCAGGGTTAAGTGACTTGCACAAGGTCACACAGCTAGTAAAGGGCAAGTATCTGAGTCTGGATCTGAACTCCCATCCTCTTGACTCCAAGACCAGTGCTCTATTCACTGAGCCACATCAGCATGATCAAGTCTGCTGCAGGAATGACAGAGAAGAGACCACAACTGTTTTCCCACAGTGTAGACTTTAACCCAGGTTGGGGATTTCACCAAAGGAAACTCAGCAGAATTTGGAAGGAGGACAGAGAACAAAACAAACATAACTTCCATTGATAAACACAAGCTCTGCACACAGAAGATGACCAGTAAAATGTGAATGCAGTTACATATTTTTCTCAGACTTCCACAGAAAGCCCTGGACATAGTGTGGTCTTACTTAGAGCATAAGAGTTAGAACTGGAAAGTATTTTAGAGATCATCTGTTTCACCTCCTTTTCTCCTTTTTTATAGAAAAGGAAACGGAGGCCCAGAGAGGGAAAAGAATTTTCCCAATCAAACTTTTCAGTTAGCAGACTAGCATGCAAAATCCAGTCTTTGAACTCCAAATTCATTGCTCTTTACACTTTTATCAAGTCAAGGTTTATATTGAGGTCTTTGCTCCCCTGTCTTTTCTGTTCCCCCTCTTTCAGAACTCAGTTCCAGAATTTAGTAATCTCATCCTGCCTAGGGCTTCTAGACCTCTGTCTAGGAGGATCATAATAGGAGAAATTGATTTATTCTATTGTGTCAAGGACTTGATATGCTAGCATTTCCTTGGAGACATAACATTTTAAAATAGGAATAAGGAGAAAAATGGGAGCCAATAGAGGTACTTTCTTAAGGAAGGAAATTCTGATAGCAGAATTTCCCCAAACTGCTGCTTTGATGGGCAGTTATTTGAGGATGTTTCCTAGTACCCCTAAAATCATAACTTGCTATACATAAACCCAGTCCCACAGCTTCTCTTCTAGCTGAAGACTTCAGCAAAATCCTGGGATGGTTTGACACTCTTTGAAATTTATATTTTAACATGAAAATTCAGCCATGATATTCCCCATTCTGGTAAATGAGGTGTCAAAAGTATATATCTATCTATCTATATATCTATATATATATATATATATATATATATATATATATATGTATGTATATATGTACCCTAGCCTTGCTAGTCACCAGGATTTTCCCAGGTTTCTTTACCTATTTCAATTTCACCTTCCAAATTAGTTACATGTATCCTTTACATTTAGATAATACTTTGCTGTTTACAAAAGTACTTGGCATCTGTTGTCTCATTTGATCCATACAACATTGTTCAATAGACAGGAGCAGTATTACCATTCCCATTACACAGATGAGAAAACTGGCTCAGTGAACTCAGAACTAGGTCTTCTTTCTTACTCTTAGCCTAGTAACTCTTCCAATGCTATGGGTTCTTAACATGGAATTCCATAAACTTGTTTTAAAAAATTAACTGTGGTCCTATATAATTGATTTCTTTGCAATTCCATGTATTTTTAAAAATTCTATGTACATGTAAAACTATCATTTTGAAAATGCGTTCTGGGGTTTCATCAGATTACCAAAGGAGTTAAATGACACAAAAAGATTAAGAACCCAAGGACTAGCCCATGCTCGGTAATGGACACCCCCTCCTCTGCTCCTAAAGATTAAGTCTGGTCTTTAAGTTGAACCCTTTATCATTACCAATCCTACTAGTTCCACTACTAGACCTTTCCTTACTCAAGCACCTTTAAGAGTGTTTTTTGTTGGTTAGCAGTTTTAGATGCTCTGATTAATTCACAAAAAAGTGCTATTATATCCTGATGGCTGGAACACTGAAAGATGTTGCTTTCATAACTATAGCTTGGTATAGATGAACACTGAACTGAATTAAACTTAGCCCCTTAACAGACCCAAGAATCAGAGAAGCTGCTCTATTAGGGTATTTGATCTACTTGGATAAACCAACAAGTATTTGAGAAGATCTTACAGTAGGACAAGACATCATGCTTGCTCCCAGCTAACTTAAAGTCTACCTGGGGAGCCAAAAATCAATTAACTGATGATTTAGATCTGGCTCTTAGCACATTAGGAGATCAAAGAAGGAAAAGAATGAGAGATCAGTGGTGGGGGAAGGAGGGTGGGTAGAGAGAGAATGAGAGCACTTTATTAATGCTCACTTTGTGCTAGATACTTGCATACAAACACATGCAAAACCAGAATTCCTTACCCTCAAAGAGCTTACATTATGATGAGATAGTGAGAATACTAATGTGGGTTAAATCAGAGATGAAGGCGATAGAGTTAATTCAACTGGAAGTGAAGGGAATATGACTGGGGGCTTTCATGAAATGGAAGTACTGTCTAGGGGTTGAGCAATCCCAAATATACAAGGATCAGAATGGAGGCATCACCAATGTGCATCAGCTTCTGGTGATGAGGTGGAGAAATCTAGAGATTGAATCCAGCTAAGAGTAAACAAATGGGAAGGTGTTATGACTATTTGGAAATAGCTTGAGCAAAGGTATAACTGTGGAATTGGGATTTGGGGATGGGGGGAAGAGACTGACCTAACTGGTTTGAAGGACATGTGTTGGTATAGAATGAGAAAGAAATATATAGGTAATGGGGAGCCAGATTGTGGAGGGTTATTGAAAGATCAGTAAAGGAGCATGCAGATATACATATATATATATATATATATATATATATATATATATATATATATATATATATATATATATATTCAAGGGGAGAATGTGTGGATTACTCCTCTGTGGTCCATATCCAAATACTCTGCCATTTTCAAGTCCTGGACAAACCCTCACTGAATTAAGCAATCATGGTCACCAATCACAGGAGAACACAATCTTTTCTTGGAATTTTCTTTCATGATAACCAGTAGGAGGAATTCTTGTTCCAAAGGGTCAGACATACCCTGCTTATACTAACTCCTCTTCCATTATTTTCCACTGCCTTGGATAAGTGGCACTAAGTATTCCAAATTAATAGTTGACTATGAGAGTTAAAAAAGCCTCTCTAATACTTTGGGCCTTTCTGAGATCCATTGGGCTACCTCCAAGGACTAGATCCCTCCTTTATCCTAACATCCTTTCTTCTTGTATCGTCCAGAAACTTTCAGAAATAGTTTTCTCTTTTCTTTATTTGATTTACTTATCAATCCCTAGTATCTCTCTGCCAGTGACATCAGATGTAAGAATCCTATCAGGCATTCCTCTTCAAAAAAAGGCATTGGACCTTACCTGCTCATCCATCTCTTGTGAAGGAGACAAATGACATGAGCCTTCCATATAAAATTCAGCAGGAGAGTACAGACGTATGCAAAATGTGGTTGCGTAATTCAGGTGGCAGTCTTTTCAAAGTATCCTCACTTCACCATCTTCCACCCTTCACTCCCATCCCTCTTCCTAACAAGATCTGGGGATTGCTGCACTCAGGGCCTATTAGCTCTCTTTGTGGGGATTGAGATCTGATTGTATCTAACCCCTTTAGTTATTGAGATCCAGATATATCATTTGATCTGAACCTAAGGACAGGGGGAAGGGGAAAATAGGGGATAGGGAAAGACAGGTTAATATGTTCTTAGGTTTCTCCTTTTAGGCCTTGGACCTTCCCTTGTGTGAGTTGAAGCATGCCATAATAAAGGCCTATTGCTTTACCCATTAATGGCCTGTCAGTCTCTTTTGTGAAAACCTCCTCTAAGTCCCCAAACTGCTAGAACAGAATAGGACACTGACAGAATACAAATATCATTAAAATAGTGCACCACTTTTCTTGCTCTATCACAAATCTTCATCTGCTCTTCAAAAGATCATTTCGCATATATACACATATAAACACATGCATGTATAAATACACATGCATGTCCATGTATATGTATATATCCTATACATACACACTTTATAAATTTATGCATGTACACATACAGAGGGGGAACAGGGAGAAATGCTTAGGCTACCATTTCTTAAATTTCATACAGACCATCCTTATTTCTTTCTTACCAGTCATTCCTCTGAATGCAGGGTTCCTAAAATCACTTTTCCAATACTGTGGAATCATCTAGGTACATTGCTAATTTAGTTAGATAGCATAGTGGAAATAATGTTAGATTTGCAGCTAATAAGAACAGAGTTGAATACTTTCTCAGACATTTATCAGCTATATTTTTTAGGGCAAATTAATTAACATATCTCAGCCTCAGTTTCCTCATCAGTCAAATATGTGAAATTATCACAAAGAGCTATTGTGAGCATCAAATCAGAATATAATTGAAGTATTTTGCAAACCATAAAGTGCTAAGCACACATTATATAGTTATTATTGTTACTTTTGTTATTCTTATCGGAAGAAGAAGAAGGCTTGGAATACCTCATTCAATCGGCATCACACCTATCAGAAACTTGACAGAAAGATTGAGCTTCAGAGAGGTTGCAGATCTTTCTGTCAAGTTTCTAAAAGTAGAAATCTGAAACTCATGAGACAGTGGGTAATAAGAGCAAAAACCGAAAGACTCGATAACTGTGAAACATTTGCTGACTTTAGTTCCTTTAGTCACTAGCCCTGTCTCCTCTGCCCTAGGTACCCAAAGAGGGCTCCTTTTCAGAATACAACACTTTGCTGCTTTTTCCCCTTCCCCAAATCCAATTTGGAGAAGCTATTATTCCATTATTAAACCAAAATATTCAAAGCAAAATTTCCCCTAACCCTTAAACGGAGATTGGGGGGGGGGGGCGGGGGTTATGAAAAGAATACCTCTTAGAGATGGGTTCCGGCCCTAAACAAAATGACTTCCAGTCCGATACCTCTCTCACCTTATAGTAATGCGCTGCTTAGAGCTTCCCCCAATGTGAATTATTTGCCAGATCCCAAATGGTACGTGGTTGATGGATTGCTGGTGATTTCTACATCAGCGCACCTTGGAGCCCTAGTGCTAAACCTCTGACAGCGTTAGCATAAAAGATTTACATTTATGTTATGAGGGCCACACAAGAATAATAATTTTAAAATACATTGCCTTGGCTGCTGGTGCACCCTGGGAAATCTAGCAGTAGCAGCAGGCGCTCTGCCTGCACTGTAATTACAAAATGGCAGCCCAGGAGCGGCTTTGGAGACAAGCGGCTAGAGACCAAAGCCATCTGCATGCCTTGGCGAATTGAAATTACAGTAATATATGAAGACATTACCTGCAAAACCCGGCCCCATTTAAATGATTTACTATTCCGCCCCAGCAAGCTTTAATTTAAGGATAAAGTCATTCAGGAAGCTAATCTGATAGAGAAGGCATTATTTCACACAGTTAAGTTAATTTACACTAGCTGATTGTTGTTGTTGCATTTGGCATTATTATCTGCACAAACAGCCGATCGGGCCTGACAGAAGCAATATACTGTTTAATACAGCGTCTTAATTCAGCAGGCAAGCTATCTGTGATAAAGGTTTGTTTATAAGCAATAATGGGGAGGGAAGTCATTTTGAGGCCAAGCTGATAACGCTGATGAGAACTATTTTTTTTAAAGAGAAAAAAAGCACACAAAAAGAGACCCTATGCACTCATTTGTCTGCTTGTATAAAATTATTGTCCCTGTGGGCTCTTTTTCATTGGTCTGACTTTTTTTTCCTTCCTCATTACGAGCTTTGTGCCCTATGGTCCTCTTCCTGTTGACACCCTATTTGTTTTTGTGACTGGCAACTTCCACTTCCCCTAATACCAAAGTGACTCCTCCAAAGTTTATGTTCCTTGAGAAACCTATATTTCCGTTAGCTATCAGCTACCTGTTTCCAGACAGGATCTGAGATTTTCTATCGGTTCTACTTAATTTTAATTTTTAAAACTCCATCCTCTGGACCTCATGTTGCTGAAGATTATTCACAAGGCAATTGTGGGTGGGTGGGGGTGGAAAAAGCAGAAAATAATAGGCCATATGGAGAAACAAATAAAAATGAATAGAACAAAAGATGAATGCAGAAGCTGTGAGTTTGTGAAATTTGTGAAACTAACAAACACTAGTGTTTGGCAATACCCCCCAGCCTGTTAGCTGATTCAAGATAATTCAATTATTCTAAGGCGAGGGAGGAAGAGGATCTTGATGTTTTTGCTATAGCCAGGATGTAGAGCTGGCATGTCAATTGGAGTGAGACCTCAACGGGTCAAATGATGAGTGAAGTCTTTGTGGCATAGATTTGGATTTTGTTGAGTTAGTGCAAATCAAGAAGTATTTGTTCAATGTTTACAATGTACTAGGCACTGTGAAACTCTCTAGGGATCTGGAAAAGAAAAGCAACAAACAAACAATCCTATACTATCAGAATATGACCTCAAGAAGCTTTCATACTAACTGAGGAGAAAACATATAAATATCTAGCTACATATAAAATATATATAAAGAGAGAAGACAGAACTTGAGAGACTGCTGGAACAAGACAGACTTGAGGGATAACATGTATATTATTTTTTAATTTAATTTTTTAACTTGTATTTTCACTTCCAAATTCTCTCCCTCCCTTCACTTAGTAAGAAGGCAAGAAACATCATACCCAATATCATTTGTTTACTTTTAAAGTTGGAGAGAGGGAAGAAATGGCGAGATCCTCTCCAGCCTTTGTGATATTAGAGCTCTGACTAAGCTACCTGCAAGAACTGTAAACATTGGTCCTCTTCAATGGCATGTATTGGAGCTACAAATTTCCAGGATTAAAATGAAAGAAAAACTGATAGAGATGGATTAGAGAGAAAGTCACTGCCATGAGCACAATCTTTTTTTTTCCAGAACAAAGAAAGAATTAGGAATAAGCCTTCCATTACCTGAGCATGCAACTTGGACCCAAACTGACCTTAGCAAGAGAAAAAGGAATTTTTTTCTTTTTTCAAAATACTTTTTTAAAAAAAATTTCAATAAAACAAAAATCCATTTTCTTTACCTTCTCATTGAAAATAAAAATAAAACCATTTTTAACAAACAAGTATAAAAAAACATTGGCAATGGAAAAAAAAACATTTATGTTTCAATATGAATCCTGAATTTATCACCTCTCTATCTGGTGATGGAGAGTATAATTCATCAGTATTCTGTGGGATTATGGTTGATCATTTCATTGATCAGATATTTCAAGTGTTTCAAAGTTGTCTTTATAATATTCTGTTTACTTCATTCTACATCAGTTCATACAAGTGTCCTCAGGTTCATGATTCATTTTTCATTTTTTATGGCAGAATGATATTCTAGAACATGATTTGTTCAGATATTCCCCAGATGATGAACACCATCTTTATTTCCAGTCTTTTGTCACTGTAAAAAATATTTTTGTAGATATGAGTGCTTTTCTTCTTTCTTTGATCTTTTAGGTTTGTAATCCTATCATTAGTATCACTGGATATGCATAGTAGTAACTTTTGGGGTACAGATCCAAATGATTAAACTGCTAAAGTATAGACTGTGTCCCCTTGAATTCTAGGTAGTAGCTGAAAGTTGATGAATTTATAATAACATTACTGATTCATAAAATTCCACCACTTAATCTTGAGTAGGGATGCTGATGCTGGATAAGGTAAAGGACACCAAACCTAATGCTGTTTATTTATTTTTTTATTCCTCCCTGCCTGAAAGACTGGAGCTGAGATAAAAATGGAATAAACAGTTAATTTATATGTTGAGTGATCCTTTTGTATTTACTACCTTTATTCAATAAGATTAAACTGTAGAGTAAGCCAGTGATACCTTTTGCAGAGGTTTTTGACTGATAAGTGTAAAGAGAAGGAGAGAGTAGGTAAGTAAGTGTTGACCTAAGAGATTTGATTGATGGACATATGCATGCACACCCCTAAACATGATAGCAGAACTTAAATTTTCTCTAACATTAATATTAGACAATTAATCCTTGATAAATGACAAAATTAATAAATGAAAACATATGAACTCTATGCTTAGTCAAACTAGATTTTTATAAAATCCATACTTAACATACTTTCCAATCTCTCTGCCTTTAATCATAGTCTTTCATATGCCTATCCAGTATTCAAATACTACCTGCTCCCTCCATGAAACAGTCATTGATACTTTTCAGTGAGTAAAGATTCTCCTTCAACATCACATAACATTCTCCTCATACCTATTTGTTGCATTTATATCATACTTTTTATTGATAAATCATGAAATTAAATTCAAAATGCATTGATTTAGCATCTGTGCTAGGTACTAAGGACACACAAAGTAAAAAAAAAAAATTCCTGCCCACAAGTTTTTTACATGCTATTAGGGAAAAATAGCTTTTAATCATGATATGTGCATATGACAAAATATAAAAAAAAGCAATAAAATACAATTGAGTGAGAGAGAATAAACACTAACATTTAGTGTCATGTTCCTATGTTAGACCTTAAACCAATTAGGACAGAATCTATATTTCATTTCTGTTTTGCATCTCTCTCAGAATCCTCACAAAGTTCAAAGCACATAGTAGGCCCCTGAGAAATTTTTGCTGAATACTAGCTCTTGGATAGTGCAATGTGAAGGTAAAGAAATTTCAGTGAACAAGAATTTTGTCAAATGTAACTAAAAATCAGAGAGTAGTTTAATGATGCTCAAATCAAGAGAGATCTACTGAATAGATATCTGAGCCTCAATTTCTTCATTTGTAAAGAGTAGGTAGTGAACTTAGCAACTTTTAAGTTCTATTTCAGCCTTAAATCTAATCTCTTAAATCTAAGAGCCTATTAACTTTCAGAAATCCCTACAAAGAAAAAAAAATAATCTTTCTCCAATAGAAAATATGGTTATCATTCCATAGGCTCTTCCTCTGAGGAAAAGGAAATAACTTAAATGAAAAGGACCATCTGCATAAGATACCAAGATGAGGATTTCAAGTCATTTTACTGTAAACAATTGAGACTTTGAAAGCTTTGGGGATGTTTTAGTGAAAGAAATTTCAAAGAACAATTCATGTTGTGTGTCACACAAATTTCTCTTTTAAGAATCTTAGGGAACAATAATCACAACAAATTGCAAGGCTACAGCACCCTGCTAGAAAATAAGTGATACTTGGTTTTCTAACTGTGTGTAAGGAGATCTTTTTACAACCTAAGAAAATAATCAAGAGATTTCAAAACCTAAATGTTTGCCATTCATCTACAACTCTTTCCTTAGTCTCTCCTTTTATCCTATTTCTTAGGTCCCTACTATGTCTTGTACAAATATAATCTCATTTGATTCTCATGATAATCCTGAAAGGTAGCTGCTTTTAGTATTCCTATGTTATAGTTCAGAAAACTGAGTCACATAGAAGTTGAGAAAACTGAGTCACATAGAAGTTAATTGACTTGTCCAGAGTCACAAGGCTTTTAACTATCTGAGATCATAACTGAACTTAGGTCTTCCAGATTCAAGCCCAGCATGCTGTCCACCTATCTATACCATCTACCTATATCATAATAATTGGGTAGAATTGGAAGAGGAAATGAAATTATAAACATAAGATATAATTTTTTCACTTGACTTACTGTAATAGTAGGAAAAGTCAAGACTATGTTGTTTTGAGTGCTCTATTAAAGAATCAGTCCCTCCAGAATCTTTCCTTCCTTATCAGATGCCAAACTAATCTGAATATCCTCATCTTCTCTAGTAAATTCTCAAGGATATGAATGTTTCTGGCAACTCTCACTGTATGTTGTGTGTAGAAGACAGAATTTCCATGAGACACATTATCTCCACCAGTTTATTATGCATGAATATTGACATGGGGCCGGAAGGGAGAAGAATGTCCCAGAAATGTACACTGTGCTTTTTACTTCTGATTCACTTTTGACTTGCAAGTGAATTGAATTTAAGTGAGGGGAGCAGTACAAAGTCACCAGCCTTACTTTCTCTTCCAAAGTCATCTGGATCCAGAGGCAAGACATAGATCAGTACAACTGGACATGACCCTGGATGCAGTAGGAAACTTTGACTTTTTTAAACTAAGGTCTTTTTCTGTGGTTACACTCATTCACGGCACTGAATTTGTGATTTGTGATTTACACACACACACACACACACACACACACACACACACACACACATACACATTCCCCATAGGACCATGCATATGTATGGATATTTGTATGTAATCCATATATAGATGGATGTATATATAGATACATACCTATATTTTTGCGTGTATACCCATCTATATCCAAATAAAGAAATATGTATAAAGCTAGATATAGTTCTAGATTTAGATATAGACCTATATCTAGATATGGGTATGATATGCACATATCTGTGAGTGTATATATGCATATGTGTGTATCCTTGATTATCAAATATAGTATCTAGAACACAACATATACAATATGTGTTGAATTGATTCTATAAGAATTACTCAACAAGGGCATCCTCATTGATGCTGGCTTGTGGACAGGGAATATTTGAGTTATGTGATCTTATTTCAGTGTGGAGAAGGTTGTGCTTATAAATACCCCATCTTCCTATCAACCCAAAGTCCTAAGTAACAATTTCTTGGATTGGTAAAGAAACACCAAACTCATATTTAGTAGAAACCAATTCGTGTATTATTTCACATCATGCTAAGGGAGCAATTGCCATCAGATGAAAAGCATTAGAAAAGCTGGATCATTGGCCCAGGGATATTTCAGGAGGTAGAACTGTGGAGAGAGCAAGAAACCTTGGGCTTATTCAGTGGAACAGATAGGAAAATTGAAGGATTTGCTTCTCATTGAAGAGGGCTGTCACCAGCCTCCCCATGCATTTCATGTCAACTCAGTACTGACATCTTGAAGTAAAGATCAGCTCCATTTCAGCATGTGCCCGGCCTTAAAGTGGAGATAATAGAAGTGTGGGTGGACAGTCAGAGTGTGCACACAAATAGCAGGTTTTTCTGCAGTAAAAATCTGGATTCTAGCCAGTTCCTGTCTAAAACACTCATAGTTATCAAATACCATAGTCTGACCAATTCCAGTAAGCTTTCCAGTATATTTTGAGAACTAGGAGGATCACATGACACCATATCTTCAGAGTTTTGGTGGAAGAGTTTCTACTTTTGCTTGCCTTTCTATGATAAACCTGAACCCAGAATTTTATTTTTCTAGATAAATGGGAAGGCAAGAAAGGTGCAGTCAAACCTTTCCTTTCTGTGTTTTCCATTTTATTTTTTTTTCTCCAAGTTCACAGTGTCTTCATCCTGTCCACCGGGCATCTCCAATCTTAGATGAAGCATGTATACACATTCACACACACACACACACACACACACACACACACACTTACATATGTGTGCAGGGATACAAAATAAACATATACTAAAATGTACAAAATAAATGCAAGGCAGTTGGGGGAGAATTGTATTATTGATGCTGGAAGTTCAGGAAACATTGCATCTAAAATGTACTATTTCAGCTAAGATATGAAAGCATTCTAAGAGGAAAGTAAGTAGTATATTTAACAGCCTAACCAAAGCTAGAGATAAACAATGGAAGTTGAATATGAGATACAGCAAAAAGATCAGTTTGCTTGAACTTTAAAGATCTAGAAAGGGAATAATGTATAAAAAGAAATGAAAAGTAGATTAGAACTAGTTGTGAAGAGTTTTAAATGACATAAGAGTTTGTATTTGGTCCTGGAGGTAATAGGGAGCTACTATTGTTGATTGAGCAGGATAGCAACATAGTTAGATTTGTGCTTTAGGAATATCACCATGGCCAAAAGAATGGATTCGAAAATAGAAATGGAAATGGAGAATGGATTGAAGAGAAGGGAGATTGATGACAGAGAGACTAATTAAGAACCTATCCAAGTGGGAGATAAGGTGGGCCCGAACTAGGGTCATATCCATGGAAGTGGGAAGAAGGGTTCAGAAGGGACAGATTATGTGAAGATAAAATCAAAAATACTAGAAAACTAATTAAATATATGTGATGGTGGAGAGAGGAGTCAAGAATGGTTCTGAGGTTGTGAACCTATTTTCTTAGTTTCCTAGTCTCTAGGAGTCAGGAAAGAAAATGGTATAACATCATTAATCTAAACTATTAAGTGATAACAGCTTAATTTGTCACTTTTCCTGGGATAGTTTAAAAACAAGAATATAATACAAAATCATATAGAAAAAAAGGAATATCATACTGGATGGAGTAGGAGCCAAAAATCCTGGCTCTACTATGAAAGTAACTGTCCTTAGGCAAATTCTCTAGACTTCAGTTTCCTGGTGTTCAAACAGATGATAGCAATATTAATCCCAATATTTCTCAAAAGATGGGTAGGAAGATCAAATGAAACTATTTTAACAAGCACATTACAGAAATATGAGCATTCATTATTATGCATGCCAATGGAAGGGCATTTTCTAATGGTATATTTTCTCTAATGGTATGTTTTCAAGCAATATGACTGACAGACCCTCTAGGTCACTTCCATAAAAATTCTATGCCTTGTAACATGATTCTGAAATCTATACCAGCTATATTCAAACTCTGTAAGAACTTTTCCAAGTTGGAAAGTTTTGAGTTGTACCTGGCAATAGACCATATGTTGTTGAATGCCAAGCCTAGTTAGTACAGAAAGGTTCAGTATTAGTAGACTAGCCACTAGGTGATATATTCTTGGCCATGGTAATGCATGAAAATACAAAGTGATACTTATATCCATACAGTTCCCCTTTTTTCAGTGGTGGCAATGAAAAAATAATAAAAAGCAGATATAAGGTAAAAAGAATTTTATATTTTTAAACTGTCTGTAAAAATTACACAGAGGAATGCATCTGGGTAACTATAAATTATCTATCATAAATGATCTTTGGGAGGGCATTGGTGAGAGATTTTTGCTGTTCCACGATGTACAACTCTTGGAGAGCCCATTTGAGTTGTTCTTAGCAAAGATGCTGAAGTGGTTCTTCATTTCCTTCTCCAGTTCATTTTACAAATGAGAAAATTGAGGCAATTTGGTTACTTGCCCAAGGTCACACAGCTAGTAATCTGAGATTAAATTTGAACTTGTTTTTCCAACTCTATCAAGGACCCTACAAAATGAGGAATCATTGATGAGTCACACTGAGTACCCACATCAATGAAATCAGTGATTAATCAATCAATTAGCCAACATTAGGAACCAACTTTGTGCTAGTAACTGTACTAGATGCAAGGGATACAAAACAAAAATGAAAATCTCTCCCTCCAAGGAATTTATAGCTTAGAGTGTTGGGGGTGGGGGGTGGGAATAACTTGTACACACAAAAAAGCACCTATAAAATTCATATAAAGTTATTTGGGAGAAACACTAATGAGTGAAAGGGATCAAAAAGAAGGTAGTTTATGTGCATAGATTTAACGAAGAGAAGGCATTAAGGTGAAAGTACATTTCAAGCATAGAAGATTGTTAGTGCAAAGAGACAGTCACATATGAGAAACTGTCCAGTTTGGTTAGGGCAGGAAAGGAGAGGAAATGGAGACAGAGTATAGATAGCTTTCCCCTTCCCTAGGCATTTGTAAATTATATATGTATATATATATATGTATATATATATATATATATATATATATATATATATATGTTTATATGTCTCTGTGTGTGTGTGTGTGTGTGTGTGTGTGTGTGTGTGTGTGTGTTTCCTTTAAGGTTAAGGGAGATTTCGGTATATAGTGGGGAAAGAATCAGTGAATAGAGATTAAATATTGGAGAACCAGTAGACTGCTATATTAGCCTGCTGATTATTCTTCTTATTTCAAGTCTTTCCCCACTTCATTCCATCCTCCACTCCTGTCAAAATGATCTTCCAAAAGTGCAAGTATAATCATATCACTCTCTTATTCAGCAAACTCCAGTGGCAATGTAATACCTTTTGGATAAAAAAAAAAGAAATCCTTTGGCTTTTAAAACTCCTTATAACTTGGTCCCTTCCTATCTTTCCTGACTTTTTATCGCTTTATGTATCATGACCTACCTCACCTACCTACAAAGATGGCTATACCCTTGATTTTGCTCTATCTTTCACTTCCAAGTTCATAAACTCTGAAATGCCCTTATCTGATCATAATCTCTTGCCATTTTCTCTCTGCCTCTACCTTTTATTCCTTAACCTTATTCTTCACAATCCCTCCATCTTTTATTTCTTTCCCTGGTCATCACTCCTCTACCAGCTACATGTCCATTCTTTTCCCAATTTAATTCCTTAGTGAACCATTGCAATTCTACCTTCTCTTTTTTTTCAAATCCCTTGCTCCTAATCCTATTGCTGATTTTATTCTGCCAACACTCAGCCTTGGACTACTACCAGCTTCTACTGTTTTTATTTCTACTAAGGGCTGCTAGATGAAGATAGAGAAAATCATGAAATCATGTTGACCAGATACACTACAAATTTATGTTACAAAAACTCAAGTTGAACCTCACTGCAACAAGGAAATCTTTTTTCATCTCTCTAATTAACTTACTTACTCCTCCACTCATTCCAGCAATTTTTCTAAACCTTTTCTTCCTTCCTCAAACCTCCTATAGCTTCCTCAAACCTCCAGCCTCTCAACTGAGAACTTTACTTCACATTTCATGAAAAAAAAATTAAGACTATTCACTAAAGACTCCCTCTTTTCCCCTCCTGCTGATCTCATATTACTCAGATGCCTTTCCTCATTTTCTCCTTCTTTGCCTCATCTCATATAAAGAGGTAGACCTTCTTGTTAAGAGAAATCCTTCTTCAAGTGCAAATGATTCAATTCTATTCCATTCTTTCTAGCAGGTTCTCCCTCTATCATTCCTATTCTCTCATCTTCAATATTTTCCTATTAGTTACTTCTTTACTGCCTATAAAACCAACCATGTCTCTTTCATCCTCAAAAATATGGAAAAAAGCCATTTGTTCTATTCATCCCTAATACCTATCATCCTATATATCTTCCAACTGAAACTGCTCTCTCTAAAGTTACTAATGATTTCCTTCCAAATCCAATGGCTTTTTCTCTATCCTCATTATCTTTATCCTTTCTTAACTTTTCTACAGGTGTTGGCACTATTGATCAACCTCTTTTCCTTGATACTCTCTGTAATTTTTCTCTAGATTTTTGTGACACTGCCCTCTCCTGCCTGTCTGATTCCTCCTTCTCAATTTCCTTTGCTGGATCTTCATTGATGTTACTCTTGTTAATAGTGAGTGTCCCCTTGGTTCTGGTTTCTCTTCTCTTCTCCATCCATACTATTTCTCTCATGACAGCTCAGCTTTCACAGTTTCAATGATTATCTCTGTGCAGATGATTCATAAATCTGTTTTCCAGCCCTAACCAATCTATTGAATAACAGTTTTAAATCTCCAGTTGCTTGTTGGACATCTCAAAGTAGATATCTCATAGACAATTTAAACACATGTAGAAAAGTGAACTAATTTTCTCTCTCCTCAAATTCTTCCCTCTTGCTAATTTTCTTATCACTGTTGAGTACACCACTTTCCTACTAGTCATCCTGGTTTGCAACCTAGGAACCATTCTTGACTCTTCGTACTCTATAAAATCCAATTAACTGCAAATTCTTAAGCTTTCTACTTTCATAACATCTCTTGTATATGTCCCCATTACCCTGCTACCACCCTGATGCAGACTTGGACTATTGCAGCAACCAGCTGATTGGTCTTTCTGCATTGTCTCTTCTTACTCAGTTCCATCTTCCATTCAGCTTTCAAATTATTCTTTGGAAAATATAGATTTGATCATGTTATTCCCTTATTTAAATAATGACAGTGGTTTCCTTTTACCTCCAGGACCAAATATGAACTCCTCCTTTTGGATTTTAAAGTCTTTCTTAATCTAATATTTTCTTACCTTTCCAATTTTCTTATACCTTCTTCCCTTCCACATATTTTTCAGTTCGGTGATATTAATCACTTTGCTCTTGCTCACCAAATAATCTCTATCCCTAGACCCTATACATTTTTCAGAATTTGTCTTCTTTTCCTGGATTCTCTCCACTTTTTACTTATACCTCCTTTGTTCAGTTGTTTTCAGTCTTGTCCAATACTTCATGACTCTATTTGGGATTTTCTTGACAAAGACACTAGAATGATTTGACATTTCCTTCTCCAGCTCATTTTATAGGTGAGGAAGCTGAGGCAAACAAAATTAAGTGACTTGCACAGGATCACCCAGCTAGTAAGTGTCTGATACCAGATTTTAACTTATGAAAATAATTCTTTCTGACTTCAGGATGGTACTACACCACTTAATTGCCTGGCTTCCTTCAATTTTCAAAAATATATTTTATAACCTTAAATGCTATTTATCCATGGAATGATTCCATAGATTTTGTCATTGTGATTATTCTCAAAAATGGCAATAAACTCCAGTGGCAATGTAACACTAATTAAACTTAACCCTCCTGAGATTTGGTAGAAACTTTTTGAATATCACTTGGCCAGAGAGATTTATAGATTTCTGAGCTGAAAGGGGGACTTTAGAGATTACCTTGTCTGGTGTCCTTATTTTAGAGCAGAAGAAATTGAGGTGCTAATTTTCCAGTTGCGGGATGGATGCTCAGAAAGAATAAATGATTTACCCAAGGTTACAAAGGTCTTAAACGGAAGAGTCAGGACTTGAACTTACATTATCCACCTCTAAATCTTGTACTCTTTCTATGATATTTCCAAACTTGGTAATGAGTCCCTCTGACCATAGAAAGGCTTCCTCAGAGGACAGACATAGTGCCTATCATCATATTCATATCTGAAGACTTTTCTAACTTGGTTAAGATTTGCCAGAACTTACATTCCATATGTTCCTTCAAAGTCTTTGAGAGTAGAGACTGTTTCTGCTTTTGTCTTTGAATTACTAATACTTTACTATAGTGCTTTGCTCATAGTAAGTGCTCAATAAATGCTTTGTCATTTATTCATTCAAGATTGCCACAATAGGGCATCAGACCAGTGGAGGTTATAGCCTGACAACACTAAATCTCTGCAAGTTATTATAATTTTTTATTGAGAGACTAATTCAGGTATTACTATAGGTTTAGTTATCCCATGTGTGCATTTACATATTAATATATTTAAGAATATGATGATAACATTGCATCTTTGATTTGTCATTAAAATTTTAAGTAATAATATTACAAGAAAAAGAAACATTACTTTGGGAGCCACTAGAGAATAATTATATCAAATCCTAGGGAAGACTCGCCTTTAGGGTAGAAGTCAGGCTCAAGATATCTACCAATGTTCTACTCCCTGTATTGCATTTTCTCAGGAAAGGCAAGGAACCAAGAGTATCAAGTTATTGAGTTTTTCTTTCCCATTCTTGACCCTAACCTGTTGATCCTTCATCATGAAAGATCATAGAATTTTAGATTTAGAGGTGGAAGGATATAAATTAATCTTGTTCATTTGCTCCTTTTTAGCAGTGAGTAAGCTGAATCTTAGAGAGGGGAAAACTTGGTGCTAAGTTGTAGAGCAAGAATTCAAACACAGGATGCTTGACTCTAAATCAGACATTCTTTCCACATTACACCACTAGATGTTCTCCTCTTCCCTGTCATCCTCCAAATTTCTTTGGAAACACTATCTACTAGCATTATGGGAATGCTTCTGCTTGTGCTGGGCGGAAGTTGTCTCAATCTGCCAGCCCTATTTAATGTGGGCTCCCAGGCACATACAGAAGCACGACTCTCTCCCACGTTCCAAGTACATTTGACAGGACTGAAGTGGATTAATTAGCGTGAAAGGTCTATCTTCCCTACAACTGTCGGCTGCAGCAATGGAGACCAAGAAAAATCCATTAGATTACACTGAGAGATATCTGAAAGAAAGTTTAGATTAAGTTTATCTCTCGAGGCAATTTTATTAGATAGATTAAGTTTCAGTTCATCTCTCCAAAGACCATAGTAATAACCAGTGTCATGACTTTCAAATCCTTTGGACTGCTGAGGGGAATCAAACATGGTTGTCTTTTTATCCTCTCTTTTACTCCTTAGCATTCTAAAACCCTGCCTAGCTCATCTGTCAAAGGATAGCATTAAGGGGATCAGTGTTGACAAGTGATAGTACAAATTATGTAATGCAGATGACATTTTGCTGCCTCCCTCTGATCTGCAATTCCCACTCTCAATCACTCCTTATTCTATAAAAATATTGTATGAGAAATTCAACCATAGAAGCAATTGGCACAAGTCCCTGAACTCCAGGCAAAATTGTTTGAATGTATGGTATACAAAAGACTTCAGAATGAGATGCAGAGCTCAGGAAGGGTGTTGGAATGACAAGAGGGAAAACTGAGGTGATTCGCCTATAACAATCCAGCTGGTAGCTGCCATGTAAGGTTCAACTACTGGCCTGCAATGTGCTATTGAGTAATGTCATTACTCAGAACATTTGAAAATCCCAGAATTCCAGATAGGGACTGATTTATTGTTTAAAAAAGAACCACCACCATTAGTCTGTTTCTCCATTGAGAATGATTCTAGACCTGGAGAAACTTAATAGAATACAATTCTGAAAATAGAATTGAAATCTAGTCAGTAGAAACAAGAAAACTAAAGGAAGACTTCATGATAGTTTTCCAATAAATGAAGATGCCAACTATGAGTTTATGAAGTATAGGGAAACAAGTCTTGATTGTGGAGTCACAAGATCTGATTCAATTCCTACTTCTGAAAGCTTATTAGGTGTCTGACCTAAAGTAGCTTCATCAGTGATAAAATGGGAAGAGTGGGGAGAGGTGGATCTCTTTACCTCTAAGGTCCTTTCAAATTATAGGTCTATGATCCTGTGATTGTTATCTATGCTCATAAAAGTCCAAATAAAAAGAACAGGCTTAAATTAAAACAGGAGGAATTATGAATATACCTGAGGAGCATTATTTTGAATTGTCAGGATAATCCAAACATCAGCATGAGCTGCAGAATTTTATAGCTTCTTCATTCTCAGAGAAATGAAAGAAGGAAGAGAGTGTTTTAGATACTCTATTTCTTTAGGTTCTCTATGACTCTGAAATTCTGGACTTCTATGGTCATGAGACTGATGGGGGGGGAAGACACTGAAACACATTCCTGGAGGTCCTAGATGTATCATATTCTGTACTATGTTATAGGAAAAATTTTATTCATTATTTATTGTTTGTACAATCAGACTTTTGGAAGGTATTTCAGAATAAATATTTCTTACGCATTGCCTTAGAGATGAGCATAATAGAACTGAAAGGATACTGAGTTTGGATTCCAAGGGTTCAGGTAACTACTTTCCTACTTATTAAAGACTAAGTATGAAATCTTGGATGATTTTCTGCTATGGATAATTCAGTTCTGGGGAGTTGTGTTTTAGAAGGGACGTTGCTAAGTTGAAACATATCCAGAGGAGAGATTAGGAGGGTGAAGGGACTAGAATTAATAACATATGAGACTTGATTAAAGAAATTGGGGATATTTATGGTAGAGAATAGAAGATTTAAGAGGGGAGGGGTAGGAAAGATAGTTGAAAATCTATCATATTGAAGAAGAATTAGGTCTGTTTTACTTGATCAGAGAAGGCAGAAAAAAGGAACAATCAGTGGAAGCATCAAAGAAGTCAAATTGAGCTTCATGTAAGGAAAATTTCTAATAATTAGCATTTACTCTATAATGGAATAAAAGTAATGGAGTCCTTCCCTCTAGACATCTCCAGGTACAGGCTCAATGACCACTCATCCGCTATATTGTAAAGCAGAGTATTGTTCAGATACAGGTTAGACTAAATAAATTGCCTCTGATATTCCTTCAATTATCAGATTCTGTGAGCCTAAGATGCTGTAACTGTACCCTTGGGCTTCAGTATCTTTATCTGTATAATGAAGGAAGGTGGACCAGAGGATCAAAATTTTAGAATGGAGGGAGGTTTTCAGAGATTTTTAAGGTATCTTTTAGTTCTAAATCTTTCAAATCTAAATTTCTATCATTAAAGGTTCACTTCACACCAGCTCTCTCATTCTGGAAGTTCATTGCATTATAGTTGTCTTTTCTGTACTTGGTTGGTTCTTTCCATAGCTTCCATTTTAAGAAAGACGGCCAAGCCAACTATTGTTTCATTTTCCTGTAGACTCCATCTCTGCCAGTATCCTTTCTTCCTCTCCCACCTCATCTTATTGCTTTTATTTCTAGAATTTAGCACAGAGAGGACTTGGTATACAATAAGTACTTAATAAATAATTATTGATTAAATCTTTATTCTCTTACTGTTTAAAAATCTTAATAATCTGATGCAATGTGACATCTGCCAAAGGGTTAAGTTGTTTAAAAAGCTGTGTTCAAGTTCTGCCAGTAACTCTATCAGCATGGAGTTAATGAGATATAGCATTTCATCAGCTCATTCCCAGAACCAGAACCCTAAGGAAAAGCTTCTCATTGGTTCCTCCCATTAAGCCACATCCTATTATCTTCTGGGCACATTTGCTGATAGTTACTCAGTGACTGGTTATAGAACAGCCTGTTAAGAACTATCATCTTATTCTATACTACCATCAATTCCAGCTCTTCATATTTGGGATCCCTGGCTGGATAAGTTGTTTCTCCTTTGAGTTTCTCAGTATCCTAGGCTAGAAAATATCTCAGCTCCACAGACAAGGAAACATCCAGATTCTGTGAGTAATATGATTCAAGACTTCATTTTGCTATGAGGTCTTCTTTAGCAAAACAAATAGAATTTTATTAATCTTATTTTTTTGCCCATTTCCTGAAAAAGGCCCTCATGTCAAAAATCCCCTTGTAAGTTATGCTTTGGTTTTCCATTATAAATTTTATTAACTGCTTTTTTATTAGCAATCTTATTACAGTTGATCTGCACATGAATAGAAACAATTTACAAATGATCAAGGTTAGATTGAAAAGACTATAAACTCCATGCAAAGTGTTACAAATTATTTACTGGTTTAGCACAAATCTGCATATAGATTGAGGAAGTCAATCAGATAGGCACCTTTAGGTTTACTCCACAAGCTGTGATTGTGGAGGTAGTCACAAACCTTGTACACAAAGTGCAGAATAGAAATGGAAATAAGTAGATTCATTTGTCAAATACTCCTCATTTATTTTGAACATTCAGGGCACAGACTTTCTGGCAAAGGAAGGAGAGTCAGAGGAATGACAAAATAGCAAGGTTACATTATTGAAGGTAGGGTTATTATAAAGTTAAGGCTGGAAATCCTGGATTCAATTTCATCTCAGAAGGTAAAAGCTTTCTGTGCCAGGTTAGTTTTTTAGCCCATTTCAATTATTTTCTTAACCAAATCCTTTGCCAATCAAAATTAGAACTGACACAGTATATTCCTTACAGGAAGTGATGGAAGTGCAGTCAACCTTGGGTAAAATTGTGAATGACACAAAGTCTGTCTTTGATGTCAATCACTTCTAACCCTTCCCCTATACACATATGAATACTTCTGTTCTTATAATCTTTCCCTTCAGAGATCAGGTAACCTCCTTGCCCTCATATCAAAATTTAGTCTCTGATTCACTCAAATACTCAAATGAATCTGTAAGCAACATGGATGTTAATTTCAATAAGACTAATCATAATCCATCCAGGTATGCCCATAATATATGGGTATTGTCCATATACTCCCAAAGTTTGTTCACGATGAGAAAACTCAACTTTCTGGGATCTTTCATTCATTGTAAGTGCAATGGAGGCAATGAGTTGTGCATTAGCTGGATAATCGTTTTCTTTTTTTTTTAATTTATTTTATTTTTAATTTATGGAATAAATAAATATTTCCATAACATAGTATAATAAAAAGATGGTTACATATGAAATTGCAAATCTATTATGTACAATTTGCTATTTTTTTACAAAATTAAACATTTTCTTTTTTAAATCCTTCATTTCTTTGATAGTATCCTTTGCTCCAGTTGCCCTTTCTAGTCTCTTATTTGTTTTGTTATTATAATCTGCTTATACTTATCATATGCCATTCTGTTATTCTCTGACTGATGCTAATTTTTACTCCTTAGGGGACCACAAGAAAGAATACTAGCTCTTAGAGTCAGAGGACCTGAACTTATATTCCACTTCTCATACTTATTATATGTATAACATTGGACAAATCACTTAAATCTCTTTGAGTCTCAGATTCCTAATCTATGAAACAAGGGAGATGATATTTGAACTCTAAATTTCATAAAAATATATAATAATTTCAATAATAATATATAAACTTTATAGAATATATAAATAATAATAAAGCATTTACATGATTCTTTAAGGTCTACCTAGTGTTTTACAGATATCTCCATACTTTACAGTTATCTCAATTCTCTCCACAATTCACTGAGAGGTGGATATTATAATTATCCCCACTTTACAAATGAGGGTACTGAGAGAGAGTAATTAAGTTACTTGCCAGAAGTCATACCATGAATAGCTGAAAACCTGATTTGAATTCAGATCTTCCTGTCCCTAGGTGCAGTGTTCTATTTACAATACCACCTAAATCCCTAGCAATAAAAGATGAATGAGTTGAAAATCATCTGCATTTTCCCAAACTAAAGGAAAATTTGCAGTTTTCCAAAGAAAGTCTAACTTTTAGGGGCGGCTAAGTGGTACAGTGGATAGAGCACCGGCCCTGGAGTCAGGAGTACCTGAGTTCAAGTCTGGCCTCAGACACTTAATAATTACCTAGCTGTGTGGCCTTGGGCAAGCTACTTAACCCCATTGCCTAGCAAAAAAAGTCTAACTTTTTCTTCTTTTATTGGACCATATTAAATATTGAGCTAAATTCATTGTTCATTTAGATCTATATGATCTAATATCTATATCTTGCATATACACATAAATATATATACATATAGTTTATCTAAATTATATATAATAGAGTATTCATTTTGAGTTATAAATGACTGATAACCAGTGCAATTCCATTTAAGATTATCTGCATTTGGCATTTAAATACTCACTCAATAGTAGGATTTCAATCCTAATTCAGAAGGTGCAGAAGATTTTAGTTTGAAGAAAGGCTACTCCAAACCAGAACAACACATATTTGTGATCTCTTTTTCATTTTCCAAATCACTTTCACTCCTATTATTTCTTTTCTTTGTGACCTTATAGCATGGAAAACAACATGATGTGGTTGGGCAATCTGGTTCCAGGATTTCCTTGGACACTGTGGGATCCTGAGTAAAACTGTTTATCATTAATTTCTATGCACCTTAAGGAGCTCATCTATAAAATAGGGATAAAGATGTCTGAAAACAGGGATATAGACCGCATGACCCCTTAAAGTCCTTTCTTATTGTAAGATGTAGGCTTGTCATTACTTGATTGTTATTTGGAGAGCCACAATAGGATTAGTTTTCTTTCTTTTTTGAGAAAGGAGAGAACATTTTGTGAACCACCATCCATGACTTTGGAGATTGCTAGCTAATGAATAAGTAGCTTCATTTTAATTGCTTGGGAGCAGATTTGCCTTTTGCAACTTTGGTGCTTGTCCATGAGTCATATGGGCCATTCAGGGATTCCATGTAATTAAATAACAATAGCAATTTATTCATTTTCTTTTCTTTTTGCCAAGGTTGCAGTCCTTTAATGAAGGGAATTCTGGAGTAGCCTCCCATCCCCTGAAGCCTAAAGTGGGTTAGCCTTGGTATCTGTGGAAATAAAAGAAACATTCCTCAGTACATATGTGTTGGAAGAGTATGGAATAAGGAGAGGGAGTTTCTCAAATAACTAATTCCATCCCTCTTCCTACTTGCTTACTAACCCAAGTCTTCTGCTCATGTGGGATTTAGACTCTTAGCAGTCATTAAGTCTTCCAGGGTCTTCAAGAGCCCATTCAGTGTGAACTTTAAAAAGTCAATAAAGGCTCTGAAGGAACTTTAAGCTGTGATATGAGTGGTTAATCCTTTGTTTCTCCTGGAATCCTTACACAAAGTCCTCAGGAGTTGAAATTTGGTCAAGTTGAAAAGTAAACTAATCATGGTAGGCCCTTTGTGCTTCTATTGTTAAGGTTGTGTCAGCATTTCCAATCTATACTTAGTTTCTTTTGGGGATTTACAATTCAGCTTTGAATTTTATTTTGTTGTTATTGGGATTTTTGGCTCTGGGTCAAGTAACATGAGAGTCCCAGTATTGTATCAAAAGGCCTTCATTGTTTCTTTTTAATCATTGCTCAAAATCTGCTTCTATAAAACATATGTGCATATATCCATAATGGAAAAAAAAGCACAAATTCTGGAACCAGAGAATCTTGGTTGAAATAACTTCCATCTGTGTGACCTTGAGAAAGTCACTTAAGCTCCCTGAGTCTCAACTTCCTTATCTCCAAAAAAAGAGAGTCAAACTACATGGCTTCTGACATACCTTTCTGTATCAGTATGTTTCCCTCTAACTTTACAGACCATTATATATGCTAACTAGGGCAAGAAATATTAATTTGACTTAACACCATTCAATGCTTGCAATCAAATTTTAATAATCAGAATGTAAACAATATCTTGCTCTTAGAACAAATTACCAGCCTGAATCTTAGGGGTTTTAATAATTTTTTTTCATATCAGACTCACAATATATTTGCATTTCTTTACTTGAGTTGTTGGCACACTTGTCCAATTATCTTCTGAGGCATGTAGATAGCACAAAGAATGAAATACTAGACCTGGAATCAGAAAGAACTGAATTCAAATCAGAACTTAGATATTTACAAATTTTGTACTTAATCGCACTCTGATTTAGTTTTCTCACCTGTAAAGTTGACAATATTAGCACCTCCCTCATTGAGTCATTGTGAGGATCAAATGAGGGAATATTTGTAAAGTTCTTAGCCCATTCCCTAGAGTATACCAGACATTAAATAAATGCTTGCTTCCTTCCTCCTTCCCTTGTTGGGGGATACACATTATCCTAAATCATCATGATGTAGGTGATATCTGAATAAAGAGGAAATACTGTACACACACACACACACACACACACATATATATATATATAGTTACATGAGCATACATACATAAAAGAGTCAGTACTACTCTCTGCCTAAGATTTAGCACAGGGACCTTATATTCTATTAACTACAAATAACATACAATCATACCATTTTTTAAAATTTTAAATTAAAAGTAATGTAAAATTTATTTAAAAAATTTTTCAAGTTAAATTGAGATAAGCACAAAGAAGGGATTCAGACAAGTTGCTTTAAAAATCTGAGGAAATGCAGTTCACTTCCATGTGGAAAGGAAGAGGAGAAATCAGGGAAAGCATTATGGAAGAGATGACACCTAAAAATATATATACATATATATATATATATATATATATATATATATATATATATATATAGTTAAAGGAAGGGAATTTTTTACTAGTCAGAGGCATGGAGATTGAAGAGGGAAGGATAATAAGAGAGGGTGAGGGGGGCAACAATGTGCAATCTAATTTGGTTGAAGGGGCAGTGGATACAGCACCAATCCTGGAGTCAGGAGGACCTGAGTTCAAATTCAGCTTCAGACACTTAATAATTGCCTAGCTATGTGATCTTGGGCAAGTCACTTAACCCCATTGCCCTGCAAAAAAAAAAAAATTGGTTAAGTGAAAAGTATGTGAAAAGAAGAATTGTGAGATAAGATTGGAAAGTTTGTGAAAGCCTTGAATAGCAGGTGGAGAAAAGTTTATACTGATTTTGTTAAGCAATAAGAAGTCTCTGATGACTTTTGAAAGGAAGACTGATATAATCAGAGTTATATTATAGGATAATTTATTTGGACAGTGATACAAAGTACAAAGGGAAGATTGAAGGTAAGAATATTAAATGGGAGAAATGTAGTACAGTAGTTGAAGTTGGAGTGAGTGAAAGGAAAGAAAAAACTTGAAAAATACTATGAAGATAGACCTATAAGGCTGGGCAAACTTATTGATGCTAAAGAGTAAAGGAGACAGAAAAGATAATATTAGACTTCAAGACTAGATAACTGGGAAATTGGAGGTACTATCAAGACACAGGGTGATCTATTAGACTTGTAAGTCACCAAAAGCTCGGTTCAAATCTCAACTTTCTTGTTTTGTGATAAAGGACAATCACCTACTTACTCTCATCTTCGGTTTCTACACATGCTAAAGAGGCACAATGTTGTGATATCTTCTGCACAGAATCGCTGTGAGCTTCAAAGGAAAAAAATAAGTAAAATGATTTGCACAATTTAAACTACTATATACATGCCTGAATTATTATTAAAAGAAATAGTTTAATCACATGACCAACAAAGTAGTAGACTGCACAATTTCTCTTACTTTACAAGGCCTCATACTTCTATAAATAACAATGAAGAAGAAATAAAACAATTCCAGCTATCTAGCCCTTGATGAGCTAATAACTTCCTTTAATACCTGACATGCTTACTGTACATACCTTCACTCATAATAACTCAGATTCCGTCAGGGCAGTACAACAAGATTCATGGTCTTATGCTCTAGGACCATCATGAAAAGTTGAGTATCAGTGAAAAAAATATGTTCAATAAGACAGACGAAGTTATCCTACAAAAAAAGATATGAATAGATTTTTCCTTAGCAATTACCTCAGATAATAGAAACAGAAAAAATATGGCAACTGAAGAGGCTATAATGAAATAAATTGCCTCAGAAAAAAGGAGGAAAAACCTTAAGCATACAGTATTACTGAATCTCACAATCAGGTTCACAAGGAAATGTCTACCATGGGACAATATCTCTATCTTCCTTATTTTCAGTAAGAAATAGTAGATTTGAAAGTAAGGCACAATAGAGCAAAGGAGAGCAAGATATATATGGAAATAACATAGACACTGCACAGAAAAGAAATAGAGAACTTGGAAAAAGTTTTGTAGATAAAAGATGATGATCAATTACATATTGGAAGTTTTGAGTTTGAGGTGATGTTAAAATATGTGATGTTAATGTCCAGCAGATAGCTGGAGATATGAGATTGATATATTGTTCATTTACATGGAGATGATTGTTGAAACTGCAGCAGTGAACAAGATCCAAAAAGGAGAGAGAGTAAGTTAAGACTAAAAAGTAGGCCAAGGATAGAGACTTGGAGAACACCAGTGTTTAAGAGTAAGAAAAAGAGGAAAAATCAATGAAAGAGACTAAAAAAGGAATTTTCAGACAGAGAGTAGAGCTAAATACAATGGAATAGAAGCCAAGAGATCATCAAAATCAAGATAATCAAAAGCTGCAAAGAGATTAAGGAGAATGAGAACTTTACAATAAGGATGGGGGGAGGGAAAGCATTGGGTTTGTTGATGAGGCCTTTAATGATTTTGGAAAACAAAATGTCAGCAGATTAGTAGAATGGAAATTGGATTGAATGGAACAACTAAATGAGTTGGTGGAAAGAGTTGGTATAAATAAATATATAAAACTTTTTAATATTTTTCTAATTAAGGGGAAAAGAGTACAGAGCAAAAATAATTGAGAAATATAGATTTTTATCTTGGTTTTGTCATTAGCTCACTTTGGACAGGTCATTTCAACTTTTAATTTCCTCATCTACTAAATGTAAATAATTTCCCACCTTTGTACCTCACAGGATCTCTGCAAAGGATACATGACTCTTTTTAAAGTTTAAAAAACCATTCTTGTAGTTTGTGTATGGCCAAAGACTATGTCATCTCCATCTTGGAAAGTACACAGCATAAGGTATTTGGTCCTCAAAAAATGAAATGACTTGTTCACATAAAAAAATTTATTATCATGCTAAAATTGGAATCTGGACCTTTTAGTAATTCAAACAACATTTATAAAATTTTAACTATTTACTAGCACTTTGCATTAGGGTTATAAAGAGGGAGAATAAGATAAATCATTGCTATCTAAGAGTTTACAATGTCCTAAAAGAAAGGAGGAAAATGAAAAGGACGTGTACACACAAGTAAAGACAAAATATATTTTTAAAAAATATAAAACAATTCAGGATTAATCTGGAAGGTCTTTTGGAGAAGGGGGCACTTGAGATGTAACTTAAAGGGAGATAGGGGTTTCTAGGACTGTGAACAGAGAAAGACTTGGAAACATGAGGGACATAGAGACTAGAGGTGGAATGTCATGCATTTGAAACAATAAGTGGTCTATTTTGACTGGAAATTTGAGTACGTGAGGGGAAGTAGTGTATATTATGAAGGACTTTAAATTCCTGAATTTGAGAAAAAGCCTCTTTTTGGAGAAATCAAGAGACATGGTCAGACTTGTTCTTTAGGAAGATTGCTTTGGCAGTTGTATGGAGTTTGGATTGGAGACACCAGAAACAGGAAGATCAATTAAGAGCCCAGTCAGAGGACATTAGTAGTCTGGAATAGGAAAGTAACAATGTAAATGCAGAGAAGAGGAGGGAGCTAAATGCTGTTGGAGTGGGGTAGAATAAATAGGATTTGGCAAATGACGGGAAATATAGCGGATGAATCAGAAGAAATGAATATGTGGTTGAAGCTATCAGTCTGGATAAATGGAAGGTTGTTAGTACCATGGACAGAAATGGAGGAAATTACTGGAAGGGTTTAGTTTAGAGGAAAAACTAACAGAATACATTAGTTCTGTTTTGGCGATGTTATATTTGATATGCATGTAGGGTTTTGCTTTTCTACACAGATGTCTTCCATTGCAGAGATTTAAGCCAATGGATGTTTTTAATTCAGACAGAAAATATTTGTGCAGTTTGACAATCTGGTGAAAACTATGGAGTGAGTCCTTCTCAGAAAAATGTTTTTAAGTGCATAAAATAAAATATATTAGTTTACAAAGGAAATCAATTCTACTGAAATACAGTTCTATTGTTCTTTCTATTTAAAATATTATGTATATATAAAAATCTATTTTATATGTGTGTAAATGTATACATGTATATATATATATGATGCACAATAAATATCATGTATCAGTATATGCATGTATGTATACATGTGCAAGTTCACAGACCCCAGTTTAAATCTGGCTTAAAGAAAATGATAGGCCAGAAGCCTAAAGTCTCCCTTCCTAGATTCTAGGAGCTTAACTCAGTAAGATCCCCCATAGAATCTCTGGCCTGGCTTTCTCTTCTGCTAAGATCCATACCATGCACCAGAACAAAGATGCAACTTTCAAGAGGGGCCAGGAACTCTCAAGTGCTTTTCTCCTTCACATTCTGGCTTTGCTTGGAGCTGCTTGTTCAATTCCAGTACAGCTATTGTTCCACAAGGTTGACTTGCAACACATCAAATCAGGAAAAGCTACTTATTGCAATCCCCTTGTTCACTGATTGGAACCTTGAATGCTCTGCCTTCTCTAATAAATAACTTGCAGTGGTCAAATTCAGCCTCAGCATTTATTTAGAAAGTGGAACCACAAGCACAGTGAAAGAGACTCTGAAGCAATGCATGAAGAATTAATCAAGTCAAAAATAAATCAGGAAGACACACCATTCCCTTCTTGCTTTATCTACTTGTATCACCCCATAGTATCTTCCTCAGCATGTGCCATGGACTCCTTTGAAATTCTAGTTAAAACTATGTAAGGATCTCTTTAAAAAAGAGATTATATGATGAAAAGCTGGAATCAATCAATCAATACTATTTATTAAATAATTTCTAAAAGGGTCTATCATGGTCATTTACTCTAGGGGTAATCTAACTAGATCAGAAACCTGTTTTTGTACAATCAAGCTAAGAATGAATTTTATAGGTTTTTTCAATACAATGATCATGATCTCGTCCACATCATACCCCTTAACCCATTGTATAGATGAGGCAATGAGTCTAGAGGGGAAAAAATTATTTTACTAATGACTATATCCTCATATAGCCAAGTCTCACAGTGTCCCCTTCAGTATCTCCATTAGTTTTTGCTTAAAGAACCCACTTTTATATAACTCAATCTTTTCATTCAGCAGTTGGGTAATACAGAGAATATATAACTGTTTCTTCTCCGTTCTTCACTCTTACACCCATAAACAATCTCCGACTATATGCAGGTAGCCAGGGATTTACTTGGACATTAAAGACAACAATGAAGACTAAGATCAGCTCTACATATTGATGCTAGATTATCAATCTGCAACACAAGTCCATCTTTCATTTATTTAGCCAACAAGGATTCTTTAAGAGTTTATTCTTGGGGCAGCTAGGTGGCACAGTGGATAAAGCACCAGCCCTGGAGTCAGGAGTATCTGGGTTCAAATCCGGTCTCAGACACTTAATAATTACCTAGCTGTGTGGCCTTGGGCAAGCCACTTAACCCCATTTGCCTTATAAAAACCTAAAAAAAAAGAGTTTATTCTATTCTAGTCATTTTGATAGAGAAGAGTAGAAGTATGAGAATGCCCCAAAAAGAATCCTTCAGAGTTAAAGTGTAAGAACTGGGAAGCTCTCACAGCATCCTACACTAGATTTCTCCTCCTAAGACCAGTACTCTACCATTAGGGAAATGAACTATAAGATCAAAGATTTAAAAGAGAACTTTACAGCTAAGGATATTGAGACTTAGAGTAATACAGTGTCTTGTCCAGGGATACATAGGTGACAAGTGGCAGAGTTAAGTTTCAATTCTTCTTTGACTCTAACCAAAGTGATAATTCTCATTACACTATGAATTCCTTGGAAGGTGTCCCATTGCAGCCAGGGCTATTAACAAATATCTTGACCTATGTCTTGCCATTGGACTCCAACAATTCTGGAAGAGAGAGTGAGGTTGACAATTTGGCACAGCTTTGCCTCACTTAAATCCAGTTCACTTGCAAATCAACAAATCACCCTCTTGATATCATTAGTCCTCTTTTAGGAGAAAGGACAAATAATAAAATGAGCTCCTTGAAGTCATGGAACACAGTTGTGTCCTTTTTTGTATTATTGGTCTTTAGCCCAGTATTTGGTGCATGGTACCAAATAACTTGACTTGTTCAAGTATTTTGTTACATGGTTAACAGCCAATGTTATATTAAATGTTCATTAACAATAAAGTAGAACAAGGCTTGGGATAACAGGAACAAATTAATTTGCTGCAGATGGGATAGGAACATTTAAAAGCATGGTTAGTGTAAAGCATTTCTTGTTCTTCTTTTTGGAATATGCTAAGCTAAGAGGATGTTGTGGACTGCCCACCTTTCTTTACCTTTAGTTTGTCAAATCATTAGGTAGATCCTGGAAAAGGATGCCACTGTAATTTATCAGGCAACATGTCCCCTAACATGAAAGGCAGGGGGAACATCAGGGCTGTCTTTGTTCTCTTTGGCAAGCTCCATCGAAGCACATTTGCAAGGCACTGTTGTTTGCTTGGCTTCAGCAACATACGAGCAATTACTCCAGTCTGGCCCACCCCAACACTACAGTACAATGCCAGCTTCTCTGCTTTCTCTTCATTGCTTTAGCAGACAACAGGGAGGCCAGGAATGCATTTTGCCATGCTGTTTCCCAAATGAGCAGCACAAAGGAATACATCCAACTCCATCCCAAACCTGGAAATGCTCCACCAGCAGGTCTGGCCCCAGGAAGGATTATGCAGTGGTACAGGTTTGTTTCATGCCTTTTGCAGTCTCCTTTTTCTCCCTGTACAACTCTTCCCAATCCCCAAGGATTCCTCCCTTCAGCCTGGTAATGCTCAATCAAAATATTTAGATGACCAGAACTTGCTTTTAATGTTTTCAGAATGTTGATTGATACATTTTGTTTTTGCATCATGTTAATACATCATCTTCTGGGGTTATAATTTTGGGTTGGGGATAGATTTGTTGCTTTCTATGGTTCCATCTCTGGAGTTTCTTGGGATTTTCATAGCCTTCCTTCTCTACCCTTCTTCTATTCCTGATAATAAAAACAAAAAGAGAGAAAAACAAAGTAGTTATTTAGAAAAATTTTAATAATCTAATTAATCAGTAAGAATTTATTAAGTACCTATTATGTATCAAACCCTGTTTTAAGACTGGAAATTAAAAATAACAGTGATAAAAGACAGTCCCTGCCCTCAAGGCCTGATCTAATGGAAGAGAAAATATGTAAACAAATATATGCAAAGCAAACTATATACAAGACAAATAGGAAATAATTAGCAGAGGCAAAGTACTAGAATTAAAAGGGTTTGGAAAAGGCTTCCTTTACAAGATCGGATTTCAGTTAAGTTTAAAGGAACTGGGAGAGGCAAGAAGTTGGAGTGGAAGATGAAGAGCATTCCAGGCATGAGGAGGCAACGAGAAAAAAAATGCCTGCAGCTTAGAGATACAATGTGCAGGAGGCCAATGTCAAAAGATATGTGTTGAGGCAAAATGTGTAAGAAAACTGGAAAGGTAGAAGGGACTAAATTATGAAGGATTTGAATACCAAGCAGAGCATTTTGTATTTATTTCTTAAGGCAATAGGAAATCACTAGGGTTTATGGAGTAGACTAAAGGGCGACAATGGGACCTGCACTTTAGAAAAATCACTTTAGGAGAGAAATAAAAGATAAATTGGAGTGGGGAGAAGTTTGAGGCAGACAGACTCACCAGCAGGCTATTCCAATAATCCAGCTATGAGGTGATGAGGCCTCCACTAGAGGGGTGGCAGTATCAGAGGAGAGAAGAGAATGTATTTAAGAGATGCAGGTTGAATATTAAAGGTGAGAGGCAGTGGGGAGTTGAGAATAGCTTCTAGGTTGCCTGAGGGACTAAGAAGATGGTATTTTTCTGTTTAGTAAGAGAGAAGATAGGAAGCAGGGTTGAGAGAGGGTTTAGGGATAAAGAATAAATTGAGTTTAAGATGTCTAATGAAATTTAGTTTAAGATGTCTGAAAGACACTCCGTTTTTGCAAAAAAAGAGATGGAAAGGCATATTTCCTCAGTTTTGTGGCCAATTTTGAGCAATATGTTTACACAATGTTTTGTTTCTTTTATTCCACTTCTATTTGAATTACTGCAGACACAGCAAATATTAGTTTCCTAGTTTTGCTTACTTTCCCCCACATCAGTTCGTATAAGTCTTTTGATTCTTCTTGACCATTGTTTCTTATAGCCGTCATTTGCCATTGCAATTATGTCTCACAATTTATTTTACAATTAACCAGTATCTACATTGTTTCTAATTCTTTGCTACCGCAAAAAGTGCTACTATGAAATTCTTGGTATCTAATGATTTCTCTGTTTTAGCAGAACTTGGTCTTTAGAAAGACTGATGTCAAATCAACAATGTATTCTTAGTGTATATCCAAGACACAGATTCTTTCCCAGGGGGGATTTTTGTGGTTTTTCATTTGAATTTCTTATTCTGGAAGGGAAGACGCTGTTTCAAAGGAATTTCAGAGGACATTTCAAAGCCCTTGACTCCCTGTTCAAAATATTGTTCATTCTGTCCACTAGAATAACACTCTCTCCCACAAGGGAGAGGAATACACATTCTTTAGAGGTTGTTAATCAGCCATGGTGATATTTTGTAGTTATTGCTGAGGAGAACGTTCAATAGTTATGGGCAATGGGAAACAAGGCACCATGGACTCATTCATATCCTTAAAACAGGACCCAAAAGTCATGAGCAGTCTAAGTATGTTGGGAGCAAACATCTTCAAATTGTGTATCTTCAAAACACTGATTGTACATTTTGTTCTTTTTTTGGAATAAGTCATTCCAAATGATTGTATAATGAATTGTTACAGTTACTTGCCTCTATGAAGGCTATCCTGTTCTGCAAATTAGAGCAAAGGTGCAAAAATTTCCAAGACAAGGTGGAAGAGGGGAAAGTACTAGTATTGCTTTACATGTAAATTAATATAATCTTTAAAAAAACCTTTTTGTATCTTCCACCTTAATACATGTTACTTTTTAAAAAATTGTCAACAATAATGTATGGCCTCCTAAAATCCCTCCCTGCCCCCAACATAGATGTGAATGACCCTGAGTTTTATGAGATTGGTGCCAGTACTTGGAGGAGGGGAGGAGCTTTACCTGTATGCTGACTTTAAGACAAGTTCAAATGAAAATTAAAAAAAAAATAAGACCCATAAGAAATTTAGGAAATGTCCAGGATCAGGGAATAAATTCTAATTGTGGTTTTCCTTCCTTTTTCTTCTCTCAACAGAATAATGTAATGAGATGTAAATTTATTAGGAACTAGGCAGTCTAGTTACACCTCTGCCACTGGCTAGGAAGGAGAGATCAGGTCCCTGAAGAATGGGTAAATAAAAAGGATGGCAAGAAACAAATGTTTACTATGCGTTTTGCTAAGTGCTTTACAAATATTATTTCATCTGATCTTCATATTAACCCTGTGTTGTTGCTGTTTTACAGTTGTTTCAGACTCTTTGTTACCTCATTTGAGATTTTCTAGGCAAAGACTAGAAGTGACTTGCATTTACTTCTCCATTTGATAAATGAGGAAACTGAGGCAGGAAGGGTTAAATGACTTTTCCAGAATCAAATAGCTAGTAAGTATCTGAGACCAGCTCACAAAGATGGGTCTTCCAGACTCAAGGCCTGACACTCTGCTTATTATACTACTTAGCTGTCCAATAATTTTACATGGGAGGAAACTGAGGCACAAAGAGGTTAAGTAATTTATACAGATTATTCAATTAGGGTCAGAGGCAAGATTTGAACTCTATTTTTCCTGATTTCAGAGCTAGCACTCTTTTCTATTCTGTCACCAGCTGCCTCAATACATAATTAGAATGATTTTTGAAAAGTTGTTTCTGAATTCTTCATCTATAAAATAGGTTTAGCAATAATTTATCAAATGGGGTTGATTTGAGAATATATATACATATATATAAATATAAACATATACTTATTTATATTACATATATACATATAATACACTTGATGCCATATGGCAGGGAACTTTGATCCTACTTGAAGGAATAGCTTAAACTGGAAGATCTTGGAAATCACTTTGCCAATGCTCATTTGTTTTATTATTGCTTCTCTTATAGGGATGCTTGTATTTTGCTGATATTCAGTTATTTTTCAAATATATCTGTTTCTTTATCATCCTATTTGGGATTTTCTTGGCAAAGATACAGAAGAAATTTTGCCATTCCAACTCATTTTACAGAAAGGAAACTGAGGCAAACAGGATTAGTGACTTGATTAGGATCACATAATTGGTAAATGTCTGATACAGATTTGAACTCAGGTCTTCCTGATTCCAGGCCCAGCATTCTATTCCTGTGCCATCTAGCTGCAGATGTCATATTTCTATAGGATTTGAAATTAATAGATACAAGAGAATCTAGGAAACCACAAAGCTGTTTTTGTATTTTGTTTAATACTTGACTTCATGAAAAGCACTTTGTCAGTCATAAAACATTTTAAAAATACAAACTGTAATTACTACTATCATTGATGAAAGTGGTTCTGGCTGTATCCATCTACTTTTCAGGGTATACTGGATAAAAGGCCCACTATTTTTCTCTATAAAATCCTTTCTCACCTCCTCTTGCCTAACCTCAGATTGTGTTAGAACTCATATTCCTTATTTATTATACATGTCTGCATATTGTCATAATTGGGTTGTATAATATTGCACGCAGACTAATCTGAAAATGATTTCTGCTGAATAGAAATTACTTATTTTGATTCCTCAGGGGTTTGTTTTGTCAAAACTCATGTAGTATTTAGCGAAGTAATCACTATTCAATTGTAGAGCCTGGGAAATGTAGAATTAACCTAATAGAAGTGGAAAGAATGCAGTGAACAATGGTGCTGACCTTGTTTGCTTGATTATTAATGGTGTTTCATCTAATTTACACGGCCTAACCTTGTGTGCAGAAAATGAAGGGCACCCGTGTACCTTTTTATCTTCCAAGCCCTAATTAGGTATGTAATATATCAGATGAGCACTGCATAAGAATAAAAAGAGGTATATTTCTCAGTTTCTTGCAGAAACCACTTATGAAAAAGGTTTTTCTTCCTGGAGACAAATATTTTAACTTTCACAGCTGATGCAGAACTGCAGAAGATGTGGTCCAGTGGTCCATTCCACTGAGTGGTTGTTAGGCAAAATACAACTTTGAGTGGCTCATCTTTATGGTCTTGATGGGCTACATAAAAGTATTTTGAAATCAAAATAAGGAGAGGAATAGGGAGGGCCTCGAGCTGTGTACTTCTTCTGTCTGTACCTCCTCTACAACTGATAGTGAGTTAACCATGGAGAGATAGTGATTTGTCCGTTAGAAGCTATCTATCAGAGGTGGATCTGAACTCAATTCTTCCAAACTTCCAAACTTGATCTTTATCCACTACACTATGATTCTTCTCTGTTGGAATAAAAACATCAATATTCGCTCTCCCATGTTCTACAGGCTTAGCAATTGTACTTATGGGGCCAGATCACAGCATGATGGTGAACTTTGTCTCTAGTCCTCATCCTTCCAATCAAGAATCTTGTCCTTTCTTTGCAGGCAATTGAGGTTAAGCATCTTGCCCAGGGTCACACAGCTAATAATTGTCTGAGGTCAAATTTGAACCCAAATCTCCTGACTGCTGGGCCATCTAGCTGCCTAATTCAGAGACTTTTCTGTAAATCCTTTCTAAGTGTTCTGTGTTGTCTCACTTTCCCCATACCCTGAGCCTAAGGAAGTAAATTCCATTCATTTCAACAAGATTTGTTAAGTGTCTATTACATATCAGGCATTAAACTAGGGATGGTTTTTAGAGCAACTCCAAAATCTGAAATAGTATTAGGAATAAATTAATTAGGTAGTTTGGGAAGGAGGGAACCAGAAGGAAGAAGTGGCTTCCTTTATAAATCTTTGTTAGCTTATATTATTTAGATTCCAGACAAGGGCATAAGGACATTTACCTGACTGGACTCACATAGGAAGTAGGTAGTCTCCAAGAGATGGGCAGGTTGTGATTGTATATCAGCTGCTAAATAGATATAATTTGGGAAGTCCAAAACATAAAGTTGGGTGCAACTCAAAACAATAATTTTTAGCAGATTTGGAACAAAAACTCGGTGGCATCCAAAAAGCCTAGATGACCAAACAGCTTCCTGAGGTCTCTGAGGTCATCCTAAATTCCACAGGAAATTTTTGGGTTAGACAATGTTCTAGTCACATAAAGATAACTTCAATAATATTAATAAATACTCCCAAAAATACAATAAAATTTTGCCCTACACTAGATTCTAGAATCATAGATCTAGAATAAAAGAAGAACTAAGAGGTCATTTAGTTCAGCCCCTTCATTTTACAGATGAAGAAAGTGGACCAGAAAGATAAAACCATTTGCTCAAAGTCAAAGGTTGTAAAAGACAGTCAGGATTCTAAGTCTTTTGACTTAGAGATAAGTCAAATTGCATTTGATATTTGGTACAATTTTGACCTTGGGTAAGCTACTTTGTCACTCTCAGCATCACTTTCCTTATGTAAAAACAAGAGGATTGGACTAAATGATCTCTGATAACCTATAATCCCTTTGAGCTCTAAAACAGTAATCTTTGGATTTTATGATCTGATCCAGTCCCTACATTAGCTCAAGATCATTTTTGTTTTTGTTGTCATTTTTGGTCCTTCCTTTTTTAAGAGGACCATGACATTATGGGATAATTCCTTACTCTAGAGTAAGACATAACTGTCCAAAATCATAAATTTCACTCTCTCTTCTGGAGTCATGAAGTCCAATAGCAAGACAAAAGTCAAGACACTGGCAATGGTCTGGGATGCAGTGACATCTTTGATGTCTGATCAAAATCACAATGCTAATAATTAAGAGAGTCAAGTATTAATTCTATAACAAGCTTTGGATTTGCAAAAGACACTAAAATAAAAAGCCCAATTCAGAAATCATTGGATAAATCTAATGATCTCCTTGATTTATGTTTTTTGATCCCTTAAATATTCTTTCCTCTCTTTGGTATCAAAATCTATAGAAATTTTGGGCAGCTGAGAGTCAATCCAGCTCCAGAGTGAAGAAGATGGATCAGAAACTAAGAAGATCCGATTAATATCTTATTGCATATCTGCCTTGTGTGAATAACATGGACTATTCCTTCCCATTTGCTTCAAAGGACCTTTAAGAGCCTTGTTGCCTTTATTAAGTTAACAGGAAGTGAACTCATTATTCATAATGCCAGTACTAACATCAATGACCTAAGAACTTGCAGACACTCATCTTTGATTATGCCTAGTACAAGGTGCTTCTTTCTCCCCCAGTCCCTGAGGTTACTACCCTATGATAAGGGAACAGTTTCTAATCTCTTCTTCACAAAGCTGGCAAGTGATTTTATTAAAGTGCATGTCTGATCTTGCCATTTCCCTACACTATAAACTTAAGAGTTTCCTTATTACTTCTAGGATCAAATGCAAACTCCTTTGGTTGGGATCAAAACCTGAAATCTAGTCTACCTTTCCATCCTGGTTTATTTACTTCCCTTTATATGCTCTTTACTTCAGTCAAACTGGCTTTCTTTTTATTCTTTACATAAAAAAACAACAAAAACAAACAAAACACCACACTCTATCTCCCCTCTACATCTCTATCTTATTTCTAACATTTCAAAATTCAGCTCAGGCATCACCTGATGCCCCTCCCCAGTTGCTAGTGCTATCTTTCAAATTTGCTGAGAGTTATGAATTTATTTGGTACATATCATCCCTAGCCACAGTCAAATTTAAACTCTGAAGTCAGGGATTATTTAATCTTCAATTCTGCACCCCCCTTGCCTAGCATAAGGCCCAGCACATAATAAATATTTAGATGTTTGTTAACTGAAAGATTGATACATTCACTATCAATAGTGAAAACCTTGGTAGGATGGTTTTGGCATCTAAGCAACATAGGCAAGAGATGTGGAGCAGAGTTTGGATTCCATGAAGAATTGAGATTAAGGACTAGCAATTGTAGGCAACAGAGTCATTTCTAATTTCTAAGGAAGCTTTATCCTTTGACAGATCACTCCTAGGAAACAAACAGATGACCTCTAAATAAACTCATTCAAAGATTCCAGCAAGCAAAACTTAGTTCATTTGCTCTGACCTCAGGACTTTTTAGAGGAGGACAATGATTCACTTATAAACTATAAAGTCCAGAATTGCTCCTAATCTGGTCCTGAGTGAGGAAATGAAATGGCTCCAGTCGCATTTTAAACTCCTTATTAACAAACAGCAACAGAATGACCTTTCCCTTCTTCCCATAGGGTATTCAGCTCTAGTCCCTAGTTCCTGGAAGTGTTCTTCCTTTTCATAATTCCTTAATTTCCTGATCTGACCTCATTCCCTCCCCCTCTCTAGGACTACTTTCTTCTTAGTAATGACATACCTCTTTTTTCAGTTATGCCTTAAAACTCTGTAGGTTCATTAGACTTGAAGCACCTTCCAAACTTCTCATGGGCTTTTGTGATTGTCTTCCCTTTGGCAGTAAGTATATGCAATATATAATATGGCAGATCTCAAAGTACAATATACCTGACCAAATAATGGTACCCACCATTGTCTTATTATGTTCTGGCACTGGAATTACTGGAAGATTGTCCCTTCTTCATTACCTCTCTAGTCTGCTGAACACATGGGACAGGGATGAGAAACAATGTGAGTTCACACTATTAAATCCTGGAAATCCTCCCTTGTTATTTCTTCTGATTAACTGCAACTTCCTCCTATTTTAATTGCATTCTCAGTTCAAGAGCCAGTGGGTAAATTAGACCCAGTGCAGGAGGTTAACTTTCTTCCTCCCAGAACACTTTACTACAGATAGTTTTAGCTAGGGCCAGCTATAGGGATATTTATGAAAGATCTAGTTAATATTTGTCTCTAGCACCACCCTCCTTTATGCTGTTTCTTTACCTTTCCCATGCTTTTATCTTGCTCTCACATACAACTCTCTAGGCACCAAGTGCCCCAAAGTATCTTGGTTGTCTCTTATCACAAAGGTAAAAATCAGCCTGTTAAGAAGAGTCATACTCACACTAAGGTTTTAGTAGCAAGATATATGTCAGCACTTTTCTAGAAGGCAGAAAGGTCAGAGGACCTAGATTTCAAAATAGCTCTGCTATCTAGTATTTGCGTGTCCACTTAACCTCAGTTTCTTCATCTATAAAATGACAGTGTTAGATAAGGGACTACCCAATGCAACTTCTGTCTTAATGCTGACTTATGAAGGTTTGGGCTGCCAAATGCAAGTACATGGAAATATGGAGCACACACTTAGACAGCAAAGCAAGCCAGTTTTCTTAAGGGAATGAATATACAATATGAAAGCAGTCAAGGAAAATGGTGGGGGAAAAAATTGGATCCTTTGGAATAATGGTGGAATTGGAACCCTAAAGGGAATGGGGCACTCCTTTCCCAAATCAATAAAGTCTGGTATATTTGTGTAGTTTTTAAATGCTGAATGGGGGAAGGGAATGAAAATCCTGGACCTAGGGGCTGGTGCAGACTCAAATTAGTGAAGAGAAAGGGGCTTTGGGTCTTTTCTGCTGATTCATGCTAAAAAAAGGGAAGAAGAATTTTGAGAATTGAAAAACAGCCTTTGGACCTTTATTGATGGTCTTACTCTGACTGAAGGACTTTGAGAGGCTACTACTACAGGAGTGAAATATGTGAAATATGCATTTCTAACCTATGGTTCCCTCAAATGATTTATTAAAAATGGAATTTCAGGTGATTTGTCTGATCTTTCCTTTTTGCCCTTCTAACTTTACACCCTACTCTATCCCTATATTGTGATCATAGAAGGACAAGTGATTTAAGGACAAGGGCAAGTGATTTAAGGGTCACACAGATATTTAGTATCTAAGGTAGGATCTGAATATTGGTTCTTCTGGCTCTATGTTGTCTTCAACCCACGGCTCCATTCCTTCCCAAGTAGAACGTAAGCTCCTTGATGATAGAAATTGTTTTATTTTTGCCTTCCTAGCATCAATAGCAGGACATTTAGACATTATTGTTTAATTGTTTCAGTCATGTCCAATTCTTCATTACCCCATCTGGGATTTTCTTGGTGGTGGGGGGGGATACTGGAGTGGTTTGCTATTTCCTTTTTTGGCTCATTTTACAAATAAGGCTAACAAGTTACAGTGACTTGCCTAGGGTCACTCAGTTTGGAAATGTCTGAGGCCAGATTTGAACTCAGAAAGATTAGTCTTCCAAATTCCAGGCTCAGTACTCTACTTTGTCACCCAGCTTCCCTTCTCTTATACATGGTAGTCTTTTTTAATAAATATTTGCTTAATTAAATTGATTCTCTTATGGGGGGCAACTGTCCAAATTATAGTCATTTGGGAAGAATTAGAATCTAAAGAGAATATTCTTGACCAAGGGGCCAAAATATTTGTCCCTACAGAAAGGGATTGAACAACATTCAGGGTCTCCCCATTATCTGACTGGATTAGAATCATCATAAATTATGTGATAAATATCTTAGTGGCACAGTGGATAATGTACCTGACTTGGAGTCAGGAAAACTCATTTTCCTGAGTTCAAATCTGACCTCAGATACCTACTAAGTATGTGATGAATCTTGGGCAAGTCACTTAACTCTGCTTCAGTTTCCTCTTCTGCAGAATGAGTTGGAAAAGGAAATAGCAAACCACTTTGCTGTCAGATGACTGGTATCACCAAATTTAAGATGGAGAGCTGATGAAAGTGAATGATTTCGTATACAGCCATGGGATTTTAAAACTGCTTAGGATTTATTATACATCCTATAAAGTGTACAGATTTGAACCTTTTCTGCTCCTGAAAAAAAATAATAAGCTGGCCACATGGCATAGGAGCCCATGCTTCTCCAGTGGGCCTAGGCCAAGAACACATGGCCTAAGAGAGAGTTAGCCATCCTTGCAAGGAGAAGGTATGGTCAAGAAGAGAAAAAAGGGGGAGCACTTCTCTTAAATGCACTTCTGTATTGGGTTGGATAAGGGTAGTGCTTGGGGAGTGGTTAAGCACCTGGCTCAGGTTTTCTCCAATAGACAAGCTATGTACTGGTCCTTCCTGTCCTGAGGTATGTGACCTCTAAATCCAACATGTCATTTCCTTTCTCCACCATAAGCTTGATCCAACAATGACAAGGTCAGGTAGACTGGAGGAAGCTGGAGGAAGGAGGACAGAAGCTGCACAACATCTCCCATGTCCACAATTCCCTGCATCACTTTCAGTATCTCTCCCCAGAAAACCCCAAATCAAGTTACAAAGAGTAAGACACACTGAACAAGACTTTGCAATATTCTATGAAGTTAGGGTTGAAGATCACTTTAAAGCTCATCATGCCCTACCTTTTCAGATGAAGGGAACTTAGGGGTGAAAGGATTTGTCTGGGGTCACCCAGATAGAGTTAGACTTATGACCAAAAATCCATTTGCCCAAAATCTTAGTTTTCTTTTAACCAGCCCCCATCTCCCTATGGCAGCCTTGGAAATCATTTTCAGTAGTTCAGAGGATTTGTGACTTGTAGAGCAAACTTAAAGATTTTGGATGCAGTAATAGGTTCATTCTATGCAGATTTAAGTAATGAATGAGTAACTTCAAGTTCAGGAGATGGGAGTGAGGCAGGAGTGACAGAGAAGGTTGATTGGTTTTCAGTTAGGAAAAGATTACCCTGGCAGGCAGAGCTTTGCAGCAGCAGTCTGAAAGCCAAGTCACCGCAGCATGTACCTTTCTCTGACTTTTCTCTTTCTGATCTAGAAGAGGAAAGATCAAGCATATTGTAGGCACAGGGAGCCTGCAGCACAGTAAGGCCTTCCCTGAGATTAGCAAGGCAGACTTCTCTGGGGACAGACTTGGTAGATAGAGGGAGTTGAGAGCCAGCTAGCAACCTGAGGGCAGACCATTAATGACTCCCAGTTAAATAGCTGTGGGAAAACAGCTGTAAACCACTCAGGAGGCTAAGGAAAGGCCAGTGGCCTGGGGCATTTTTGGCATTGTAAGTAAGAAAATAGAAAGGAAAGCCAAGATTCTGTTAAGCTGTGATTGAACCACTTGAGTTTAATGACACAGAGCTAATCTATACCTGGGATGGTTTTTTTCCCCCTCTCTGAAAGCTATGAAGCTTTGTATCATGATTAAAGCTTATTATGTGCTTATTTTTGATTATGGAGAATTAATTCTTAGGCTATTATAATGAAATTTACATTTTTGGGGCCGCTAGGTGGTGCAGTGGTTAGAGTGCGGGCCCTGGAGTCAGGAGTACCTGAGTTGAAATCCAACCTCAGATACTTAATAATGACCAAGCTGTGTGGCCTTGGGCAAGCCATTTAACCCCATTTGCCTCGCAAAAACCTTTTAAAAAATTACATTTTAATAGTAAGGAGTAATTGATTAAATCTCTGAGACTTGGCTAGCAATTCTTAGGGTGAGACAAACTATCTGGGCAATGCTGTCTACTGGATAGTAACTACCTGAATTCCAACTTCTATAGAGGGACCAAGAATTAGTGTTAGAAAGGACATAAGAAATCATCTAGTCCAACCTCCTTACTTTATAAATGAAGAAACTGAGACTCAAAAAGTGTCAGTGACCTATCCGAAGCCATAGAGGTAATATCAGAGGTAGGATTTGAATTCAAAGCCTCTGACTCCAGAACCAAATCTAAGTAAGAATTGACAAATATTTTGATGTAGTTATTTTGGTCATATTGTTGGTGTAGAGGGAAGAAGGTTCCATTTTATTGAAAGTCCATGACTTTTAAGGGACAAAACAATATAGCTTGATAGTCAGGCTCAGTCAAGTTTTCAGTATCTGCTAGTTTATCTAAATCTCACTTAGATGATTAGGTTCCTCCTTTACATTTCCCCTTCCCTTCACTTTTACTTGCTAAAATCTGACTAATCCTTTAGGGTCCAGGTTAAATATCATTCTCTCTATGAAACTTTCCTGATATTGCTAGGCATAAATGACATAGCTCTTTTGTGAACTCATGTAGCTATTGCTTATTTTTGCTATTTTAAACATTTAGTAGTTACAAGGACAAAGAATTCATCATCTGTGGCCAACCTACTGATTCTCCTTAGTTAGGGTTGTCCTTAAAAGCCTGGTACCATCTACTACCAGAGTCACATTAAAAACTTGTACAATTATTGGAGGACAGGTCAAGGTGGGTCAACATTGGAATCCAATGTGATTTGTTCTGGGTTCCAATAACTCCCTAGAGCCTGTAATTGGTGTCTGGATGGGTTGTGATATGAATTTTTGGAGGGAACATCCAAATGAAGGAACTCACAAATCTATTTGAGTATTAGCTTTTATTTTGGTACCATGATTATTTTTGTACAAGTGTTCTTCATACTAGACTATAAGTTCTCTGAAAGTACAGACTATACTCCTGATTTTTTGCATCTATTTCAATGCCTAATATAATATCTGACACTTCAGAGGCTCCTAATGCATATTTATTAGTTAAATTACTTTCCCCATTGTCCCTAGTTTCCTTTTGAAACTGGGTCATTTAATTTCACCTGAGAAGTTCTCTCCTTCACTTGTCAGCCATGCCTGAATAGACAATTCAGTAGGCTATAAAGATAAACATCCCTGTATCAATCTCAACTCATCAGCCCCATTCCAGCACCAGCAGGCATGTTTTAATCTTATCAGCTTTAGCTGAATTTGATGGAAGAACTAGATCTTGGGAGGGATGGCACAATTATAACTGGGAGGATACTGCCATACAGTTTTGTCAATTTAATGAACTTACACACCCTTATACTCAATGTAAAGTTCTTCAAGATGCTACTATTGTTGCTCAACCTACTCATACAATAAAACCAAAGGAAAATATTTTGATGCATTGTAGAGAACATTGAACTCCTAAGAAAGGAGTCTGGCCCTTATACTAGGTTACCAGGATATACCAGACAAATAAATCACTTCACTGGCTCTCAGTTTCCTCAAATGGAAATTGAAGGCTACTTTGATGATTTCTAAGGAATAGCTAATCTATGATTTTAAATACTAATAAATATTCTAATGAAGTCATTCAATTATATTAAGGAATGTAATAGCAATTTGGAGTGGTCCCCTTTGGCTCTACTATTTGCAGAATGTGAGATGTAAGTGGGAAGAATTTTGAGTTTCTGGTTCAAAATGTCACACCCACATCTCAGGTCAGTTATAAAATATCTTTGATCACCATTCCCAAGCTCGGAATGTTAAGATTGCTCTTTGGATGGGAGTGGAAGGTATTTTGGGGGAGGACTTAGGACCTGGGAATCTGGTTGCCTATGTTTGACTTTTACCCTAATAAACTGAATTAAAGAGCATTGTGATAACATCTTCATCTCCCCACACTCCATCTTCCCACCTCACAAGTGGGTCATGGATGGAATACAACAGAGATAGTCTGAAAATCTTAGATGTGATATTGTTTAGGTTATGATTAAGGAAGGAAGTCATAAAAATATTGGATCATAGATTTAAAGCTTAAAAGAACCACAGAAATAATGTAGTCCAGTCCCCTCTTTTATAGATGTGGATACTGGGACCCAGAGATATAAGAGTCTGTCTCACAAATGTAATCAGTAATAAAAATGGAATTTGAAAATAGGTCCTTTGACTCCAGAATCAATGTCTTTCCAAGACTGTTTCCTGGACATGGTACATCACTAAGTCAAGTTCATGCTGCTCTTCCCTGTTTGATGGGTGGAACTCCATGCAACAGGGAAGTTTAGTAATACTCAACAAGGTAAATAGCTTAGTAGGAGGGTGTGGGATGTCTTCTAGATCTATCCAATTGACTTCCCACCTTTGAATTCAGAGTTGAAGAAGGGTCAGGATTATTTTGAGGAGAGGATGGTAACTAGCCAGTATGGAAACTTCCAGGCATAGAGAGATCTAGGGGAAAAAAAGATGAGCTTTTCCCAACCTCCAGTAAAGTTTTTCTCAGGCATTAAGATTTACATAAAAACCTGCGAGATAGGCACTGCCAATTTTATTATGTCCAATTTGCAATCAAGGAAATTAAGGTCCAGAGAGACAAGGTGACTTTCCCATGATCACACAGCCAATAAATTTCAGAGATGGAATTTGAATCAAGGATCCCCTGTCTCCAGAACCAGTGCTCCTTTTTTTTTATTATGCTGTCTTTAGCTCTTTGCTCAGATGCTTTCTTTTACCATCCCAAAGTCTACTTTAAATTTTGTCTCCCCCATAAAATCTCCATCCTCCAAGTTTTCCATTTCTCTCTCTCTCTCTCTCTCTCTCTCTCTCTCTCTCTCTCTCTCTCTCTCTCATTCTGTGTTTGTATGTGTGTGTGTGTGTGTGTGAGTGTGTGTGTGTGTGCACGTGCGCGTGTGTGTGTGTGAGTGTGTGTCAAACTCTGTCTCTCAGGATCTTCCTTCCTTTTTTCTTTCTTTTTATATCCCTTCTCTATTTTTCTCTTTCCTTATTATTGTTTGTCTCTCCATTATCTTATTTAGCTCTCTTCTTATTTCAGTTGAATTCAGCACATATTTATTAAGCATTTACCATATGTGAGGCACCCTGTTAGGCTCTAGGGATAAAATAATAAAATAACATTTCATTTTTAGCCTCTCTTCTCTAATCCCACTACCACCATTCTAGCACAGGCCCTCATTATTACCCAGCTGGATTATTGCAGCAAATCTTAACAGGTCTTCCTGCTTTCACTCTTTTCCCCTCTAGGTTTATTTTACAGATCTGGTCTTGTCACTATTCTTTGGAACCTTTCTATAGTTCCTTATTCTTTAATAGCTAATGGATGACTATTTAACGTGGTTTCAAAGTCCTCCACCAGTTTTCTTCACCTGAACTTTCCAGCATTATTTTGTATTGTTCCCTTCACATACTATATGTTCCAATAGGAGTGCCAAATATCCATGTTTGCATTTCCCTATTTCTATATGTTTGCATGTATTGTTTCCAATGCCAAGGCCACTTTATCCACCCCACCCTCACATTCCATTCCTTTGCATTCCTGCCCATCTTTTAAAATCCAACTCAGAGACAGTCTTCTCTAGGAAATCTTCCTAGATTGTGCCAATCAATAATAATCTTTCTTCATTCAGCCCTTACATATCACCCAGACCAGAATCCGAGTCCCTTGACCCCTCCCCAGAAGACAAACTCTCCAATGCTGGTCTTAGGCAACTCCCAAGTCACCACTTCTTCCGAAGGATCCTGAGGGGAATTTAAAGAGATATGGGGGGAGACTCCAGCTCTTTCTTTTGCTTTCTGATTTCTGTTTAACCTGTAAGCTGGCCTGCCAGGATTAATTAGCAACCCACATGGTTTTTCTTCATTCTCTTCTTAACTTCTCTATCACTTTCTTTTGTCTTGTAACTTCTTTTTAATAAATCTCTGTTTTCTTTTTAAACCTTCATTCATGGGTCAAGTGGTGATTCTTCACTGGAAACACCAAACCCATGGCTACACTTTGTATTTTCAACTATCCTAGGTCCTAAAAATATAAAGAAAGATTTGTGTGTGTGTGTGTGTGTGTGTGTGTGTGTGTGTGTGTGTGTGTGTGTGTGTGTGTCTGTTTTCTAGGAATTTGCAATCCATTCAGAATAAGAGTAAAGGATAACAGGTGGAATCAATGGAATGAAAAAATAATGGGATACAGATAGAAAAACTGAAACTATCCCTACTTTTAACAAACTCACATTGTAAATAGGAGAGACAATACACTTGGGAACATTCCATTGTAGTGCCCATTTTCTAAGATATAGTTGGAATGGTAAGACCCAGCAAGCCTTGGGTTTCATTGGAAGATAAAGGGGATAGCATAGTGGCAGTGCCTATAGGAAGACCTACTGTGGGACTTTTTCATTCTGAGTTCCTTGACAGTCCAAGGACAATTTCACCCATCATCAGGTCTGAATGACTGGTGGTCAAATAAAGTGAGTATCCTGCCAGACTGAAAGGAAAGAAATTTATTAGTGTTCCAAGGAAGACTGTTCCCTGGTAGCAGCTTTAGCTTCTTTGGGTACAGATTGCATTTTTATAGCTTTTCAGACTTGTTTATAATACATTGCCAATTAGTGGTAGCAAAAAAGAAGTGGGGAAAGTTCGCAAGCTTTGGAACTTGCTAAAGTTGCTAAAGTTCAGACTTTTTTCCTTACGAAAATGAGTTTCTTTTTAGTTAGACTGATCAGAATTCCCTTTATTGGCAGGAAATCTTTAAGAGGGTAGAGGACCCTTTTAAAAATGGAACCATTCTGGTTTATCCCCTTGTATCCAATAGTACAAGAAATACAAAATACACAATTCTTTTTCCTTAACCTCAGTGTTTACATTACCTGAGAAGATACTTCCTCAAATCTGACAATCTACAGGTATACTTCCTTTTTCTTCTTGTTCCCCTTCCACCCTTATCTTATTATCTGTGGGAAGGAACCTAGATTCTTGAATTGGCAGTCCCCTAATTGGCAGGAACACTGGGGAAAAGAACAGTTAACCTGCTCCTACTTAGCCTGCCAGATGGGACCTGGGCCAGAAAGGCAGGTGTGCAGGTGATCCAAGACTGGAGATACCTCATGCTTTTTGGTAAATGCAAAATATTAAAAAGATTAGAGGAAGGTCTATGGAGGATTTGTGGAAAGACTTGAGCCAGGATCACCAGGTTGAGATGTGAGTAAGGTGAATGAATATCAGTATGCACTCATCCTAATAAGATCACAGCTCTATTAAAGTACAAAAGACAATTTGTTATGTGAAAATTGGGAGGCCCAAGTAAAACTCCATGAAAATTTTGAGAAAGTAGAAATTTATTTTTTGAAGAGAGGAAGGAAGAAGAAATCAGGGATCTCTGAAGGATATGAATGGGATCTTGAAAGGAAGACCTTTCAATTTTAAGAGATTAAAAAGAAAGGAGATTGGAAGGGAGCATATTCCCACTGTGGAGCATGGAGGATAGTATGAACAAAGACAGAGAAAGAGGAATTTAGTTCCCTGAAAAGGAACAATATTAGATTAGATATGAAAGCTAGGGTGGAGTTCAGTCAAGGAGTCTTGAATGACAGAATAAGGCACTTAGGTAACTACAATGATAACCATTAACATTTATATACATAAGGCTTTAAGGTTTGCCAAAGTGATTTGCAAAGATTTTATTAGTGGATCTTATTGTTAGGCAATGGGGGACTGAGGACTGAGGTATTGGATTGTTATTGTTATTTAATCATTTCAATCCTGCTTCATGATCCCATTTGGGATTTTCTTGGCAAAGGCAATCTAGTGGTCTGCCATTTCCTTCTCCAGATCATTTTATGGAAGAGGAAACTGAGGCAAGCAGGGTTGACTTGCCCAGGGTCACCCAGCTAGTAAAGTATCTGAGGTCAGATTTGAATTCAGGTCTTCCTATCTTCAGGTCTGGTGTCCCATTAATGAGAAACATCCTTCTGGTAGCAATATGAAAGATGTCTTGGAGAGAGGAGTAATGGAGATGGAGTATCCAGCTTATGAGGTTATTTTAATAGTCTATACCAGAGATGATAAGAGACCAAACTAAGATAACCTCAGTGGGAAAAGAAAAGGAGTACTGCCTCCACCAGAGTTGAGGTCAGCAATATGTCTTTTTTTTTTCCTGTAACTTTCACTGCACACAATGGTACTTAATGTATGCTGAATTGAAACAGGTATTCTAGAACCAGTTCTGTCTTGCTAGAGCTGATAATTACATTTTCAGTGTGAGCATTTATACCAGGTTAATTGCAACAAATCAGGGCTTGATTTTTGCAGATTAAACTTAAAAGTATGGGTACATTCATTCACCCACCCACTCTCCCCCTGATGATAAACATTTATCAGCAAAACCCTATATTATTCTACAACATTGTTTGAGTTCAGTAGGAGTAGTAAAAACTCAGGGAATGATATCTTCGCCAGATTGGAGGCCAATAATATCAGCAACTGATATTTGCATAACATATAAATTTCAAAAGTGTTTGATATCCATCATCTCATTTGAGTCTCACAACAGTCCTAAATGGAATGTTTGTACTGATGGAATGGATATGGGACAACATGATATAGTGGACAGAGTACTGACTTTGTAGTTAAGGATACTTGGCTTCAGGTTGGGTGTAGGGTTATACTAGCTGCATGATCCTGGATAAACCACTCAAATCCTTTTTCAGGGCCCTGGAAACCTTTCTAAGATGGCTGCTTATTGACTAGAGGACTGAACTTGGAGACATGGATTTGAATCTGAAGTCTTGCTCTGTTACCCATTACCTATTTGACCCTAGGCTAATTATTTAACTTCATCAGTAAAATGAGGGAAGGAGGTTGGACTAGATAACCTCTCAGGTTAGTTCTACTCTCAAATCTACAATCCTAAATGATTTATTCATCTGCACTAATGGAAGAAATTTTCACAGTAGGATTACTTGTCTAGGAATCTAGATAATTCTAGATTCAGACATTAGCTGTGTAACCCTGGGCCACTGAACCTCAATTTTCTTATCTGTAAAATAAAGCTATCCTTTTCACTTTGTGACTTTCTCCCTCCAGTTTCTATATATCTCCGGTAGGCATAAGAAATTAAATGGGAATTTTTTGGTAATTTTACAGAATCCATAAACTACATGCAAAGACCAGCAGAGAGAAAAAGTTTAGAAACTCAGAAATTATACACACATGTATGTGAATGTATATACATATACATGAATGCACGCAAAATATCAATGCCTCCCCACAAAAGAAAAAGAAAACATTCAGGTAGTTCTGGTACAAAGGGAAAGCCAAAAGTTTTTGTGGATTTTCCTGGTCATAGGGATAGCATGTCTCTAACACCCCCTTCCCCCCTGATGTGGAAGGGATAACTGAAATACCTACCTCATTGGGCTATTGTGAGGATCTGATAAGATCCTGGCTAAATGCTTTGCAAACATTAAATATTATAATACCAATTATTATTATTATTACACCAATTAAACTACAAATATGGTCCAGTAAAACACTGAAATTATGATTCATTATGGGAAAGAAAAGAAAAAAAATCCTCAAAAAGATCACCCATTCCTTTGCCTACCTTCCCCAAAATGTATTGCCTCATCTGAATTGATTATACAGTGATGTTTCAATGTTCACCTGATTCATCAAAGCATGTAATTTTAAAAAGAAAGTTTCTTACATAAGTGTAAAGATAACCAACTAGAAGTAACAGTCTTCTTGAGAGTCACAAAGGAGAATTCCTATATGTTATAAGTGTCTTCTAGGAGGGAGTGGGGTGGGTGAATAGTGTCCTGAATCAGGGAAGTAATTTATCTTCTGTTTGGAGCAGACTAAAGGAGGCAGGAGAATTCAAGGTAAATCAGAGCTAAACATATGGGAGAAAATATTGATACTAATCTGGTCTTAATTAAGCTTTGTTCTAATCAGTGACATTTCTTTGAAGCTTTTTGCCCTGGGAGTGAAAAGTCATGAATAGCTAAGTGCTTCAGGGTAAGCACCAACTTGGTCAAAGTGGATTCATTTTAAGGCTGAAGCCAAAAGGGAAGTTTCAGTTTTGATGTAGGAGTATGGGGTAATGAAACAAAGAAACACCACTGACTATTAATAATTATTGTATTAGGTAAACTAGGAAGGGAGAAAAATATGGGAAGGTGAGAAAGACAAGAATTGTGAGAGAATGATGGATGCCGGTTGCCTTTAGGTTATTTCTTGGTTCTAAAAAATTTCTAATAGGAAATTTATAGAAAGATGTATTATGTTGGAAATGGAAGCCAGGAGGGGAAGGTATCCTTTCTACCACAGCTTATGCTATCTTTCCCTATCTCACTAAGGGAAAAACACCAATAGATTCAGTGATAGCCCAGTTAACAATATTTTATCCCTTAAACAATTAATTCAATTCCACAACCACTTGTTAAGTGCTTGCTATTAGTCATGCAGCATGCTAGGTTCTGGGAATGCTAAAACAAACAAGAATAGAACGATCCTTGCCCTCATGGAGCTTATATTCTATAGTGTCAAAGTATATACATATGAATGCACATAAAATAATTATGGTGAGGAAGTGGGAGGGGGAGAAAAAAGAAGGGAAGAGAATCAGGATTATAAATCTAGAAGATAACTTGAAGTATTCCAACCCTCTTATTTTAAAGATGAGAAAACTGAAGTTTATGAGGTTAAGTGATGTGTCCAAAGTCACAAATGTAAATAAGCATTAGAAGTGGAATATGGATACAGATTATCTCACTCCAGTCAGTATCCCTTTAACTCTAGTTTACTGAAAATCTTAATCTCTACCTCCTCAGTTTCTCATCTATAAAATGGAGATAATAATAATAATAATAATAATAATAATAATAATAATAATAGTAACTATCCCCCAGGACTGTGGGTGAGTACAAAATGAACATTACAAAGCACTTTGTAAAATTAAAGCTCAATACAGGGTCACCCAAATGCTTAGCATAGTTTTAAGCTATTAGTAATAGGAAGTATTAATGATAATCATCATCATAATAATTACCACTTTTATGATTATAACTGGTTCTTGAGTTAAGACCTGAAGAAAACTAGGATTTCCAAGGGGGTAGAGGAGGAAAACTCATGTCCTAGGCAAAGGGGACAGCCTATAATCACTTGTAAATTTCTTTTCCAATCACAGGCTCTTAGTTGTTGGAACCAAGGGCAAATCATATGAGTTTGAATGTTGAATCCACCAATTATGTGCTTCTTTGGGGACAAAATACAATCTAGTTCTTATGCTATATGTTTTGTTCTGTTTTTCTTCCTCTGGTTGGGGATAGTATAGACTAATGCAGTTGTCCTAGATCTCTGGATTGTCAAGAGGAGTTGCTTCCAAGGTTGTTCATCTCATAATGTTGTTGATGTGTACATTGTCCTCTTGACTCTACTCCCTTTGTTCAGCATCAGATCCCCTAAGTCATTGAATAAGTTTCAATCACAACATTGAGGATGTCTTGCTAAAAATACAGAGCATGGTGATACCTGGGATATCTCCTTCTTCCAGAGCATCTTCAATAGTAAATGTAAAATCTCTCCCTAATAGATCTATTGAAGTCCTATTGACTCTTAAAAGTATGGCAGGAAGGTCAGGATCTTTTCAAAACACCAATGTAAGACTCTTCCTCATTTTTTAAAGCTTTTGGTTTGTGATGGGGGGGTAGAGGAGCAGGTAGAAGAAGTTGAGAATGATGCTCCTCAAGTAATTGTAATGTTCAAAGAATAGTGGTATAGGGCAAATATTATAAATGGTATTTTCCAATTAAACAGGTACATGACCTGTTTAACTGGAAATGTATAAATGTCATTTTCTGACTCAATAATTGTAGTGCTAGGAACTGGCTCTCTTTGAATTACTAAGCATGTAATAGGATATCAGGTCAGGGTCATCATTCTCAAATAGGAGATGAAGGAAAAGGAGGAAATGAAGAATGAAAAAAAGAGAAATGGATTCAATCTATATTGGCCCCAAACATATCTCCAGCAAGTTGCTTTGAAGAATAAAACCTCAATACTATCTATTTTATACTTTTTTCTATTTCTGGAAATTTCATTTTCCAGTCAACTATGCTGGAAACCTTAGAGTTATATTTTACTCTTCCTACTTCTTCAGCCCCCACATCTAATTAGTTGTGACACTTCGTGTAAGCTCTCCAGTATCTCTTCTATCTGTCCCCTTCTTTTCATTGCAGTTATAACCTCCCTAGGTTTGGTCCTCTTGCCTAGATTTCTGATATTACTGCTTCAAATGTCTCTCCTTTCTAATATATTATTTCTAAAATATCTAATATAATCTTCCTAATGCACTGTTCTGACCATATATCTTCTGTTCTGAAAGACCTTCATTGGCTCTGTTACCTACTAAATAACTAGTCAATCCATCAATCAATCAGTCAAATAAGTATTTATTCTATTATATATCAGTTGCCAAAATGAAATAATCCCCAGCTCAAATAGCTTGTATTTTCTTAGGAGAGACAATATGTGCAAGAAAATTTACATATTTCAAATTTACAAAATTTACAAATATTTCAAAAAAGAGTAAATTTCTTACTATCCTTATTGAGGTAGAAAATAGTATTTGCACATTTGCACTGATACCTGGAGCATCTAGGAAAGGCTTTGTGTGGGAAATAACATTTGAGTTGAATTGACATTAAAGGTTCTCTTTCCATGATCCAACTTAACACTATTCTGCTTCTTCTCCCCTCTTTTATTTCTTGCTCTTTAGTCAAGTTGGATTACTCAACAGTGTTTTATGTCAACCTGCCCTCTCCATTTTCCATTTCTTTCCACATGCTGTGCTCATATTTGGAACAGACACCCATTAACCTCCATCCATGCCTTATGCAATTATCCCTTCAAAGCAAGACTCCTAACCTTCATCCTCCATGAGTCTTCTCTGATTTCTAAAGTTGAAAGTGACATCTCCTTGCTCATACCCCTATGAACATTTTGCCAGGACCTATCTTTAGTACTTAACACATTCTATTTTGAGCACTTTCATATGTTTTATTTCTCTGTCATAAGCCCTTTGAGCATAGAGACTCATTTTGTTTTAATTGCATATCTTTGAAGAAGAACTATAGTGACATGGAAAGAATAAACTCTGACCCTGAAGTAGAGTGACTTGGTCATTCCCCAATTGATAAATGGTCAAAGGATATGAAAAGTCAATTATCAAATGAAGGAATTAAAACTAACCATAAAACATATGAAAAATGCTCTAAATCATTATTGATTAAAACAATTAAAACAATCTGAGATACCTCCTCACACTTGTCAGATTGACCAATATGACTAAAAGGAAAATAGGCAATGTTGGAGGGGATGTTAGAAAACTGGGATATTAATGTATTATTGGTTGAGTTGTGAACTGATCCAACCTTTCTGGAAAGCAATTTGGAATTATACCCAATTATACCCAAATTATACCCAATAAAACTGTATAACCATTGATCTGGCAGTACTTCTTTGAGGTCTGTATTCTAAAGAGATCACAAGAAAGGTAAAAAAAAAAACCCTTACATATAAAAATATTTCTAGCAACTCTTTTCATAGTGTCAAAGAATTGGAAATTGAGGGGGTAACCATCAATTGGGGAATGATTGAATAAATTGTTATATATGAATGTGATGCTATTGTTAAAAAAAGAAATCATAAGGGATGGGATTTCAGAATAGCTTTGAAAGAGTTGCATGAAATTATGCTGAGTAATATGAGCAGAACCAGAAAAACATTGTACACATTGACAGTAACATGGGGTGATGATCAACTAGGAAGAACTTGTTCATTTCAACAGTACAATAATCAAAGACAATTCGAAAAGGCTTGTGCTGGAAAAAGCCATCCATATCCAGAGAAGGAATTATGGAGTTTAAATGGAAACCAAAGCTTACCATATGAAATTTTTAAAGGTTATCTTATGCATTAAGTTTTCTTCTCTCTGTTTTTTTCCTGTTTTTATTTGATTCTTCTTTCACCAAATAATTAATATGGATCTGTGTTTAGCATGGTTATTCATATATAGCTTTCATTAGATTGCTTTCTGTCAGGGGGAAGGGGGAAGGGAAGGAAGGAGAAAAATGTGAAACTCAAAACTGCAAAAAAATGACTTGAAAACTACAGTTGCATGTAGTTGGAAAAATAAATAAATAGAATTTTTTAAAAAGAGTGACAGATTCAAATCCCAGCTCTGATGCTTATTAGCTACATAAACTCAGACAATTCTTGTACTTCAGTGCTTTAAAGTGAATAAAATAATTCTAAAAATCCTACCTCATAATGTTATTGTAAAGATACTGAACAGTGCCTGGCTTCATAAAGACTTATTAGTTTGAATTATCATGCATCTTTTCCTTTAGAAAATAAGGAACAAAGAAGATTAGTCTTAGCACAAATAAACAAACAAGAAAAAAAAAACTCCCATGGCTGTACCTGTATGCTGTCTTTGTTTTCTTCAAAGCTTAGAACAGTTCTAGTCATATAGTTGACATTTAATAAATGCTTAACTGACTGACTTTGGGATCTTACTGATTGGTGATAGCTCATCCAATGTAGCTGGTCCCAACTACCAGACCAAGGACATTTTACTGTCACCACTCCTCTTCCCTTTCTACTTTTTTCCTCTTGTTCTGAGGACAGCAATCAAACCAATACTTCTCAAAAGGATGCATCATTCCTTTGTCCCATTGGCAATCCCAGTAATTTCAGTCATCCTGTGCCACCCCTAACCAAACATTGTTCTTGGCTATTAAAATATAAGCTTTTTGAAAGAGACTGTCTCTCTTTTGTATATATTAGATAAACATTTCTTTTACCTTACTATGTGCTGAAGCACCAGTACAGTCTCTAATACATAGTGTTTTTAAAATGCTGCTTGATTCATTTAGGGAAAAGGCAACAAGCATCTTGTGGGTTTAAAGTAGCCCCTGTGAAAAAAAATCTTACAATTTTATCCTCCTTATTGTCACTCTGACGTAATCAATTACTGTTGGCAGTAACACTCTTCCTCCATTCCTGGGGTCTGGCAAAGGATCAGTGTTAGCAGATACTGAGACAATTAAAAAGAAGGGGGGAAAAAGTCTTATATCTCTTAAAAACAAAGTCCAAGGTTCAGACATGAGTTCATTAAAGTTGCTCTACAGAGCTGTCCCTATTGCTCTGCATCACAATGACAGACACCTGTGTAGGAATGCTCTGTGCCTCCACCCTGCAAGGGCCAGATTCTCCAATGGTCCTCAAAACAGCTCATTTAGAAGTTATTACTGAAGCAATTCATCATTCTGGGAAACTTCTTTCTAAAAGGTTCTGGCTGACCAAGTAATGCTCTGAATGTTACATATGGCAATATCTCCTCCAGGGTAATCTGGCTTTGCAGATCCAGAATTTTCAAACAAATGTACCCCATTTGTTTGTATAATGGCTGTAATTTCTCTCTCTCTCTTTCCAGATTCTCCATTTTTTCATTCATTTATTTATTGTAATTTTAGTTTTTTCATATATAATCAATTTTTAAAATTTCACTTCAAAATTCTTTCTCTCCCTTCTCCATTGAGCAAGAAATACAAAATCCACTACAAATATGAAGTCATACAAAATGAATTTCTGCATTAACCATGTTCTAAATAAAGTAACAGGAAAAAAGAGACAGTTATTTTTAGCTACACTCTTGAATCGATTAATTCTTATGTAGAAGTAGATAGCAGTATACATGATGAGTTTTTTTGGAGTTGTATTAAGTCCATTGTGTTGCTATATCTTTCACAGTTGATTATCTTTTTATTATTGTTACCATGCTAATTGTTCTCTTGGTTTTGCTCACTTTACTTTGATTCAGTTTATAGTATTACACTGGGTGCTCTGTCCAAAGAAATGCGAATTTTTATTGCTGAAACCTGGCAAGATATCTTGGGATTTACCAGGCCCAAATCACTCTGGTTCTCTCTCATTGACTGGCCAACACTAGGTCCCAGGATTAGACTGACTGGTTCAGACTGAATGTAAATAGCAATTATTTATGTTTTGACCAAAAACCTTGAAGGTCTTTCACTCCTAGATTGATTTTTTTTAAGTAGTAGAAGAAGCCATTTTTTGGCTTCATTTCTTTCTAACAGCCTTAATCACTGAATGGGCATTATTCCAGTTAAACTGAGACCTGTTAAAAACCTTAGGTTTAAAATGGTCAAGGTCTCCCATTGCATCCAGTCATCCTGAACCATCACTGGACCCTGATGGTTCCAGAGGAGCTGGTAAGGCTGGAGACTTTGCACAGCTCCCCTTAACTTAAATCCATTTCATCTGCAATGTCATGGCATCACCTCCCTGCTGTCATGGTCCTTTCTAGAACAGAGGAAAAACAACAACAAATAATAGTGCGCTATTCTTTGTAGGTGACCTAGGATTTTTCACTTCTGTGCCTTTGCTTACCTCATTCCCTTTTCCTGGAATACCTTCCATATCATAATCTAGAACTGGAAAGGACCTTAGAACCATTTTGTATCATTTGATACATGAAACACCTGAGGTCCATGAAGGTTAAGTGACTTGTCCATTGTCTATAAGTACTAGATATGAGATCTAAGTATTGAGCCCAGGTCCTTTGACTCCAGAGTTAATGATTTTTCTGCTATACCAAGTTGCCTCCACCTCTCAGACTGAAAATCTACCCATCATTCATGATGAAAAATGTTCTCTGCCTCCAGAGAAAGAACTGATGGCATCTGAATATAGATTGAAGTATACTATTTTCCATTTTTTTCTTCCTCCTTTTTCTTTCTACTTTTCTTTCTCCCCTTTTCACTCTTTTTTAACAAAATGACTAATACAGAAATATATTTTATATGATTGCACTTATGTAACCTATATTAGACTGCTTACCATCTCAAGGAGTAGAAGGGGGGAGGGAGGGAGGGAGGGAGAGAGAGAGAGAGAGAGAGAGAGAGAGAGAGAGAGAGAGAGAGAGAGAGAGAGAGGATATAGAACTCAAAAATTTTAAAAAAGAATGTTAAAATTATTTTTGAATGTAACTGGGGAAAATAAAATATTTTTTAAAAAAATCTACTCATGGAGCGGCTAGGTGGTACAGTGGATAGAGCACCACTGGCCCTGGAGTCAGCAGTACCTGAGTTCAAATCTGACCTCAGACATTTAATAATTACCTAGCTGTGTGGCCTTGGGCAAGCCACTTAACCCCATTTGCCTTGCAAAAACCTAAAAAAAAAAGTCCATACCCGATCCTTCAGGGAGATTTCCCTAATTCTCTGTGACCATAGAGATATTTCTTTCAGAACTATCTTCCTCTCCAATGTGATCCATGATCCATCCAATCCCATCCATCATTGTTGCACTCTCCTCACTTCAAAGGTTCATGACTTACCTTAAATATTAGTTCCTATAAAAGGCCTTTCCTTATTCTCCAGTTTTTAACATTCCTCACCAGAAATACTATTTTGTATTTTCTCATATTTTTTTCTTTCACTTCCCATGTTTTCTCATATTACTTAATCCCTCCTGTCCAAGAGAGACACTATGGAGTGGAGCAGGAGAACAATGGAAACCCTGGAGAACTCCGTTCTAGTCCTTAGTAAATCATTTATTAGCTGTGTGACCTCAATTTAATAATTTAGCCTTTCTGGGCCTTAGCTTCCTCATATCTAAAATATGGGCTTGAACTAATGGTTTTCTGAATTCCCCTTGGACACTGTCTTAAAATATAAAAAATTCTTTGGTGTAGATTAATCTAGAAACTTAATATGCTGCCTCCCCAAGGGATGGTTGCACTTAAAAAGAAGCCTTCAGGAAGGGTATAATGTTCACCATAAGAGAATAAATTGCTAATAGAAAAGATAAGTACAGATAACTATAGAGGAAAAAAATAGAGATAGCCATATAAAGATAGATAGATAGATAGATAGATAGATAGATAGATAGATAGATAGAGACATACACACACACACACACACACACACACACACACACACACACATGTATATGCCTAGGATCATAGATTTAAAGATAAAAGGGGACTTCGAGGTCATCTAATCCAACCGGCTCATTTTATAGTTTAGGAAACTAGAGCCCATAGGGATGAATTAAATTGTTAAAGGTCACATGAAAAGTAATGACAGAGTCAGGATTTGAACCCATGTCCAAATCTAGTCCCTTTCTACTTTACCATACTGCTTTCCACATGGGTAATTGGCCCTTGGCCCTTCTCATGTTCTCCCCTCCCTCCTCAGGTCTTCCCATTCTACCTGTCTCCAAAGGCTTTGCATCCAGAGGAGAAAGAAGGAAGTGCTATGTAGTGGGGTTTTAAAAATATGTTTAAAACAACTACCAGATGGGAAACAGGAAAGTCTAGTAAGAATGTGTCCTCCCATCCATCATTAGTTCTCATAACAGAACCCCTGGCTGGCCCTCAGGCCCCCTTGAGGCTCCCCAAGCAATCCAAGCCTCTGGCAATAACTTACCACAGAGTCAGAGATCAAGATTAAAAACCCAGTGACTAATGGAGGTCGGCACATACCTCTATTCCTCTGGTAGATACAGGCAGGCTAATAACCTCCTTAAAGGGAAAACAAATCATGCCACTTTTTTGTTTTATAGACAAACCTGAAGAGTCCTATATCTGTGCCTCTTCGAAATTTATAGCATTGCTTAGTGGCTTGTTTTGGAACCATCCATGTGGGCAGATGGGACGATGTATTAGTTTGATGGACCAAGAAATCAGTGCTGGGGGTCAAATTATAAAGTACTAGAAGTGACTCACACAAGTGACTTCCAAAGTTAGTGAGTTACTTATTGAAGAAGATATAAAATCAGAAGAAAACAGTCACCCTATAGTCTATTTCAATGAAGTTGTAGCTTTAGTCAGTACAATCAGACTTCATCTTCTTGAATTCTTAGAGGTTCTGTGGACATAGGTGTACAGAATATTGCTTTATTACTAAAGAGAACTGAAGAGATTTTCATCCTCCAAATGAGAGCTAAATGAAAAAAAAAAACTGGGAAAACACTTGGGACATATCCTGGAGCAATTGATTAACTGAATAATCAATAAATATGAAGTCTCTACTATGTGTCTGACAAAGACAAAAAAAATAATCTCTGTCCCCAAGGAGTTTAGTAAAGACAACATATATATACACAACATATAGTATATGAGAGTAATAAGGGACCAGGCATTGAACCTAGCTCTAATGAGTATGAACAAAGAGCCAAAGGTTCAATTCTTCTGTAGTGAAGACTTGTAGTGAAAATGAGCTGGAGAGATCTGAAACGTGTTCAAGCATTCAATACTTGTTTTTTTATTTGCCAATCTCATGCTTAAATAGGAGGTTCTTTGAATGGTTACAGTTACAAAGTAATAAATTGTTGCATTCAAAAAGCACTCCTTGATCAGAACCTCAGGTCTTTTATTGGTTTGACATCTTATAGTCTAGTGACATTTAGGTGAGAGACAATATTCTTGAGAGAGAGAGAGAGAGAGAGAGAGAGAGAGGTCTTGGATCCTTCTTTTCTGAGAGCATGAATATGTGTCACAGTTCTTTGTTTTAGCATTTGTTATTTCATTTTAAGTGAAAGGAATTAGAGGTTATGATCATGTAAATTTTGAAAAAAATCCCAGAGTCAAGTTCAGGCTGACTTTTACAGGCAATTGATTCAACTTTGATGCCTGGTGGAGCAAGGAGTTACCCAACCCACAAGGTGCTTTGGACAAAGGCTTATTCAACCACTATGATATACTTAGATGTGACCTTGATGAGGATTAGTGTCACTAAAGATACAAAAGGAAACAATTTTAATATGGAGGGAAAATGTGATTTATCTGAAGAGAGCATTGTAGATGACAGGGAACCCAACAACCTGCTTAGATTTTTTAAAAAAAGGAATGATACAGAAGATGGAAGCAGAACCAGGTAGAGAAGACGGATATAATATTGTGAGACAGTCTTAGTTAGTATGAGGAATGCCCCAAATCTCAAGATGGCTCCAGGAAAGGCTCATAGTTTGCTCAGATTACTTGAAAAGTTCTGGTTATTAATCTAAATAGTTGGGTCGATTTGGTGGGAGCTGGAGTGAGGATAGGAGAAGAAAAGGACCTGGAAACTTTATTAATCCTATAAACTTGGTGGTGCAGTTGATAGAGCACCAGTCCTGGAGTCAAGAGGACCTGAGTTCAAAATCTGACCTCAGACATTTAATGATCACTGTGTGACCTTGGGCAAGTCATTTAAACCCATTTCCATAAAAAAGGCAATTCCCCCCACAAAAATCCTATAAACTTAACAAAGTTTAAGGAAAAAAACTTGTCTATTCCACATACTTATTGACTACTATCACTGTCAATTGTACTTTATGATGTAATAATTAGGATTATAAATCAATTCAAGCAGAATCCTCAGGATAACATATTTATTGATCAAGAGCCATTTGTGTCAGTGTTTTTCCTCAGCTCCTCCCTCCCTCTTTTAAAAACATTATAGTCCTTTCTAGCAATGAAAGAGCATTAGATGGGTCTTAGAGTCAGAGCTAAAAATAGAAAAGATAAATTTCAGAGCTGTTAGAAATTAAATAAAGGCCGAATTCCTAAAAAGAAAAGATGGTTAGGGGCAGCTAGGTGGCACAGTGGATAGAGCACTGGCCCTGGAGTCAGAAGTACCTGAGTTCAAATCCGACCTCAGACATTTAATAATTACCTAGCTGTGTGGCCTTGGGCAAGCCACTTAACCCGTTTGCCTTACAAAAACCTAAAAATAAAAAAGATGGTTGGCTAAAATCGCGAATGAGGTTTAGTAATAATGTGTTTTTGTAGGAGAAAGAGATCTATATTTGCTGTTAGAATGAATCTTGTTTCAGTGATATCTCTGCCATGGCTATGTTAATATGGTACAATTTACTTAGCTTCTCCTAGCCTGTGTTCTATCTATGAAATGAAGAAGTTTTTAAATTAAATTTTACTTTCATTAACAAACTTTTTTTTGCTTCCTCTCATCTTTGCCTCCCCTCCCACTGGAAAAAAAAATGAAAAACTAAAGTTTTGTATCAAATACACATAATAATATTGTTTGTCCCTCATTCTTGAAGAAGTTCATGATATCAGGGAGATGATTCCATGAAAAGCACATGAACTGGATTGAGTGAGGGAGTGATATGTTAAATCACCATCTTCACTTTCTCCTCTAGAGTCATCTGGATCCAGTGGCCAGATATGAATCAGAATAACTGGAGATGGCCCTGGATATGAGGCAATCAGGGTTAAGTGACTTGCCCCAGGTCACACAGCTAGTAAATATCTGAATCTGAATTCAAACTCCTGTCTTCCTGATTCCAAGATCACTGCACCATCTAGTTGCCCTAACAAACAAATGCATACATTAAAAAAAAACCATATTGCTACATCAAAAACTGTGAGACTCATTCTCCATATTTGGCCCATCATCAATCTGTGAGGAGATGGATAGCATTCTTCATCACTGATCCTCTAGAATGTCTAATTATTAGCTTATTCAGTTCTTAAAACTTTTAAACTTATTTATTGTAAAATGGTGTTAACAGTTTCTGTATTAGTTACCTCAAAGGGTTATGGTAAAAATAATAAGAATCACTATAAAACATTGTGTGAACTTTCAAGTATTAGATAAATACCATCTTCTTCACCATTAATGGGAAACCTTTCCCCAGAATTTTTGTACTTGAATTATTTAGAATTTTTGCTAGTCAATTTTGTTAGACAGGATATTAAACCACAAGAATTTTTTTGGTATTAGGAAAGTCTGGACCAACATTTTGACATGCCAAAAACATGAGGAGAATGAAGCATGTGACTGCTATCTCCCTATTTAAAAGAAGGAGTCTATCTCTTATCAAATGGAAAATACCTATTCCCCAACTAGTACTGTAGGATTAACAGAAATCAGAGCCTCATAAATCATATTATTGTTCCTAAAACATTGCAGAGAGATTCTGACATGACAGTATTTGCAATGTCAGTCTTGGAGTTTGGACCAGGGGAAAGTGTCTCTTCATAAGATGAGTCCCTTTCCTGAAATCATTATCATATTGATTTCTTAGTTCAAACAGGATGGAATGACTGGATCCTATAGAGATAATATGGAATAATGTAAAGCAAACACTCTCAGAATGGCTTTATTTGCAAGATCAACTTTTGTTGGAAAGCTGATATCATTCTAATTGTGGAGATGCCACAGGACACAAAAAAAGAAAAAAGAGAAGCACACTGTTTTCCTTGGTGTTGTCTACTGATAAGAATATGAGAAAAGCAGTAGAGAGACACACATTCATGTGCTTGTGAAATTTCTTCTCCAGAAACCAGACAGTGCAACCATGCTTTTCAACTTTACCTGGTTCTAACTGTGAACTTAACAAATAACCCAAAATACCTAAATGTACTATTGTTGACTAGTTTAATTATTATCCGACCACTGACAGAGATCTTTTGACTCCTTAAATCTCCTTCTCCATTCCTGTACGAGTAGTACAGAATAGCTATGTAGCAGCAGGTTCAGCTGATATACAAGTGATGAGTGAACTAGCAACTGTTGCAGACTTTTCTCCTTTCTCTAGCCATGGTGCTGACTCTTGGTATTGAAGACCTGTCTGGTTTAACTTTACCCCAGAAACTACTGCAGGAAGATGAACAACAAGGGGAATTAGAGAAAATTATAAGGACCAGTTGAAGCATGTCTCTAGTGATTCTCTCAATACTACTGAAGGAAAGCTTGGTAAAACAGGATTTGGAGTCAGGAATCCTGGAGTGTGAATCTGACTCATCCACTCAATAGTCATGTGACTGACCATAGATAAATCACAACCTCTTTGGACCCTAATAATAATAGCCATATCTATGGCATGGATTGTTATAGTTCCTGTGTAAATAGCTTCAGATCACAGAAAATAATAATAATCTATTATATTCAGTGTACAAATGGTAATATTTTAAGAGACCATAGCAATCTTTTACAACCTCTCATTTACCAGAAATATGAAACTCACTCTATCAGTATGAGAAAATGAATGGGAAAAAAATGCAAGGACATAGATGCAGGCAAACTTCATTTAAAACAAAATCCAAACTATGAAGCACTGAAACTTAAAATCAAAACAGACCTATTTGATAAAAATTCACATTACAAAGTAGCTTCCAAAGGGATTTTTAGGTAAAAAGTATCTCTACTAAATTCCAATTAGGATCTGGTGTTATATAAATTGAATTTGAAGCCATTTTGCTTAATGACATCATTGTGATTTTTTTAAGTTCTACACAGGCGTTATATGTTTGAAAAAACATTTCTGCAAAAGATATAGGTAAATATAAGTGGGTTTTCTCTTTAGGTGAGATCTAAACAACCTAAAACTTCCTAACAGAGAAAATACATATGGACTGTATATGTGATCTGGAACAAGTTAGCATCAATTCCATAAAAACGAATATCAACAAAAATTCCCAGCAATTAAGAGGAAAGAAAGTATTCCTATCCTAATTTCAATAATCTTTTCTTCTACAGCTTTACAACTCTGCTGGACATCAGAGCCCTTCATCTCTTTCATCTCATTGATCCTCTTTGACTTCATGGGGATGGCCAGCAAGGGGCTACTAGAATCTTGCCCACTTTGCAAATTGGTTTTAAAATAAAAAATAACAATTTCTTTCTGTTCAGGAAAGGGTTTTTCTTGGTCTACTTAAGTCAGATCAAAACTGCCAAAAGAATGAAGGAAGTTATAGGATGACCCAGGGGACTAAAAAACTTCCATATGTGAAGATGGTTCAGGCAAGAATGAATTGTCTTCCATTCTCAATTACTAACTTATCCTCATAACAAGCATCCATATATAGTAATATACATCATTGTTGTTGTTGTTTAATCATTTCGGTAGCGTCTGACTTTTCATGACTCCACATTTGGGATTTTTTTGGTAAAAATCTTAGAGTGGTTGGGTCTTTCCATCTCCAGTTCATTTTATAGATAAAGAAACTGAAGCACACAGGTGAGAAAATTGATTTAATGAGTGAGGATCCCCCACTAAAATTCTAATTTGTATCAATCTTTTTGATATGATTCTAAGGTCTAAGTGAAGATGGTAATATCACTTACATAAGCATAGGAAGATAGCTAGAGACCCTATACCCTTGTTTTTTCCTTTTCTTGGTTAAAAAAAAGTCTAGTGTCACAGAAGTGACTCAGCTGCATGGAAAGTCTTCTAATTTATTTAAGACTTCTAGACCATTCTCAGTTATCCAACATAAGCAAGAGACCATCTTGTGATCACCTAGTCAGTGCTATCTCCTCCACCCTACCCTAAGAAATAGCCCATCCATGTTGTGAATTAATCAGCAAATCTTGATCATGCTAATATATTGCTTTGCCTATTTTAGCCTCTGCATCATATGTCAATCAATAAAAGTATTCTGTTTTTGAGATACCAACACCTATACCCTGAAAGGAGAGGGCATCATTTCAGATCAAGAGGAACATATGAGGTCTACTTCATTAGGAGGACCATGGACTCTTTGGTGAAGTGCCATTGTCTCAGAACTCTGCCTCAATCTCTTTTATTTTAAGTGGGACAATTTTAATCTGCACATAGGATAGAATGATTTTACATAGTGTCCCATAACTAGTAAGTCTGAGATTAGATTTGAACTTATGAAGTTGAATTTTCCAGATTCCAGATTCTATTCACTGTGCCACCTAACTGCCTTAATATATATGTGTGTGTGTATATATATATTTATATATATATATATGTATATATATAATTAGCATTTTATAAATTATATGATCTAAGAACAATAATAATTACATTCACTACTTAGGTTATAAATCCCTTTAAAAGTCATACATAGAATTATATTGTTATAGGGTAACTTCCTCTACCTCAGCAAATTGGTAGTTGCTCTTTAATTTACAGTATTTAAGAGCTTCCTGGCATAGGATCATAAAATTAGACATGAAAGACATATTAAAAGTCATCTAGTACAATCCTTTCATTTTACAGATGAATAAATTGAGGAAGGAAGGATATAGGGAAGTTATTAAGGCTGTGGAAATATGCTTTTTTTCCTCCTTAATGAAAAATATGAATCTTCCCATTATATCAATGTTTACTGGTGGCACCAACATCCAGGAGGGAAAGATTTCTCTGTTTTGTAGAGGTCTTTACCATCACTGATAAGGCTTAAAGGTCTTGAGTTGGGAGAACTCCTAACCTAAAGGAATGCTTGTTATTGAGCTACCTTGCCTAAGGGTACTTGACATAAAATATATGGAGGGTAGCTTCCTTGATAGACAAGCTCAGAAGCATCTTTTGCAGATCCCGTGTTCTGATAATGCAATTGTATAAACATCACCTTGCATTTTGGGCTCAGCTTATGCAAGCTTAGAGAAATTTAATAAATGTGAATGTTAACCCAATTCTGCTTATTATTTTTGAGACCAAATTAAGAGACAAATGTTTATCCTTTTTTAGGACAAACATTGGAGGTTAACACCATATTTTGTTTGATTCTTTATAAAGGTTAAACTCGTGGAAGTTGATAGTGCCTCTTATGTTCCAAGAAGTTTATAAATGAATCCCATTTGATCTTCAGAAAATCTTGGTAAGTAGATAGTTTTATTATTTCCATTGGATGGTTGAAAAAACCAAGGCAAATAGATGTTAAATGAATTGCCCAAGTCACAAGGCCAGGAAGTGTATGAAGCTCCTTACCACTTTCCTGGGGGAAGAGTTAAGTAATGGCTGGAGATGAAATTTGAACCATGGTATTCTTGACTTCAAATCCAGTACTTTACACATTAAGTTATCAAGAAACATTTTGATACTGCAACTAAGAAGAACTCGATTAAAACCATGTTTCAGAAATTTTTCTGCTTGTTTCCAGGCAAGTCATTTAACCACCCTTGACTTAGTTTTTTCATCTTTAAAATGAGAATAATTTAGTCACCTAAATATCCCCTTCCAGTTCTAAATCTATGATCCTATCTATCATTCTATTTAATTGTCAATGAATACCTTCAAGGAAATTAAGGCAGCCACTATCTTTGTTTTAGAGATAGGTAAACAAGGGTTAGAACTGCTAGTTTTTCCTACATCCACCTAAGTGGTACTAATGGGATAGAGTGCTGGGCCTGGAATCAGTCTGTTTTATTCTTCCTGTATCAAATTAGGTCTCAGACCCTGGGCAAATCACGTAACCTTATTTGACTCAGTTTCCTCATCTGTAAAATGAACTGAAGAAGGTAATGACAAACCACTTCATTATCTTTGCCAAGAATATCTCAAACGGGATCATAAAGAATAGGATATAACTGAATAACAAGAAAACATTAATTTTGAATATATTTTACTTATGTGACTATATTTGGCTCCTTAGAATATGAGTTTTTTAAGTAAAAGGATTCTTCCTTTTTTGTTTTCTTTCTTTTTTCTTTCTTCCTACTTGTATTCCTTCTCTTTCCTTCCTTCCTTCCTTCCTTCCTTCCTTCCTTCCTTCCTTCCTCCCCCCTTTCTTTCTGTATCCTCCATAATAGTGCTTGGAAAATAGTTTTACAGTTTAATAACTCTACATTGACTGATTGATTAAAGTCAATTACCTAAGTTCATATTGTAAAAGAAAGAGAGAGAGAGAGAGAGAGAGAGAGAGAGAGAGAGAGAGAAGGAAGGAGGGAGGGAGGGAGGGAAGGAGGAAGGGAAGGACAGAAGAAAGAAAGGAAGAATGAAAGAAAGAAAGAAAGAAAGAAAGAAAGAAAGAAAGAAAGAAAGAAAGAAAGAAGGAAAGAAAGAAGAAAAGAGAGGGAGGGAGGAAGGAAGGAAGGAAGGAAGGAAGGAAGGAAGGAAGGAAGGAAGGAAGGAAGGAAGGAAGGAAGGAAGGAAGGAAGGAAGGAAGGAAGGAAGGAAAAGGAAGAAATAAAGAGAAAAAGAAAGAAAATGTCAGTCAGCACTCCTACCCAAGTTGGCTGATGCCAGATCTACGGCATATTCCAAGACTCCAAACTGTTTGACTATAGGACCCAAAGTATCTAAATACAGATGGTCAAACTTAGACTCTTTGATTCTCCAGTGAAACATTCACTGGTTCAAGTCAATATACCCCCTACTTTACAGGAGATGAAATTCGACTTGGTCTTATTCACAGAGGCCACCTTGCACATGGCAGACTAATCCACCAGAAACTGCTGCTCAGGCCCCCTGGAGGGAAGAGAGGTTGTAAAATAGAATAGCACTTGCTTTTACAGAGAATCATTTTGAAACTACAGTGAAATCACAATCCCAGTGAAATCCTGAAAGTATTAAGCAGCTCTTTTAAGTACTAATCAAATGCAAACTAAAGAGTTCTCCAAGGTAGTCATTGGTGGTCGAACAAAGCTTTCTTTTAAAATGTAAATGTTTTCCCATACTCTGGGACTGATAACCAGTTTTCCCTTTGCTCCAGAAGCCTCTGAAAGAGCTGGTTAAAGGGGGAAAGGACCACTCATTAAACAGCATATAGCCCAGCAGTGAAAAGGATATTTTCCTAGGATAATTGTAAGCCCAGGTCCTGTCTCTGGTGAATTTTTGGTTGTCTTGAAATCAATAATATTATAATGTTGCCCTGAGTGTGTTGCTAGGCCATCGGCAAAGTTCTCTACACACAGATTCCTATGAAATACTGATTTCATACAGGATAGTGCTTTTGTAGAAGAACGTAGGCTAATTGGAAATCTCCTACGTCCAGGATTTGCTATCTCCCCAAATATTCTTTTTTCTTTGCTGTAAAGTGATATCTTAGCTACCAAAACTAGTGAATAATAGCTGTTTTTCCAAGTTAAAATTACATATATATATATATATATATATATATATTTTTTTACACATATATTTGTATTTGTACCTATATATTTAATAAAATAATTCTCGTCTGTAACAGAGTATATCAGTTTTCTTGCGAGCAGCTCAGTGTGGAAAGGCATAAAAAAACAGACTGCTGATCATTTTGTGGTCCATTCTTTGACTACAGCACCCCCAAAACAAAGAAAAATATCAAGTTACCTTCTGTGATGATGGTAAAGTAGTAGAAAATAGGGCAGAATGTATGAAGTAAAATGCAGCTGTCTAAACCAAGTACAAACATTAATTTGACTGCTGCTGTACCTAATGCCAGATCCTTCTTCAGTGACCAATGAGTGGTTATATGAGCTGAGATCCACAATTATTCCAATCTGGCCTTCTTACTGTAAATGAAATAGTAGACAAAAAAGAAGTTTCAGCTTAATGGAAAAGTGACTCACAAGTTCTCTTTGAAGAGACAAATATGTAATGTGGTTTTGTATCATGTGTCCAAAGGCAATAAAAAATATCATTTCAAGAGATATTAGTGCTTATGATCAGCATTTGCAAGAGATCCATCTTGAATATAACTGCAACATATTTATCTGTTTTAAAGATTGTAGCACCTACTATAAAGAGGAGACAGAAAAATTTACAAAGATGTTTCAAATTAAATAGATAACATGCTTATTCTTTAGTGATGTTAAAGCAGGGGACAAAAAGAAGTACCAAAAAATATCAGTTGGAAAACAATTCAATGGTAAGGAAATGAAAGGGCAGTTAGGTGCATGCTAGACCTGAAGTCAGGGAGACTCATCTTTATGAATTCAAATCTCAGACATTTACCAGCTATGTGACCCGGGGCAAGTAACTTAACTCTATTTGTTTCAGTTCTCTCATCTGCAAAATGAGCTGGACAAGGAAATAGCAAATCACTTCAATATCTTTGCCAAGAAAGATGGCTATGTTGTCACAAAGAGTTGGACATAACTGAAATGACTGAATAATAACAAAAGTCATTTTAAATTGTATGTTGCTAGTTATTTCCTGCTAGGCATTATAGCTACAACTGGGGAAAACTGCCACCTGGTGAACAATGATAATTAAGCTAATCATATGTTGGAATTCAAAGGCATGATTATATAGGAAACAGAGGATTAATAATATTTCAGATTATAACTAAAAATTCTAATCAGTTATGCTTTTTATCTAACTTCTAACTAGTTCTATGACTTAAACTTTATAATTCTATTTTCTAATCTGTGAAATTGAAATAATCTTATTTGTGTTATGAATCTGACCTGGCTGTTATGATAGTTAAATCAAGTAATATTAATATTGTGCTTTCAAACTTTAAAGCATTATTTAAATATCATCTATTATAATTAAATAAACCAAGCTATTTAAATAACAAAGCAGTAATTCCAACTAATAATTAATATTAACATTTAAAAAAGAAAAATGTATTTTAGAACAAGAGTGTTTTGCTTCATTTTCATTACCTAAGATGCTTTTGGATCCCATTCCTATCTTCAGAATGCAGATGTTCCCATTGTAGTCTGGTGATTCCTGGTCATCACTAAGAACTTTTCACAGTGTCTGTGAGGTCAAAATTATTTTTATGATAATGCTAAAATATTTTAATTTCTAAATTTTTAAATATTATTAGCTACAATCCACATAAACAAAAGCCTTGAGGAGACTTCAATAATTTTTATGACAGTTAATAGTTGTGTGACCTTGGGCAAGTCACTTAACCCTGATCGCCACATATTCAGGGTCATCTCAAGTCATCCTGACTCATATCTGGTTACTGACCACAGATGACTCCAGAGAAGAAAGTGAGATTGATAACTTTGCAAAGCACTACCGCACTCAAATCCAATTCAAGTGCAGGTATCACTTCCCTGATATAAAGGTCTTCTTTGAGAATGAAGTATAAACAACAACAGCAAAAAGAGTATAAATGGATTACAAAATGTTTGGGAACAAATTGCAAAATGTATCAGTACCTCCTTTTCTTACATCTTTTATTTTTTTCTGGACCCTGCTCTGAGGTTGAAATAATTGAGGAAGACTCTAGAGTCACATTGATATGGGACAAAATTTAGTGACTTGATTTATGTCAATGGAGAACGTGAGTCTTTTGACCTCATTCTGACACACCAGTATAAAGCAAAACTAACTTTAAGTTTAAGTTTGTTCTACTTTTGAACCCTAGCCAATGCAGGTCCGTTATATAAGTACTCAAAGGTCCTTTTTATGAGGCAATTTCACATAAAAAGTATACTGTGGTCTGAACTACAAGGACGGCATTTGAGCAAACCCATAGTATGATTCTAAGAAATTTCTTATAACCTGTTTAAGGTTCTTTATATTAAAACAGTCTACTCATCACTCCTTCAGTGATCTCAGTGCTTCTTAGCACTGCTTCAGGTCAGGTTCATTATACTTGATCTATATGTATAACAGAGAAATGGAATGTTTAATATTAGTTTAGGGTCATCCACAAAGGAAAAGGAAACCAAGGGAAAAGTAAGCCCCTCCATAGTAGGGACTATTTTTTTACCTGTCTTTCTATTCCCAGGACTAGCACAATGTGTTGAACAAATAAATGTCATTTGGATACTTGATACTAGCCAGCTAGGACAAGGTATGTCTTTCATAACATGGAGTTATTAAAAATTCATGCTTTTTGTCCCAGGAGGCACCTGGCAAAAGAGAATGGAAAACTTAATGCATTGTCCTCATATACAAGGGATGGCATTACAGATGCCATTACAAATACACTGAGATTTGTGACCCAGAGATATTGGCCTTCTTGCCTTTCCTTGAGGGTGATGCTTTGTGTCCTTATTCTAGGCATTTTCAATGATTATCATCCATGCTTGGAATCCTCTCCCTCTGCATCTCTTTTTTGCTACTTCCCCAGGCTTTTTCCCAATCATAGTAAAACCCCATCCTCTTGTTCTACCTTAACCTTTAAGATTATCTCAAATTTATCCTGCATATATTTTCTTTATATTTGGCTGTTTAAATATTGTTTCCCCCACTAGGAATTAACCCCTTAAAATTTCTTTTTTAAATTTTGTTTTATTTTGATCTATCTTTGTATCCCAACACTTAACACAGTGCCTGAAACTTGTCAAATAAAAGCCTTTTCATCTAATCTTTGATTACTGAATACTCAGTTACCAGACATAAGGGGAACCACATCCAAATCTATGAAGGACAGCATTATATAGAAAGAAATAATTATATTTGTATGCACTTTTAGATTTGTATGCACTTTTGCTGCCAATCACAGAGAAGCACTGTGTTATAGTGGACAGAGAGACAGCTTTGAAGCCAAGAGGACCTAGGTTCAAATTCTAACCCTAACACATACTGTGTGACTCTAGACAAGTCACTTAACCTCTCAATACTCTAGGCAACTCTCTGAGAATCTTACATTGCAGGAAAGGTGCTAAACTGTACTGAAAGATGGAATTTCCTCATCTGGGAAACCAATGAAATCAAAGATTTAGCCTTTATCTCAATGTTACCAATGTAGACAGGAAATAGACTCAACAATATTAGGATTTGAAGGAACCTTAGGGACCTAGTTCTAGCCCATCATATGTGAAGAAACTAAGAGGAAAAATGATCTACTTAAGGTGACAGTAAATATAGTACTGGTATCAGAACCCACATCCCGGTTTGAAGAAATTTTTCAGTCATAAGGTACTTTCTCAGATATCTTCTAGCCCTAGGTTTTATGTTCATCCCTCAATTCGCTGACCATGATTCTACATTTTCCTTATGCCTTCTCTCAGTCTACCTTACCCTAGATTCTCAATTAGACTCTCCTAGACTAACCCTTCCACTCTTCTTCTAGACTTCTCATTCACCTGACCAAGCATCTCACCAGGGTCAGAGTCATCATTAGCTGCATCATTTTGTTCTGATCCTTTAAATTTACCAAATCATAACTACCATTCCCTATAGACTTGACTTTTCCTATCTACTAACAAATCATTAATATATAGATTTAGGGCTAAAAGGGATCTCAAAGACTATCTAGTCAAACTCTCTTATTTTAACACTCACCATGTATTGAGACATTGGGAAAAGCACTTCATGTCTTGGGGCCTCCATTTTTATCTCTGTAGTAATGGGAGACTGAGTTGGAATGAACATATTTCTCACCTCTTAGAAGTTCTAGTTTCCATCAAAATGACCACATGAGGCCTTTCCTGACCATTCTGATTAATAATTCTTCCCCCCAAAAAATTTTACTTTAGGGTCATCTACACATTCACTATTTTGTTAGAATATAAATTCGTTGAGGGCAGACTTCTGTTTTTCTCTTTGAATCCCCAGCACATCCCTTTGTATCACCTAGCACAGGGTCTAGGACATGATAGGTGTTTAATAAATGCTTTTTAGTTGATTTATCAATTGACTAGCAGATCTCTAAGACAGATTCTACCTCTATATTTTTATGATCTATGATAGAGGGGGGTCCTAAGGATATATTGCTTGATCAAGGTCATGATGATGGAAAAAAGGTAAAAGCTATCAAAAGGTAGATGGTGCTAAAGGAGAAGTCATTTACTTGTGCCAAAAGTTCTTAATATTTTGTGTGAATTCCTTTGTCAGTATAGTAAAATCTTTTCAGGAATTAGTTTTTTTAATTATAATATCCATGGATCAATAATAGACCCCAAATTATGAAACTCTTCTAGTTTATATTGAACAGACTGCATAGAAAAGGAGGAAGACAGAAGTAAATGAGATACAGAGGACAGATTAGAGATAGATAAAAGCAGACAGAGACAGAAATATATAGACTAGAAGTCAGAAACAAAGAGTTACAGAGATACAAAGAGATTAAAAAATGAGAAAAGGAGAAATAAAGAAGCAGAGAGGTATAGAGATACAGAGACAAAAACAAAGAAAGTGAGTTGAGAAAGATGGAGAAAAATGGGGACAAAGAAATAGAAAAAGAGAGACAGTTAGCAACCCATTGAATGGCCTTGTAACCAAGGCCAGAGCAATAGCATCTTTTCTTCAGCAAGCATTTTTGTTGCTTGGCTGACCGCCAGCACCATGCCCATGTTGCTAGGCCGATTTCTCCATCCACCTGCAGATTGGTTTCTGGGAAATTTAATCCTGTAGAAACCCTTTTATCACACTGTCACTTTTCCTCCTTGAGACAGGACCCAAATGTCTCCACACCCCCGCCAGTTCTGTCAGAAGAATGGCAATTGTGCCCTCGACTTCTGAAGCTCTCTCTCATTGATCTCGCCTTCTTTCAAGAATATGTGGAGAAGTCACTAATAGCATCATCTCTCAAACAACTTCAATTGACACCGGCTCTGACATCTGCAAAGCCGCTGACACACACCCGGGGGAGCCGGTCCCTTCAAAATCCCAATCACTGTTCTTCTCTGGGCTGATTTTATTTTGGTAACCCCAATCAGAAAAAGTATTGTCTTTCAGAAGGACTATACCCCAACCCCCTCCCTGAATGGTTTAACTTCAAACTGGTACCCAAAACTCTTCTCTTCTCAAACACTCACAAAAGCCACAGAAAAGATGCAATACCCTTGTCAAAATCAATTCACATATATTTATGTATATATATATACATATATATATATATATGTATTTACATATTATGTAGAATATTTTATGAGAGACAGCATATTAAGGTTGTGAAGTGCTTAATAAATATTTTAGTCTCACTATCATTTCATGGAGTAGCTAATTAGATAGACTGCCGGGTCTCAAGTCAGGAAGACTCCACTTCATGAGTTCAAAACTGGCCTCAGACAATTGCTATCTATATGACCCTGGGCAAGTCACTTAACTTGTTTTGCCCCACTTCCTCATCGAAAAAATGATCTGGAGAATGAAATGACAAACTACTCCAGGATCTTTGCCAAGAAAATCCCAAATGAATTCACAAAGAGTAAAACCCAAGTGAAACGACTCAACAACACAACTTTGTGAAGTTGGTTCTAACAGTTTCCAAATTATACAGAGAAAACCAGTTCTAAAGTTTGAGCCTGGATATGAAAACATATTTTCTTGACTCCAAATGCAGCTTTGTCTTATTCTACCCTCCCAACAATCATGAGAATGAGGCAGGGCAGAATATTTTCCATATTAGAATATGAGGAAACTGAGGACCAGGGAGGTTAAATAACTTTCAATCAAAGTCTCATAGATAGTTTCTGGTGGAGTGCACTGACCTTCAGCTGTTATTCCTGGTTGCTTAAAGTTGCTCTCTCACTATTTGCTGAACACAGCCTTATATTTTTTTGCCTTCCCAGGGAAGGGGATAACTGGAAGTGGCTTAGAGAGTGGAAATGGGGATGTGGAAGGCAGCTGAAGTAGAAGCAGGATTAAAGAACATTCTAGCTATAGATTTTTTAAAATGTGGATTAATAAATTTTCCAGTTCTCTCTAGAAATCTCTTTCTGAGAATAAGTGTCTGTATATATGAAGAGAGAAGAAATGTATACTAATATGGCAGTCAGATGATAGATAAAGAAGGGGAAAGTGTGTTATGAGTTTATTTGGAGGTAGTTGGAATACAAAGTTTCTGATATCTGATTAACCAAATATTAGGTTAATTACATATTTTAATTATGCTTATAGGTAGCTCTAAGTAAGTCACATAACATCTATAAGGGTTAGTCTTCTCATCTATCTAATGGGAATGATAATAATAATTTCTTTCTTCCTATGCCTATGCTAGGAAATCTGACCAAAATCTGATTCTGAGTTTTAATCATTTCTGCATATATGTTCATCCCAGAGGGCATCCTTATGTGCTGACCATAGACAGCTTCAGAGACATTGTATTAAAAAAAAAAAAGTCGTTATTAGTGTGACTCAGAATGCCATGCTATGATCCTATATGGGAACATTTGGAGAGTTTGGAGGTTTGTTTTTGGCTCAAGACTTCTGACTTTAGGAAAGATAGGGCCAAGATGGAACACTGTCAAAAGAGGACAGCTAGGAATTAAAAAAAGACTGCAGATCATGTCTTAGGAAGATCTTTTGAAAAACCTGGACATGTCAGGCCCAGAAAAGATAGGACTAAAGTGAGATATGAGTTTTGTCTTCATATATTTTTAAAAGCTTTAAAGGCTTTGTTGGCACTAGTGGGAGGAAGTAAGCACAGTTGAAGGAAATTGCAGAGGCTGCTTTTGACTCGAAAAATTAGAGGTACCCAAGGATGGAATGGGTTACCTTGGCAAACAGTGGGACCTAAACAGAACCTGGATAACCACTTGACAGAGATGCCATAGAAAGGATTACTACTTGGTTAGGCATTGCACAAATAAGGTAATTGAAGTAGGACAGTAAAAAGATCAATTAGAAGTATAGGACCTAGTTTTTATCATTTTGGGACCCCATTTCTTTATCTCTAAAATAGAAAATTTGGAGAAGATCTAAAGAAAATCAAATGTGGAATACACAGTAATCCAGAATGAAGCCGGAGACAGATTAAAATGTAATTAGAAAATATTTAACAAAATATAAAAAAGTATAATAAAACATAGATAATAATAATTTTAAACCTAAGTCAGAATGCATCTTTTAGGAATCCTTATGTATGATTTAGTGGGCCCCATTTCTACCTGACACCATTGTACCATCAATTTTCCTTGTAGGCTTTAGGACCTTTGAAGTTCTCTCCTAACTCTGAACTACTATGAATAGAGCAAAATACAGTCCACAGGTGAGATCTTAACTTTTTTTCATCACAAAAATCTAGTAAATCTAGTGAAGTAATTTATTAATAATCTAGTGAAGTCTGTGAACCCCCTCACAAAATGTTTTTAAATGAATGAAATAAACACATAAGATTACAAAGAAAAATAATTATATTGAAATTGTTGTTGTCCACTCATTTTCAGTTGTATCTGACTCTTCATGATGCCATTTGGAATTTTCTTGGCAAAGACTCTGGAGTGGTTTGCCATTTCCTTTTCCAGATTATTTTATAGATAAGGAAACTGAGGCAGAGTTAAGTGACCTGTCCAGGGTCACACAACTAGTATGTGTCTGAAGTTGGAATTGACTTCAGGAAGATGAGACTTCCTGATTCTAGGTTCGGTTCTCTATTGCACCACCTAGCTGACCTTTGTATATTGAAATTTATATATAATTTGCATTTTATATATATATATATATATATATATATAAATTGTATTTTATATTGAAATAAAATTATCAAAATTCTAAAAAAAGAAATCAAATTCATGGACCCCTTGAAATCCATCCCCAGATCTCTTGGGGTTCTGTAGACTCCAAGTCATGGCAGGATAAGCTACAATCATGATTAATGTGCATTAACCAAGAGTTTGATGATCAGCATGGCAAAAAGTACATTGTAGGTCCACAATGGGATGAGTTCAACTTCTGTCCTTGACACATAGAATGTGTGTAACCATGGGCACTTGTCAACTCTCCATAGCTATAAATGTCAGACTAGATCACACCATAGGGTACAGCACTAGGTCAGGCCTCAGATATTTACTATCTGGATGACCTGGGATAATCACTTAGCCTTTGCTTGGCTTCATTTCCTCATGGAGGTAATCATCACACCTACCACTAGAGGTTGTTTTGGGCATCAAATGAGATAATAATTGTAAAACAATCAGCACAGTGTCTGGTGCAGAATAAGCAGTATTTAAATGATTATTTTTAATTTACTATTTACCCTAGGAATTTCTCATGCTGATGTAATCACAGAATGGGACCAAAAAAAACAAAAACAAATCTACAGGCTTAGTAACTATGAGGGAAAGAAATGTTTGTCATTAAAAAAATGTAACAAGTAGGAAAAAGTTGTTTGGGATTTTTAATTGCCAGAGCCTGACAGAGTGAACTTGTGAGGAGTTAAAAACAAACAGCACAGTATTTGTATTCATGTCCAATGACTTATTACAATTGAGAAAAACATAATTAGCTACTCAGTAAACCAAGTGCCACAGTTGTCAAGCTAATCCCTCTAGGCCTAGGTCTGATAAACTCTGTGAAGGGTGTGACGTTTTCTCCATCTGCAGAAAGAAATGAATAATCCACACTTACATGATTTACCCACATCTATAATCAGGGATGAATGAAAAAATGAGTGAAATTGTATTGATTAAGCACTATGTTAGACATCATAGTAACTACTGGAGATGTTAATATAAGAAAGCAATATAGTCCTTATATTCTAATAAGGAAAACCTAGAGAAACAGATATATAAATGGAAGTTACTGATGACGTCAAATTCTTCTGACCTTTTCCATTCCAATAAAAGTTCATGATCCTGGGCCAATGATCACAAGAATATAACATTTCTGAACCCATGAGATCATCAGTTCACAGATTTAGACTTGTAATGAATCTAAAAGGTCCTTGAATTCAATCCCCTCATTTTACAATTTAGGAATCCTAAATCAAGAGAAGGCAAGTGATGTATGTCTCTAAAGTCATAGAACTAAGAATAAACAGAGCCAAGACTGAAAACCAGATTCTCTTAAACTCTTCTTGTTAAACAGCTACAAAGGTTAACAGTATCCTAATGGTATTCCACATCTGATGTTTTTTCCACTGTCCCATACAGCCCATTATCATTCTGGGTTGTGTTTCTATAAGGAAGTATTTACTGAATGCCTACAAATGCGTCATGAATATTATTATGCATTAAGGATATAAAATATATACATACACATATATACATATACATGCTTATCTGTAAATAGATATACAAAATATAACACAATAAGAATATTATATGAAATAAATATGTAAATGATAATATATGTAAATATTGATATAATACTATATGTATAAATGCAAAGAATGAAATCATTCTCATCCTCAAGGAGCTTGCTTATATCCTAGCTAGGAGAGATTCTGATCCCTCCTTTTAACTATAATATGAGAATAATCCAGGATAAGTTTATAGATGAGTCAGAAACAATGGGTTTAAATCAAAATACCAAGCAAAAACAGTGGAAAAGGAAACAATTTCAGATTACTAGTGTCATCAGAGTTTGAAGACTGTAAGGTATCCTGTGATTTGTATAGTTCAGAGGGAAATCAACTCTGAGAGTGATTTGAGAATCCTGTGATCTTTGAGTTGGAAGGTAGATTAAAATCATACTCTTTAAAGGATACACGTAGTCTTTAAGAGATAGACTAAAGGGAATAATCAAAAAATGTGAGAGCTGAACAGGAGCAATAGGCATTGAGAAGATGGCATTACCTCCTTCCCTACTGGAACGTAATCAGTTCATCTGGAAAGAATCAGTAGTACAAGGGAAAATATTGAAAGGAAACAAAATGAAAGAAGGGTCTGAGTTACAGCAAAGAAGGCAGATACCAAGATAGGTCACTGGACCTATCTAAGCATTTTAGAACAGAGGACTCAGATTGTGACAGTGAGTTTTACTTACTCTTCAAAACTGAGGGTAGTTCCTCCCAAAAGTTTGCTTTTGTTACAACTTTACCTCCTGATGTCTATCAGAAACAGATATTACAATATAATCTGCCTGTGTCTTTTACCTAATTTTTTTTATATATCTTGATATTTTTCCTCAAATATAAAGAAGTCAAAGATGAGCTAAATTTGTACAAAATTTTAAATTAGGACTACAAGTCAAGCCTTTATTTAGGTGTTAGGATTTTTCCTAACTGGGAGCTCTGAGCTGTTGGGATTATACTCATAACATTTCATCTTTTATAAATTCCACAAAATAACTGAGGGAGGGTCTGGTTAACCTAAAAGATCGTTAAATTGTCTTTGGACAAAAGTGAGCTAGTATTATATCAGACAGAGTATGGCTAAACAAATCTCTAGTCTTAGATTGAAAAAAGGAAGGAAGATGAGGCAGAAACTAGTAAAGCCTATATGAGATTCGGCCCTTCTTTTTTTTTTATTAAAGATTTTATTTATTTTGAGTTTTACAATTTTTCCCTCAATCTTACTTCCCTCCCCCATCCCCCCCAGAAAGCAATTTGTCAGTCTTTACATTGTTTCAATGTTGTTGTACTTTGATCCAAATTGAGTGTGATGAGAGAGAAATCATATCCTTAAAGAAGAAACATAAAGTATAAGAGATAACAAAATCAGACAATAAGATAACAGGGTTTTTTCCTAAATTAAAGGGAATAGTCCTTGAACTTTGTTCAAACTCCAAGGTTCTTTATCTGGATAGAGATGATATTCTCCATTGCAGACAGTCCCAAATTTCCCTGATTGTTGCACTGATGAAATAAGCATCTCCATCAAAGTTGATCATCACCCCCATGTTGCTGTTATGGTGTACAGTGTTTTTCTGGTTCTGCTCATCTCACTCAGCATCAGCTCATGCAAATCCCTCCAGGCTTCCCTGAATTCCCATCCCTCCTGGTTTCTAATAGAACAATAGTGTTCCATTACATACATATACCACAGTTTGCTAAGCCATTCCCCAATTGAAGGACATTTACTTGATTTCCAATTCTTTGCCACCACAAACAGGACTGCTATGAATATTTTTGTACAAGTGATGTTTTTACCCTTTTCCATCATCTCTTCAGGTATAGACCCAGTAGTGGTATTGCTGGATCAAATAGTATGCACATTTTTGTTGCCTTTTTGGCATAGTTTCATATTTCTCTCCAGAAAGGTTGGATGAGCTCACAGCTCCACCAACAATGTTATAGTGTCCCAGATTTCCCACAAACCTTCCAACAATGATCGTTATCCTTTCTGGTCATATTGGCCAGTCTGAAAGGTGTGAGGTGGTACCTCAGAGAAGCTTTAATTTGCATTTCTCTATTAAGTAATTATTTAGAGCAATTTTTCATGATTATGGATTGCTTTGATCTCCTCATCTGTAACTTGCCTTTGCAAATCCTTTGACCATTTGTCAACTGGGGAATGGTCTTTTTTTTTAAAAATATGACTGAATATTTTAGAAATGAGTCCTTTGTCAGAAACATTAGTTGTAAAGATTGCTTCCCAGTTTGCTACATTTCTTTTGATCTTGGTTGAAGTGTGCAAAAGCTTTTTAATTTAATGTAATCAAAATCACCTAGTTTGTTTTTAGTGATGTTCTCCATCTCTTCCTTAGTCATAAACTGCTCTCCTTTCCATAGATCTGACAGGTAAACTAATCGCCCTTGATCTTCTAATTTGCTTATAGTATTGTTTTCTTTATGTCTAAATCCTGTATCCATTTGGATCTTATCTTGGAATAGGGTGTGAGGTGTTGGTCTAATCTAAGTTTCTTTCATACTCTAACTTCCAATTTTCCCATCAGTTTTTATCAAAGAGAGAGAGTTTTTGCCCCAATAGCTGGACTCTTTGAGTTTATCAAATAGCAGATTACTATAATTGTTTCCTCCTATTGCACCTAGTCTATTCCACTGGTCTACCAGTCTATTTTTTTTTTTAGTTTTTGCAAGGCAATGTGGATTAAGTGGCTTGCCCAAGTCACACAGCTAGGTAATTATTAAATGTCTGAGGCTGGATTTGAACTCAGGTACTCCTGACTCCAGGGCTGGTACTCTATCTATTGCACCACCTAGCTGCCCCACACCACTCTATTTCTTAGCCAGTACCAGACAGTTTTGATGACTGATGCTTTATAATATAATTTTAGATCAGGTAGGGCTAAGCTCCCTTCTTTTGTACTTTTTAAAATTAAATCCCTGGGAATTCTTGACTTTTTATTTCTCCATATAAATTTACTTACAACTTTTTCTAATTCATTAAAGTATTTTTTTGGAATTTTGATTGGTAGGACACTAAGCAGGCAGTTTAGTTTTGGTAGAATTGTCATTTTTTACTATATTAGCTTGACCTATCCATGAGGAGTTGTTGTTTGCCCAGTTATTTAAATCTGATTTAATTTGTGTGAGAAGTGTTTTATAATTGATTTCAAAAAGTTTCTGAGTCTGCCTTGGCAAATAGACTCCCAAGTATTTTATATATTTTCTGAGGTTACTTTGAATGGAATTTCTCTTTCTAGCTCTTCCTGCTGTATCTTGCTAGTCATATATAGAAAAGTTGAGGATTTATGAGGGTTTATTTTATATCCTGAAACTTTGCTAAAATTGCTAATTGTTTCCAGTAGTTTTTTTTGATGATTTTTTGGAATTCTCTAGGTATACCATCATGTCATCTGTAAAGAGTGAGAGTTTTGTCTCTTCCTTCCCAATTCCAATTCCTTCAATTTCTTTTTCTTCTCTAATTGCTGAAGCTAACATTTCTAATACGATATTGAACGGTAGTGGTGATAATGGGCAGCCCTTCTTCTTGCAGAAGAGATGAAGGAACAGAAAAGAAAAAGTACTTTCCACAGAGTTACCTATCAGATTTAGCCAGGGTAGTTTTAAAATTAAAGATACCAAGATCAGAACCTCAGGAGAAGGTAGAGTTGAGGATTGTAGGAGACAATACAACTATGTTAGGAGTGTAAACTAAGAAAATAGGCACCTAAGGATCTTAATTAGTACATTTAACCAGATTCTTAAAGTCTACTCCATATTTCTGAGGAGATCCTAATGTATCTGCAAACCCTAGCAACCATCAAGTATAAGGATAATTTTTTATTAAATGATTTGGACTTCAAGTAGAGGTGAAATCTCTATCTGTAATTCCTATTAGTAGTGAATATCTAGTAAATAAGAAAGGAAAACTAGTCCACTATTCTGCTAGGGAGGATAGAGAAGATCTCTTTAAGGGAAAACATTTAGATTCATGGATAGAAGTTGGGGAGGGGCACTGTGTTCTCTTTCACTTCATGGAAATATAACTAGACTTAGCTATACAGTCACAGATGTTCTTGAATATATTGCCTTTCTATCTTACTTTGCTATATAGTATTTATTATGACATTATTTGTGTGTGTATGCATATATATTTGCACACACACATCTCAGAAGGGAAAATGTAAATATAGATATAAATTGAAATAATATATATATATGAAACTTGGAAGGGAAGATATACATATATATGTTTGTATGTATAAAATTTGGAAGTGAAGAAATCTATATTTATATAAATCTATATAATCTAGCTATATCTATCTGTCTGTCTGTCTATCTATCTATCTATCTGTCTATCTGAAGCTTAGAAGGAAAGATATATCTATAAGCATAGTTATATAAATATATCTTCCCTTCTAAACTTCACTTTTCTTGACCCAGTAGCTAAATTAATTTCCTCATCTGTCTGGAAAGATCTGAAAGAGACCATTCACATACTGATGTGATTTAGTTTAACATCTCAATGGGTTTCTCCTTCCAAGGTTATTTGCATTTCATAAGGGGTACTTGTTAACCAAAGGAATTAATTTGTCAAATCTTAGTAATAGCTAACATTTATATAGAGCAGAAGTTTTTAGCCTTTTATAAATTGATATTTTTTTTGTATCATAAACTTCTTTGGTAGTCTGATGGAGTCTGTAGATTCAGAGTAATTTTTTTTTCTAAGAGGAGTGTTTTTAAATGTATTATATGATTTCAAAAGTGACCAAATATATTTATATATATAGATATAAAATTTTTTAAAAAACAAAACTTTATGGACCCCTGATGAAGAATTTCTGATATAAATCCTTAACTCTATTATCTTATTTGATCTTCAGAGCAACCTTGTGAGGTAGCTGATATTTAATCTCCCTTTAATAGTTGATGAAACTGAGTCTAGGAAATGCATGACTCAGACCTAGGGTTACACAGGTAATAAATATTTAAATCAGCATTTGAACTTAAATCTTCTTGACTCCAGGACCAGTAGTCTGGTTACTGGGTAACAATGTTCCTAAATAGTTGACTGGGAATTTAGAGGTTAATAATTTTTTTACTGACTCTTCAGATCTTTTAATCTAAGTACAGCATTGTATTCCCATTTTGATCATTGGGAGACTTGTATTTGAATTCTAGTTTGTCTTCATTAGCTGTGTGATAATGGAGAAGACATTTTATAGTATTCCAGACTCCAGGAGTGGAAAGGGACTTCAGAAGCATCCAATCCGCATCTGATCCATATTGGAAGGGAGATCCCTATTCAAAAATTCTTGACAAGTGAGTCATCCACCCAGTGTTTGAAGATATCTAATATTGGGGAATCCACAACTTCCCAAGACAGCCCATTCCATTTTGGGACAGTTCTCCTTTTTAGAACACTTTCCTATTATATGAAGACTAAATCTTCCTCAGTAATTTTCTTCCACTGGTCTGGGGCCAAGCAAAACCAGTCTAATGTTATCAAACAACACTTCTAAGTCTTTATACAGGTTTGAAGCCCCCCCACTCCCAACACATAGACACACACACACACACACACACACACACACACACACACACACACACCCCAATCCTCTTTTCTACAAAGAACATAGCCAGTATCTTCAACCAATCCAGGTAAAGTCTGAGTTTGATTATCCAGGCTACATTCTTTATTCTCATCTCTTAAGACAACCCCTGGAATCAATTGGGAGCAACTAGGAAATGAAGTAACTAAGAGTGCTGGGCCTGGAGTCAGGGAGACCTGAGTTAAAATTTGGCTTGAAATTCTCACTAGCTGTATGTCCCTGGCAAGTCACTTAACTCTGCTCAGTTTCCTTCTCTGTAAATTGACCTAGAAAAGAAAATGCCAAACTATTCCAATAACTCTGCCAAAAAAAACAACAACAAACCAAAACGAACAAATAAAAACCCCCAACCCAAATGGGGTCAGGAAGAGTTGGACAAGAATGAAACAAATGAACAACAAGATCACTTAAGCTTTTTTTCGTTCTCTTGTCACACTTTGATCTTGGCAGCCTCTAAAATTCCCAAATGTATTCTCATATGAACTATTGTCTAGTTGGGGGGTCCCCTATTTTTTATTTGGATGGTGACTCCAGGTCAAAGTAGACAGGTTAGAATTCTGTTTCTGTCTCTTATTACCTGTGTGACTCTTAGGGGGGTCTCAATTTCTTCTTCTGTAAAATGTGAGATTAAATAAGATAATCTCTAAGAAATCTACTAGGTTTAAATTTATGATTTTTTCATACATGCTTCATATTTACTCCTATGGAATTTCACTTTATTTGATTTGATCCATCATTCTAGTTTATCACTAACTTTTCCAATCATATTAGTAAATATATTAGTCAGCATTTACACAGGCCTTTAAGGTTTGTAAAGTTTTACATTACAAATATTATTTGATTTTAGCCCCACAACTTTGATAGATGGGTGCTAGTATTGTTTCCATTTTATAGATGGGGCAGAGAGAAGTTAAGGGACTTGCTCAGGGTCATAAAGCTAGTCAGTGGATTAGACTGGATTTGAATTCAGGTCTTTTTTTCTTCAAATCCCATAGCTCTAAACACAGTACCATGTAGCTCCCTAAAGCCATTTCTTCATTTAATAATTTGGACTTCAATTAGAGAGAAATTTCTGGCTGTGATTACTGTTACTACATCCAATGTAAGGGAAGGAAGAATTGGTTTATTATCTATTATTAGTTCATTGGATAGATTAAATCACTTTCTAAGATTCATATAACTAAAAAAATATCTGATGCTGGCTTTGAACCCAGTATCTACTATGATGTACCCAACTTCTTTCATGTACTATACATTTTAATTTCTCTTCCAAGAGGCTAACTCTTGCCTTCCAATGTCCCCTAAAGGAGTTGCAGTTGCATTGCCCCCACCACAGTGAAAAGGGTTGTTGTTGTTGTTGTTGTTTGTCCTTCGTTCTCAAAGAAGACCATGACACTAAGGAGTTGATGCCATGACATGCAAGTGAGATAGATTTAAGTGAAGGACCACTGCAAAGTCACCAGTTCACTTTCTACTCCAAGAAGTGCTAATGTCTTAAGAATAATCATCTCTAATCAATGTCAGACTTGAACATGGTTGGCTTTAAACTGGGTCAGGTTTCTGATATCATAGTATGGCTATAACCCTGGTTTGTTAAAAGACTTAGGAGATTCAAATGATCTGGTATATAAAATAGCAACTTTCACCTGATTTGCCATGCCCACTTTACTTAGGATCTCTATGATGTTAAACTACAATATGGGGTGGAGTTAAGGATTCTAGCATGGCTATGGCTTGGGTAATGGCCTGAGTAAACCTAAATTTTTGAAGGTGAATGGGAGACTTTTAATACTAGACACTTATTATGCCTTTGAATTTTCTGTGATCTGATCAGCTCTCAGGTGGGTGAATACACTGGAATTCAGATGTTAGACATGGGCAATAATATCAAAGTGCTAGTACTGTCATAAGAAGACAAGAGGGTCAGTATGACCCAAGGACTGATTTCTTTGCATGCCTCTGAGGATACTTCCAATGGCTATATTTAATCAGGAAACAGTACCTTATCTTCATTGAGTTATGTCAAAATGACCCATTATGGCAGCATGATGTAGTAGGAAGAATACTGAACCTAAATTTCTGAGAAGCCTCCTTTTTATGTTTTCTGTGTGATCACATTGACCTCATTTTCCTGAGATAAGGAGATGAAATGAAGAGAATATCATCATTAGGACCTACCAGGATTTTGTGGAACACAAATGTATAATATATTGTAATATTTTGAAAGTTTAACATTCTATATAAATGTCAGTACTAGGACTATGACAGCAGATGCAAAGTGAGAGAGGTGAGGGATATGAGCAAAAGGTATCAGGTGGAATCTCCAGGAAAAAGAAATGGTCTTTGGTACTCTGGGCATTTTCTGGCATTTATCAGTTAGTGATCTCTTCTGAAAACCTCCTCCAGGAAATTAAATCAACAATTTCCATCCCATGTGTGCTCATGAAGTGAATTTCCTTCCTTCCTCCCTCCCTCCTTCCTTCCTTCCTATCCTTGTTTCCTTCCTTCCATTGTCCCTTCCTTTTTTACCTCACTATCTTGTCTAGATTGGAAATACAGTAGTCATTCATGAGCCCAATCCCAAAACTGACTGGCACAAATGTTTCATTTTTTCCAACCTGAACCAGACTTTTCCACCTTAATCATTCTGATGGCTCCCTGCTTCTGGGGAAATGAGTTTGATTTTAATGTCAATATCTATTGGCTACCATCCTACTGAATCTCAGAACTCCTAAACTCAAGTGATGTCAGCCTCTTAAATAAGACTATGTTAATGTTGCTTTAAAAATATGGAATTGTATCATACCAAAAAAGGACCTAATCTGTGGAGAATCTTTGTTGTAGAGTCAGTGAAGTTCACCTCTTTGGTAATATTCCTGAAACTCCCCTTTCCATTAATATGTACATGTGTCCGAAATTTTGACCATCTGACAGGATATTTCCCTATAATGGAAAAAGTTACCAGGCTGCAAAAACCCTGAATTCAAATCTCATTTGTTCTCCAATTAAAGTAGTCTGGGGAAAAGCTTCTTTTAAGAGCATTTATGGAACAGTAAGGAAGTAAATCCTCAACTCAAATCCTCAATATCTGTTTACATTCTGATAGCCTTGTTGGGAGCTGGAAAAGAACTTACTTAAGAAGGTCCAACATCATTCCTGACAAAGAACAGCATTCATCAGAATTATATGCAACACCATGATGAATTCAATCAGATCTCCAGTGTGGAACTTTGGAGAGGAATATCTTAATGGTGACATCTGTGTAAGAGTGAATATGGAGGGGTCCTCTGTTGGGGGTAAAAAAAAAGAGACATGGAAAAAGGGAGGAAGCCAGTTATAATTGCTGCCATGACGTTCCATTGTATCCAACTTGATATTCAGACAGAAGTCACTTTCCTCAATCCAAGATTACACAGTTAGTGATAAAGTTGGGATGGGAATTCAAGTCTTATGACTCCAAATTCTTCATTTTTGAAATTCCACGAGCCTACTTTTGTAAAGTCACATGCTTTCTTTTAAATTAAGCTTGTTTTTGCCTTCACAAATATATATATATATGTATATATATATACATATATATATATATATATATATATATATATATATATATATATAGAGAGAGAGAGAGAGAGAGAGAGAGAGAATATGGAACAGATGAAGGAATGCTGAGTAGTCTAGACTCGAAGAACATGGGTTCAAATTCTGGTTGTGTTATTTATATATGTATGACCTTGGGCATAACCTTTCCAGACATCATTTTCCTTGTCTATAAAATGAAAGGGTTAGTTAGACTTCTCTTAATCTATGATCCTCTGATTTTATAATCCTTTGCTTCTGAGACATTTTAAAAAATCCATTCATCTTTCCCTGTTGATTTTGTTCATTGAGACATTAATGATGGGGTGACCACCAGTGACTGCATAGTAGATAAATAGTGTGGCAGATAGGTTGCTAGTTTTAGAGTCAGAGGCTCAAGGTTGGCTCCAGTCTCAGACATTTACTAGCTGTATGATCCTGGACAAATAACTTAACCTCTGCCTATCTCAGTTTCCTCAAATGTAAAATGAGGATAATAATAAATACCATCTACCTCCTAGGGTTGTTGTAGGGATTAAATGAGATAATATCTGTAAAATGCTTAGTATAGTTCCTGGCACATAGTAGGAACTTACTAGATATTTGTTCCCTTCCATTCCACCCCAAGGAATATTCCAGAGTTTAGAAGATTGATTCCATAACTTTCACGGAATGCCTTTTTCTAGTCTGGTTCTTCTAACCTGTATCCATGAGCTCGGAATATTGAGGTGTGCAGACAACGAAGGGTTAAAAAAAATCACAGAAGCCAAAAAGTGCAAAACATCTGTGGGAAGAGTGTAAAATCAAATAAACTTAGAAGACTTTTCAATAGGAGCAGATGCCAGTGCCTGCTGGCAAGAGGGTGACATGAATGGATTCTGTCCTGGAGTCTTTTCAACATACTGACAAAAGCTTTGAAAGTCCCATCAGTCGTTCTGGAGGATTTGGTTGGTGCCCATTCCTCTGTCATGGGCACAATGCTCAAAACCATGTCACTTCTGAAAACAGCAATTTCTGGAACTGAAAATTCAATTTTTATGATTTTGAGGTTGACACTTGAGATGAGACATCATGCTAGGTCATGTCAGCCACATCAAATTCCAGAAGGAACAGGCTGCAGAACAAGATGTGACTGAAGCAGCCAGCCAGGAAAGCTGAAAAAAAAATGTGGATTTTGAATGGAGAACCAACTTTCGTTTTCTTGAGGCTATAAAGTCCTGGGGCACCTGCCCCCCTACCCTTATTTTCTCTTATCTTCTACTCTCACATCCCAGTACATCAAGAGAAGATTTCCCTTTAAAGTCAAAGGAGATTGAAGTACCTTCTCAGCCTAGAATGTAATGGGTTTGAGACATAGCCTGTCAAGAGCATTGAATTTGGAGTATGGGTAGTAACCTTACCATTCACTATTTGTGTGATTTGGGGTGAATCATTCAACTTGTTTGAGGTTCATTTTCCTCATCTGTAAGCTAGGGATATAAATCCCTGTCTTAGCTAACTAAAAGATTTCTTCAAAGGATAAAATGAGGTAATGGCCATGTAAGTACTTTATAGCAAGCAATTAGACAAATATAAGGGGCAATTGAATACAGCTCATTTACTAAGTGTAAGTATAGTATTAGGTAGTGATCCAAGTAGAAAAATTAACATAATGCCTATCCTTTAGAAGTTTGCAGTCTAATGGTGGTGGAAATAGGATATTTATAAAACTATGTATGATACAAGGTAAATTATAAAGATGATAGATAGATATAATGTACTCTGAAAAATTAAAGGAAAAATATCACTACAGTTAAGTGGACCAGGAAAGATGATGTGTAGGATAATTTTTATGAAGAGCTACAAAGTATAAAGAGGATAGAAACCTGGATAATGAAGGATTTGAATCATTCCATATGAGGGTCACTTGAAGAAATTGGATATACTTAGCCAGGATAAGAGAAAACTTGGAATTTCATGGCATGATGACTGTATATATATATATATGTATATATATATATATATATATATATATATATATACATATATATATACATATATATATATGTAATTGAAAATATATAAAGTAGAAGAGAGATTTGACCCTTAAAGGCAAAAAAAAAATCACTAAGTAGAAGTTTTTTCTCCCAATACCAACTATATCAAGCTTTATTAAAAATAGTTTTCATAAATAATTAAAGTAAATCAAGCAGTTTATAGGCTATGATCAATAATAGCACAAAACACTTAAAATCCCCTCCTCTAAGGACTACCAAAAACATTTTACAACCCAATGAATATGTCTGTGTGTGTCTCTGTGTGTGTGTGTGTGTGTGTGTGTGTGTGTGTGTGTGTGTGTGTGTGTGTGTGTGTGTGTGTATGTATTTGTTTCTAATGGTAGCCATCTCTGGAAGTTTACATGATGACTTTGTTGTGTATTTAAAAGGAATGGCAAGTTGTATGTAGAGGAAATGTGGTTTTATGTGCAGCCATCTTTTTTTTAATTATTGTGTTATGGAAATGATTGTTTTATTCCATAAATTAAAAATAAATTGAAATAAAAATAATGAGGAGTCTTTATTTTATATTTTAAAGAGAGAAAGTTTAGTGAGGGTAGACACTTTCACTTTGAGCATATATTGTTTTACAAACTTTTCACAAGTCTACCTTGACTGAGAAAATGAAAGGAAAACTGCAGAAATCTTAAATGAAAAGATCCCCACAGTGAAAGGAAATAGGACTCTTTGGGGGAAATCACCCTAAGGCCATAATTCAAGTTCTAATTGCCTAAAGACTGGTATTCATTACAATTGATTTGGGGGATGGGAAGAGGGAAGGAAATGAGGGCAAGTCCTGACAGGTTCCTGAGTTTCAAGGAGTCATATTGATGCTTAGAGCAAAGGGGGGGGAGTAAAAATTTTTGAAGTTACACATTTCCACCCTCATTGGACAGGCTGAGAGTGTCAGTATTTATATTGATGCAGAGAATTATGACCTGTTTACTTTGCAATATTTTTCAATAAGTCCTGAGCAGTTTTAAAATCCCAGGGAGCACGAGAATTCCTTCATTTTATTGTCAGTAACCCTTGATCTTTATCGTTATTTGGTTACCCCAAATCTCATCAGCCACAATATCAATGCATCAATATGTGTGTGTGTGTGTGTGTGTGTGTGTGTGTGTGTGTGTGTGTGTGTGTTTGTGAGAGAGAGACAGAGAGACAGAGATAGAGACAGATAGAGAAAGAGAGAGAAAGAAGAGAACTTCCTCTTGGCATTTCAGAGGAGTCCTCTCAAAAACTAGGAGAGGAAGAAATCACTACCCATTTCAACCCAGCTTCTGAAATATCCCATCTGTGACATCTACTCCACGTCCCTTAAACACCTTAAAGTGTTCTGTGTGAAAACAACATAGCTTTTTTAAAAAAAGTAAGACAAAAATCTGTATTTAAAAAAAAAACTTGATAAAAAATATTATTTTAAACTGTACTATTACCAGAAGTACATAGTTATAAAAAAAACTTCACACAATTCATTTGACATCTCCAGCACCTTCAGCTTTCTATGCTTGGTTTATTTTGGTATCTCCAAATTCTGCAGGAATACTTGACACCCATTCTCTTTTTCTCTTTAGATAACATATCTCTTTTCTTTGCAAGTTCCTTTTTGGTTTGGGGTTCTGGCTTCAGAGGAGCAGGTTTCACAAACAGGCTGACTTGTCTGTGGTTTGTCCTTGAACTTGCTTAACTTAGCATCTCCTTCAGCCTTTTTCTTGGCCATGGTGGTGATGGGGAAGGAGCAGGAGTGGAGGCAGCAAAGCTTGAGTTGCAGTAGTAGCAAAAATTGTCTGGGGGGTTTCTCATATCTCCTTCTCACTCTGCTTCTCTGTGTTGAAGTTGTAAAGAAGCAAATTGATATCTGATGTGAGCAAAGTTTTCTTAATAGAATTATTCAAAAGCAAACTGGATGGTTTCCTCTATTTTGGTGGTCTTCAGGAGAAAGAATTATGGCTACTTATTGAAAATATTAAAATAGGAACATCTTACACAGGAAACATTACAGTATTTTATAGTTTTACAATTGACATTGACATTCCTTCTATTTTAAAAATTCTGTGGTTTTTTTGAAGTGGAGGGAGAAAAAAGGAGGAGGATAAGAAGGAGGAGGAAAAGAAAAAGGGGAAGGAGGAGGAGAAGGAAGAAGAGGAAAAAAGTTGATATTGGTGGTAGTGATGATGCTGATGATGGCAGTTATTCACTTGTCAGGTTCACTGTTTGGTATTTTTCATTTTAGTTCATAGGTGAAAGGAAAAGAAAACAGAGTATGAATAGGTAGAATTAATTAGCTTTGGGTAGTTTGAGATTTTGATATTGACTCTGTCAAACCTAAGTTGATTGGTCCAAGAGTTGGAGAAGAGATTAGGCTTTTCTTTTCATACCCTCATATTTAGAAGCAAATGCACTCTAAATGAATAATTATGTGGTATATATTATTGCCACTCCTCTAAAGAATAAAAGCAAAACTCAAACTTCAAATCACATTTTTTCAGTGATTTAGTGCAGGATTTAAGTGATTGAAGAAATAAATCATAATCAGCTAGCTCTCATATATTGAATGTAAATGGCATGAATTCTTTCAATGATTCAAGAGGAAACTTCCACACACTCTTGGACTGGAGAAATTTTTTTTTAGTTCTTTTGGTGTTAGTCTTTCTCTGTCTGTGCCTTAATGCTGCCATACTGGTGAACAGGCATTATCTTATACATTATCTTATCTTATGGTAGCTAGATGGAGCAGTGGATAGAGCACTGACCTTAGAATCAGGAGGACAGAAGTTTGAATCTAGCCTCAGACATGTAGTAGCTATGTGACCTTGGGCAAGTCATTTAAACCTGATTGCCTCACATTCAATGCTTTCTCCAGTTGTCCTGATTCAAATCTGGTCGCTGATTCAGATGACTGGAGATGAAGTGAGGCTGGTGACTTAGCACAGTTCCCCAATCACTCAAATCCAATTCATGTGCTTGTCATGGTATCACCTACTTCTTTGGGAATGAAGAACAAATATATTACACTAAACATATTTTTGTATCTTTTTAATTCTGAATCTAGTTTACACCACTTTTTGAATTTACTTTTCAAATCCCTCCACAAAAGTGTAATCTTAACATTATTAAATCATAAGAACAATCCTCAGCATCAGAACATTGCAGATAACATGTACTTTATACATTTCTGTTAAATGTCAATGAATTTGAATGGATGGATGAGTAGCTAGATTAATGAATCCACTATCATGTTTTTGACATTATCACCCCCCCCAAAACAAACCTCAGTTTTCTATCTGTTAACAAGGAGATAATACTTCTCTTTCTACCAAATTCTCACCTGTTCTCCAGCTGGAAAACTTGTCTTTCAATCATTGATAAGCTAGTACACAGGAAAGTTTGAACAACAGATATTCCTATATCAAAATAAACTTCTGACAATGATAAATTATTGCAATAATAATTACTTTCACCAACTTTGTAGAGAAACCTGTTCAGCAGTTCACCTGTACTTGGGTCAAACTTTTCCAATTCTATGGAACTACAGGTAGCTTTCCGTCAAGCAAGTTTTATTGTAGATTTAAAGTAAATTTTGCAAGATCCAGTATAATAATGCAATATCTAATGACATGGGGAGGGAAACACTGAGAATGATGCATTCCTTTTGAGTATTAAAATAATAAGGATTCTACAGTTTTCCTAGTTAGGGTATAAATGAAAAAAAAATAATAGGATGATATTATAGCAGCTCATCAAATTCAGTAATGCACAAAGGGTTCCCAGACTATCAGGAGAACCATTCTGTTAGAAAACTCAGTCAATTATATAACTTTCATATTTCACCTACAATATTGGGAACAGAACAATATGAGGTCAAGCTGCACGATATACTGGACAAATTTTGTGAAAATATTAAGAGCAAGGATGAGATAGCTGATAGTTGCTCAAATAGAACTACTAGATCTCCCAGAGGTAAAATATAGTATCTTACTTTACTCTGTAACACTCCACACTAGTGAAGTACCTAGTACCACTAGTACCTAGCATTAGTGCCTTGTACATAAGTGTTTATTGAATATTTGTTAAATGTTATATGAATGAATGAATGAAGGATAGATGAATAATTGAATGAATAGTTGGATGTACCAATCTTCACAAATGGGAAAGACAGAAACAATACACAGGACTCTCATCTGGAAAATATTTTGCCTTTGAGAGGTTGGGAATTTTAGGGAATTCCTAATATAGAACCAAAGGATTCAGAGCTAGAAAGAACCTAGAGATCATTAAGTTTAACTTGCCTTGTCTCAGTTCCCCACATAACTTACATTCACCTTACAAATGAGAGTACTAAGGTTCACAGAGCTAAAGAGGCTTATTCCATGTCATCATCATAATAATTAAAAGAACCATAATTGAACACAAAAAATAAACATTTTGATAACAAACTAGAAGGAAACTTAGAGATCATGTAATCCAGGAATTTTATTTTGTACACAAGGAAACTGTGACCCAATATTATACAGTTAGACAGTAGTAAAGTGAGAATTTGATATCAGCTTCTCTGAATCCAAAGCCATTGTTCTTTCCATAAAGCATACTGCCTCTTCTTTTACAGAAGACACATTGTTGCTTAGTCATTTTTCAGTCATGTTTGATTTCTGTGATCATATGGGGTTTTCTTGTCAAAGATATTGAATAGTTTGTCTTCTCTACTTCATTTTACAGATGAGAAAACTGAGGCAAACAGGTCTGGGTATGACAAGCACAAGATCATACAATGAGTAAATGTCCAGGGTCAGATTTGAACTCAGGAAAATGAGTTTTCCTGACTTCAGACTCAGTATTCTATCCATTATACCACCAAGCTTACCAAAAAAAAAAAATTACAGTGATTAAATAGTAATTAAATAGGCATCACTGAAGAAAAATACCTCTCTCTCTCCCCACTCTCCTTCTGTCTCTGTTGTGTATACCTAATACAGAATTGTGTTATGCACACAAATGTGTATATACCTCACATAAACTGATGAGGAAATATGGTGTAGATGGACAGATACCTGAAGTAGGGCAAGGCACTGTTGGTTTAGAAGCACATCATAATCTAAATCAGGTTGGGAAATACTGATCTAGACAATTTCTAATTCAGTGCCACACATAGGGCAATTGCTTCTGGTGGGGTTTGGTTGTAAGGCCATATGGTAACTTTTCACATATCAAACTCCTCCCTGGATACCATCAGGATATTAGAAAAAGTCCAGAGCCTACCAGGGGATTATACTGCTTATTAAATTTAACTCCACAAACAGAGATGTTCTATGCTTTGTATCACCCCTGAGATCTTGGGCTTTAAGGCATTCTATTGGCTGAGAACCCAGCAATCTCAGAAGACAAACACTGTATGCTCTTTTCCATTTGTGTGTGTGTGTGTGTGTGTGTGTGTGTGTGTGTGTGTGTGTGTGTGTTTTATTTAATAGGGGGAGTAAAACTTAAGGACAATAAGACACCAGTATGTAATGTGGTGGACTGAAATAAAATCTCCCCATCACAGCATGGATCCCTAAATACATTGAATTTAGAAGCTTAAATATATAAAAACAGTTAAAAGAAATTCAACCTGATTCCGAATTTTGTGATTTTGGTGACTTTTTTATTTTTCCTAGTATTTTGAAAATTAGGCAGGAATCTCTGGAAGCAAAACATGTTAGCACCTAGAAACAGAAAAGGAAATGGCCATTTATTAAATAGAATGGTCTACATGCCAGAAACCATGCTGTGCATTTTCCAAATATTATCTCAATTGATCCTCAGAGCAACCCTGAGAGATAGATAAAATTATTATCTCCATTTTAAAGTAGAGGAAACTAAGGCAGACAGGAATGAAATAATTTTCCTGGGTCAACTAGTTGCTTGGCAAGAAAAGTTTCAAAAAAATTTTCCAACTGTGAGATTGTAAGAACAGGGTAATAATAATCATACAGTATTATAATGTCAGGACAATCTTTTGAATCTCCAGATTTCCAAGGAAACTAAGTTCCCTATACCCCAGAGCTTATACACTATGTGGCCCCAGACTTAGACTCATTAACAAAAGGGTCAGGCCTAGATTTTAGAGAAAGTCCAGTGAAATCCCTTCATTCTGTTGTTACTGTTGTTCAGTTATTCAGTCTCATCCAATTCTTCATGTCCCATGGACCATACTGTTCATGAGTTTGTTTGGGTTTTTTTGGCAAAGATACTAGAAAAGTTTGATATTTCCTTCTCTAGCTCATTTTATAGATGAGGAAATTGAGGCAAACAAGGTTCAAAGATTTTCCCAGGATCAAACAGACAGTAAATGTCTGGGATCAAATTTGAATTTAAGTCTTCCTGACTCTAGACTCAGCAATTCATTCACTAAGCCACCTGGTTAGTTCCCTCATTTACAAATGAGGAAACCAAGGCTCAGAGATTGGAAGTAACCTAATTAATTTTACAAAGCCAGTAAATGGTAGAGACAGTTCTAGTACCCAACTCTCCTGTCTTCTAGGTTCAGTACTATTTCCACCATTCTCTAATCTTTCTCTTGCCATTTCTTTAGAATACATTCACTATCATGTTGGGACTGTTTCAGTTTGCTATTGAGATCACTTCCTCTTTGCTAGTCCTGCTCAATTTTCCCTCTTCTCTTTTACGACAGCACCATCTGTTGATGAATACATCACTAGACTGACAACAGTCTGATGATGGACTCACATAATACATCATCAAAGTGCCAGCCCTGATGGCCCAGTGATGTATGAGGATGCTATTTGTCAATGCTCCACTGCTCCCATTGAGTAATCCATCATGGAAGCATCTTCCTCCAGTGGAACTACATATACCAAGAGTCCCAGAAAACCAGTAACTTCTGGGGGATGGGTAGAAAGGCAGATAGAATTTGGGGGGAAAGCTGTAGGAGAAAGAGGAGAGATAAATTCAATAATATAATGGGATAAATTCTCTTTTCTATTATAGCTCCACACACTTTATAAAATAACATAGTAACTAATATAGAAACAACTTAATAAATATTAGTTGGATGATTAAGTAATATAGTTATGGGGGGGCAGGGGGATGAATGGTAATGATGGGTGAGAAGAGGGGTGGAAAAAGAGAAAACCAAGGACTCGGGTACAAAAACTCTGCCCTGAGCCCCCAAAGTTCGTTTTCCTAACTGGTACCTCTAGCCTAGACTACCATTTTTCTAGTCATTTTCACTTAAGTCATTTTATGGGCTTCTATGCTTCTTTACCAGCCACCTACTTCCTCCCCATGGGAACCCTAAACATACTCTCCTACTTTTCAACTCCTCTTTGGGAGCTGTGTATCATTGTATCCAATGGTTGTATACTATTTTCTCCTCCCAGAATTTAAGCCCCTTGCAGATAAGTACTCTAATTTGCTTATATTTATATCTTGGGTATATGGATTATATCATGGAAGACTAGCACCTCTGGTATGAGAGCTTACCAAATCCTTTTTAGGTTATTCATCCACCTTTAAGAAACTGGGGCTATAACCCAGTAAAACTGTTTGTCAGGCAGGCTAAAAAAGACGGGGCAATGGATAGGCCTCAAACCAGTTGGCAAGTTAGGGGGATGTCTTCCAAGGTGAGTACTTTCTCCAGCAGAATGATTGGATGAAAAGATGTTCCAACGGCCATGAAGGTGGATGAAGCAGGTACTATGGTATGATTATGACTCCGTCATTAAAAACACCAAGATCATCCACTGCATCCCAGACCTTCATCAGTCATCTTGACTCTTGTCCTGTCTGAACTTTAACAACCCTGAAAGAGTGCAATTCTTCCTTACTTAAATCCAAAGTATACACCAGTCTGGAAATAACCTAAGATGTCATTGGTTCTCTTAGAAAGCAAAGGATTACCACCAACCACATTTGTTATCTTGGTTAATAGATAAATATTCTGTTATCTACTTATCCAGCAATCTTCATTCCATCTACCTATTTATCTGTTCAATAAAACAAATATTTAACAAGCAACTGATGTGAAAAGAGAGGACTGTGTCAAACCTTAGAGAAGCTATACAGATTCAAGAATAATACAGTTAAGGATGGATATAAGATACCAAGAGAATAAAGTGTATCACAGAACATTATACAAATGTACCAAAAGTCACAGTGCAGTTGTATACTTTAATAGCTTAAAAGCTATTAAACTACACGAAGACTGCATAGTAGGTAAATTGACAAAAGACAAAATATTATTATGTGAGGACTTATGGGAAGGTTATTATCTACTAAATATAAGTCTTCATGGACGAATGGCATCTGAATTGGATTTTTAAAGATAATTAGGAATTCAGAGATGAAGAGAGTAGGAGTGCGGAAAGACCAAATTTGAGGGCAAGAAGCAAAGAATTAAATAGTTTGGCTGAGCAGAGACAGCATGGAAAAAAGTAATGTGGGGCAATTCTGAATAAAACAGGGTAGTTACAGATTATTTGGAATTTGATGCTGAGGCAGAAACATCTCAGTGTTGCTCAGAGGCCAATATGGACTAGTAAAGAAGAGGAACAGCATATTCATATTTTTGTGAAGAAATGTGATTTGAAAATTGGGACAAGAATGCATTGGAGGTAAGAGAAAGTGGAGATAAAGGGAAAAACAAACTTTAAAAGACTATTCCTAATAGTCTAGGCAACTATCAAGGTGGTGTCTCCTTGGGTGGTACCAGTCAAACTCAAATTATAACCCATAATGTGTCATGATGCCTGAAATTCTCCCACAAGAGAATCATTTCTTTATGTCTTGAAGGCATTTGGGTTTTTGAGGACAACCTATTAAAAGGAAAATGCTCCTAGAAAGGGGATTCCATTAAACCCTATCAGCTATAACAATGTGGAGGAATTGACAGCCAAAAGAAGAGAATGAAGGTACTAAGGAAATGAGAACTTTGAGAGTGAATGGGGTAAATAGAAAGAGGATGAATACTGAAATGGAGGTAGGGAGATAGCTTTCCTTCCCCACTTATAATTTAATCAAAGGTTGGCCTGGTTTGAAAACTCACCAATTTATTGATCTCCAGCTGTGCTTGGTAACTCTGATGACTTTTTAGGAAAATTCCTTCAGCATAGAAAAGACATAGATTTCTTACTGGGATTATACATACAACCTTTTTAACCCAAAGAAAAGGAAAGAGTTTTCAAATGTTCTCTCCTCTCTGTTCCCCATGCTGCACCTTGCCCAAAAAATACTACTGAATCTCAAAGACTTAAATTTTGTCATGGTTGAGAATCATACACTGGTTTTAAAGTAAGCTTGACCTCCAAGAAGTCCTGAAATACCACAGGGGCACAGTGAAGGAAACCTTTTTATTTATTTATTTTTTACCTATGTTGGGTAAGGTGAATGCAAGCCTAGATGGAATGATTTATAACTGATCTGCTGGAGGTCGCCGAGCAGCTCAAAGCTAAACTGGAAGATTAGGAATTGATCCAGATGTAATAACATTCCTGACAAGACATCCAGGTTTTCACATGCAGGTTTTCACTAGGTACCAGAGTAGCAATGAAATGACAACTCTCTGTTTGCTAGGGGAAAAGTTTCTTTAGCTTCCCTGGTTATCCACAAAGCTGGTTCCTGGGACAAGGAATCTAGGCCCTAACAGATATATGTTACACTGATCACCCACACATTCTATTTTAGCTTGGGAGGAGGAGGCTGGGGAGAATATCCTATGTGATTTCTTTACCAGCTTCCTTCAGGGAACTCAGAGAATTTCCAGAGATCTTATCACATTGTTTTGGGTCTTTTGTTTTTTCCTAGTTCACTTAACCCTTAGTTGTGTTGATGGGAAGTTGGGGTCAGTTTCTGCCTCTTTATTGAAGTATAGAAAAGTTAGATAATGCACCTCTTGTCCTTCAGCCTTCTAGGGCAGTACTCAAAATGCTATACATGGACCCTAAGCCACCACTTCACAGGACTGATGAGGTCAAAACTCTTTTCATAATAATACTGATATTTTTATTTCTTAATAAAGTAAATATCAAAAGATATAACCCATGATAATTCTTGATGTGTATGTAAGTAATGAGCGTAGGAGGAAAAAGAAAATACTAAATTAAATGAAAAAATAAACACTAGTATTCTAAGAACTAAAAATAAAGGGTATAAAGGGGTTCTGTGACCAAGAAAAAAAATAGAGGTACTTCTCTTAGGAAGAAAAACTAAGATTAAGATGAGGCCATCTAATAGTCATAATGTATGATGGAGGATGGGCAGTTTTTAATATACTTTAAAATATGCACACTTTTTTAAATATCAGAAAATTCTCTGCTCTTCATTCTGTAGGTATTTAGTGTCTACTAAGCTAGCCCATTTAAGGATGGAAACAGTTCCCACATCTAGTTTTTTGAAACTGGTCTTAGCATTCTCTCTATAACCTCCTTTGAGCCTCAGTCACATAATCTGTAAAATGGGCATAATAGCACTCAGATAGCTACATCATAAGGTCATGGTGACAAAGTGCTCTGCAAACTATAGTGTTCTGAATATGACATAGTTACAGTGGTTGGAGAGAGAATAGGTGCATCATTTGGTCATTAATGCTTAGTTAGAAGAAAACTTCAAGATTATTTAATCCAAACTTCCCCTTTTATAGATGAAGGAAAAGAGACCAAAGAAGTTCAGGGACTTTGACAAAGTTTCAGAGGTATTGGCAGAACCAAGATTTGCATTGTCTTGAGTTGTTTTTTAGTTGTGTTTGATTCTTCATGTCCCTTTTTTTGTGTTGGACCACCTAGTTCCTCCAACTCCAGTTTAGCCCTTTTTTCATTATTACTCAGGTAAAATGTTTGGTCCTATATGTATTTCTCCTTGATATCATTGTTTCAATTGTCCTAAAAGATTTTCCCTTGGAGTTATCTTGTGTTGCTGGTTGACATTTTACCTTCCAGCAGTCACAACATTCAAGAGAAGTAATATGTGATAAGTTTTTGTTACATGGTAAGCAAAAGCAGTGTCCTGGTAAAAGTTATGATACATCCTAACTCAATATCCTCAGACCTAAAGGCCTAATAAAGCTAAGCATAGTTAGGCATCTGACACCTAATGCCTCCTTGTGTTCTATGTTCCGTCATCTTCCCTCACAAACTGCTAACCAAAGAAGAAAAAAAAAGAAAAGTCCTGTTTGAGTTTATATTATAGAGGAAGGATGTCACAATAGTTAGTGTAGATTGTAGAAAGTGTTGAGCCCTGGAATAAGGGAAGTTGGATCCAGGTTATAGTCCTTTTTTTTTTCCTTTGTGTGACTTGGGTACTTTAGGGACAAGTGTTTCTCTTAGAGGAGAAAAGCAGGGCATAGGGAACTGCAGAGAAATGCTATTAAAAATCCTAATGGTTTTCATTTGGCAGCCCTCAAAAAAGCTCATTTTCTATTTTTGGTCAATGAGAAATATGAAGCTCTTCTCAAGTTGGCCAGCTTCCCTAAAATTGTAACTTTTCTGGGCCTTGCTTTCTTCAACCATAAAGTAAGGAGTTTGGACTAAATGAACTCCAAATTAACTTCCAACTCCAAATATATTGTCCTGTGAAATCATATATAAATCCAGACAAAAATCAGAATACTGGCAATAGCCTGGGATGCATAGTTTGGAGGTAGAAGGCTTTAAATGATCGAAGAGGCAAAATGGAGCTACAGAAAGCTTTTTGGGCAGGGGAGTGACATGGTTAGATCTGGAGTTTAATTAAATTTTGTTATTGTTGTTGGCTATATGGATAATAGATTGGGGAGACAAGAAAGAGGAGGTGGGGGGCAGAAATTAAGAGAGAAAGAAGAAAGAATTTGAAAGCTATGTTATTGCAGATTGTCATACCTTTTCTTTTGACTAGGCCCTGGGTTCAGATATGGATTTGATTTTCTCTCCCCAAAGAAAACGTGGGGCTTTGCTTTGATCCTCAGCCATGTGGCCAGGTGAGGAGAGGGGGTCTAAGTGGACAGGTGTTAAAAATGAGAGTAAAGTATCATTCTATTCAATTATGGTAAGTTGGGGGTGGGGGGGAAGAGACTAGGACATTAGCAACCAAGACATTAGGTCTAGCTCTAATGATAGATTGGCAAACACTAATTTAGATATTGTCATGGAGAAATGCCTATATCAAACTAAGTCAATGATTATATATATATATATATATATATATATATATATATATATATATATATATATATATATATATATATATATATATACCTCCTGAGTGAGGCATTTTGGTCCTGGCAAAATGCAAGATATTATTTAGTTCTAGAGTAGGTATCAACCATAATGATTTCTAAGATGATAGAGCTTCATTCCCATTGGAAACTCCCATTGGAAACTCAGGAGTTATGGATAACTGGGAATTACTTGGTTAGACCTACTTTAGATCTAATTTTTGTCCTCTCCTGCCATATTCCTTTCAATGCCATATCTCCACCTTGTAAATTTGGGAGGTGAGGGTAGGAGTGGTGAGAAATAATTACATTTAACAGAAAGAACTGAGATTCTGAAACCATCCAACAGTAAAGATGCCCTCAATTAAAAGTCAAGCAAGAGACTAAGTAAATGTTGAGGAAACCAGCACTTTTCAATGAAGATATATGACACACTGCCTATCATGCCAGAGAAAAACAATCCATTTTCCTCCTACTCATCCTATCCTCCCTCCCCAATCAGAAAAAAAGAGTTGGGTGGAGAAGGACATATTCTTTTTTTTAATCCTTTTTCTTTTCCAAATTAACTCTTTGAGAACCAATTTCATTGAGTTAGGAAGAAACCAAACTGCTTTATTCACAAGCCCACTAAGTGGGGCCTACTTGGTCAGAAGGAAACCTCAACTCTAACTCTTGGTATTTCTAATAATAGTTTAATTATGGTTCAAAAAGATCCTTATCATATATAGTATCATTTAGTGATCACAATCACTCTGATTAAGATGAACTGTGAGAATCATATAACTCCACAGTACACAGAAGGACTCAAGGACAAGAGGCATTAAAAGACTTATTTGCCCAAAGTTACGCAGCTAAGGGAGTGGCAGAGAAAGAACTCAAAACCAGGCCTTCCTGACCTAGCCCTAGCCATCACATCATGCTTCATTATTTAGGGACTGTGTTTCTATTCACAAGAAAACCAGGACAAGGGAGAACAATAGAGAAATGTTATTTTTTTTAAATGGTTTTCATTTGGCAGCCCCTAAAAAAGGCTCATTTTCTATTTTTGGCCAATGAGAAGGATGAAGCTCTTTTTTTCCAAGTTGGCCAGCTTCTCTAATTGATGCTGTTAGTGCTCTTAAAATTGCAAATCCCAATCAACAATGTCTTCCTTTCCAACAAATGGGGTTAGAGGGTGGGGGGATCTGCCATTTGGTCTTTTCTCAAATGAATTGATTGGAGTGGGAGCAGTAGTGGGGACTCAGGAAAGTCTTAAAAGCATCCAGAAAAAGCACATTTCCCTGAAGGGGGCGGGGGCTTTAACTGTCACACACGCCTTACTGAAAGCCCTGCATTGCTATGGAAACGGTGCATTTTTTATAGAGCAGGCACATAAAACTCACAAAATGTGTCACAGAATAAGTTACTACTGTCCTGAGGCTGCCAAAGATCTACATACACTCTTATTAGTAAAGAGATGTGACAGTTTTTGTTTATAACGAATACTATTGGCCCAAATGTGGAGCAAAGAGCATGATCTCAAGAACTTGTCTGTTTGGGTTCTGGACCCCTTCCCAGGTGAAACCAATGTCCAAAGGCATAATGGCCCCTATACAAAGGCAGGAAGACCAGGTGGACTAATTATGGCAGGGACATGTCTCATTTATATGCAATGAATGAGCAAATTCTCTGCCACTTCCATAAAGACATGCCTCTGGAAATGGAGCAATTTTAAAGCTTACTTTTCACCTGGATTCACCACCCCAGGATACACACACACACACACACACACACACACACACACACACACACCACCCCATGCATCTCTTAATCCCTCCAAGTTTTATTTACCTGGAGATATGCAGATGTAAGTTCCTTCAGTTAGGAAAAAAAAGAGGAGAAATTCTAAATTAAAAGAAAGATACAAATATAAAGGTGATTTTCTTTAATTCTCCAAATGATGAACTTGTTTACATGGAAATGCTTGTGAGATTACAGACCTTGTCACCCCCCTTTCAAAATCTGACACTTTTCATGTTGATAGACAGCATCTCTGATGGTTCGGTGGAGAAAAATGAGTTTGTTTTGGGAAGCAGACAATAGCCCAATTAGGTTTTTCAGTCCAGTGGTGTGGAGAGTGGTGGGGGAATGAAACCCAGAGAAAATTGGTTGTATTCTGAACACCCTTGGGTACCTGTGCAGGATTTATCACCGTGGAGGCAATGACAATTGCAGATGAATGTTGATGAAGACAGTGTCAGCAGCAATGTCAGGAAAGGCAGTGCAGCCAATAAAAGTTTGTATTAAGCAGCCTCTGCAGATGGATGCCAGATTTTGCTTCTTTCCTGTGGCATTATCCAAAGTTATCTGGCCCAAGGGCTCCCATTCATTCAAGAAGATGCTCCCCATGATGTGGAAGAGATTCATGGTTAGTCAAGGGAAGAGAATTTGTTTTTCACATAGTCATGCCTTTTGATTTTCTCAACAACCTCTTATGTTGGGAGAGCAGTCCTCATTTATCCTACTTTGTAGATGAGGGAACTCCAAGAAACTATAGAAAGTTTCAGAATTGTCCACAGTGAGGAACAAAGCCAAGATTCAAGACCTGTATTCTGACTCCTTCTCTAGTTGTTTCCACAAGGATAAAGTCAGGTAAGTTGATTCTGGTAGACTGTATTTTCTTGCCATAGCTCTTGAGGAATATTTCTTTCAAACACTGGAGTTTTATGAAACCAGCACTTTAGAAGCAAGGAGAAATAAGATTTCCCTGCTGGTGTTTGAAAGCTAACCAGTTATAGAGTTTGTTGTTCTCCTTAAAAGGAAAGGAGGAAGAGTCAGGTAAAGATGTCATTATAGCAGGGGTAACTCATTTGGAACAAGAATGTGGTATTTATAGTTTATTTTAACTGGGTGCCTTTGCTATGATGTATATGTTCTTAGGGAAGATCTGTGTGTTGAGCTATTCTGACAAAATGACCAGTCTTATAAAGAATTTCAAGAGAGTTTGGGTGGTGGTGATCTTATGTCATGCGGATAATAGCTCTCCCTTTGATAGTACCCTTGTCATACTTAGAGCACATCAAAATTATCACTGAAAGTCCACTATATTATGCTACAGATATGTTTTACTCCAGCTTATGACACAAGGCACCTCAGTAGGTGCTTTTGGTTTCCCCTGGTGTACAGGTTCATTGTATAATCCAATTCACATTAGGTTTGAGAAAATTGCAAAATGTTAATCAGAGCTTTGATATCTGTCAAGGGTAGATGCAGTAGAAATTAAGCCAATCAATTATAGTAAAACTTGAAACTTCACTATAGATATTGACAAAAGACATAATAGTGAAGGATTAAGAAGGTGTTATCAAGGACTCAGATTTTGCTGTTCTTATAACATATATTTATACCATTTTCAAACTTAGGGTGTTTTTTGGAAGCATGATGTAATAAATATCAGGATAGGGTTTTTCTTAAGTCAAATGAGACTGAGGTTTAGACTCCTCCTCTCTGCCTTACTAACTTTATGTCTCTGGGAAACACATTTAATCCACCTGAGTCTCAGTTTCCTTATCTACAAAATGTAATAGTAATTGCAGTATTTATCTCACCATACTGTTGTGTGGAAAGTACATTGTAAACTTCAAATGTTTCATAAAGTTAACTTCTATTATTATTAAAAGTAGGCTTTATGTCTAGGACTAGTAGAGTTCAAACAATCATAATAATTCAACTGATCTTTAGGCTGGAAAAACAGTTTACATGTATTACATTGAAGTCACATAACTGGCATGTTTAACTTTTGGAAATTAAACTACATGAACTAGGTAACAACTAGGTAGTGTGGTGTATAAAGTGACAATTCTGGAGTCAGGAGGACCCAAATTCAAATCCAGCCTTCCTAACTGAAGGAACACTGTGACCAGGGTTAAGTTCCTTAACTTTCTTTGTCTCAGTTCCTCATCTATAAAGTAAACTGTAGTGAATGGCAAATCACACCAATATGTTTGCCTAGAAGACCCCAAATGATGTTACAGAGAGAGACACAACTGAAACAACTCAACAACAATTCAATTGGAAAAAAATAAAAAATAATTTAAACAATATGGATTCATCCAGTTACCATTCCACCGAATGAGTATGTGCCCTAGGGTAGAAGTGTTTAGCATGTGGCCATTTGCTTATGTTGCTTGTAACACTCTCAAATGCCTTCTAAGACAAAGTGAAACTTCTAGGAATCCTTATGTACAGTGTAGTAGCCCTATCACTATTAAGCTTGACAACAATGACCTACAATGAGTATGAGAAAAACTGTGAGATTACTGGTCCCTTAGTTATTCTCAGTTCCCAGCCTCCTTATATCTCACTATACTGACTGTAATTCTAGAATCTCTTTTTCTGAATAACCAAAAATGATCTTTATAAACTAATAGAGCTCATTAGAACTCAATACTGGCTGCTTAGAAGGACTCTCTCATATTCTTCTTTTGATTATTCTCTCCTGCCTCATGGAGGAACAGGAAAAGGAAAGTTAACAGTGTGATCCACTAATATTTGAAACCCTAATTCCATAGCCTATTGGTATAGGACTCTCTTATTTAAGGGAATCAATGAACCATGCCTGTTTGAAGGGTAGGGCAGAGTGTTGGAGAGAGAAGAGCTCTTCAATTCTCTTTAAGTTTTGATTCTCTTCAGGCTTCTTCAAATCTTCTTTGAGTTCTTTTCAAGTTCTTGGCTTCTGCAGTTTATTTTGGGTGCTATGAGAGAGACAATGAAGGGTGCAAACTCTACTTTAGGTTGTTGAAGGAAATACTTTAGAAAGATACTAAGAGGGACTGTCAATCTCTATCATGTTCCCTATTCCCAGTTTATTACATTAGAGTCTTTGGGAAACTTTCTCTTGAGTGAGCTCCAGAACTCTCAAAATTAGCACAAGCAGCAGAGTATTCATCCATACTTTGTTGCAACTCAGCTTCAGAGGTGGCATTGAGTGCACACTTATCAGCAAATAGAAGATCATGCACCAAAACTCCCTCCATTTTGGTCTTGGCTTGTAGCATTTTCAAACTGAAGAATTTACCATTAGTGCAGTAGCTGACCTTGATACTGTGTTCATGCTCAGTGAAGGCATTTAATAACATGACTGAAAACATAATGCTAAAAAGCATAGGCACAAAGACACATCCTTGTTTCACTACCTTGGTGTTCAGGAAAGCTAGAGAGCATAATCCACCATCCAGAATCTGGGCAAGCATGCTATCATGTAAATGATCTACAATACTCATGAATTTCTCTGGGCAATCGAATTTTGACATAATTTTCCATAAATCCTCACAACTGATAATATTGAAGGCCTTAGTCAGATCTACAAATGTTGAATACAGACCTCTGTTCTGCTCCTGGCATTTTTTTCTGGAGTTGTTGGGCAGCAAACACTATATCAACTCTTCCTTGACCCTTTCTGAAGTCACATTGGCTTTCATATATATGACCATCTTCCAGGGGAAGGATCAAACTATATAGCAGGACTCTGGCAAGAATGTTACCAGCAATGACTAAAAGAGATATATATCCCTGTGATTGTCACAGGATAATCTATTCCCTTTACCTTTATAGAGATGAATGATGGAGGCATCATTGAAATCTTAGGGAATAACCTCTTCATGTCATATAACCTGGAAAATTTCAGTCAACTTTTGGATAGCAATGAACTCTCTACCTTTTATATCTCAGTTGGAATAGCATTGGCACCAAGTGCTTTGACACTTGAAGGGAGTCTAATGATATTCAAAACCTCTTCTTCAGTTGGAACTTCAGCTGGGGACAGATTAACTTCAACCTGAGCTAAATGATCAGTGACTTTTCTATTGATTGATGATAGTCTGTTTAAGAACACTATGGAAGTATTCAGCCCATCTCTCTAAGATCATGTCCCTGTGGCTAATCAATTTTGACTCCATCAGCACTGAGTAGCTGAGGTGTACCATAGTCTTCAGGGCATCATAAAAACACTTTGGATTGTTACTCTCTGCATAAAACTGAATTTCATCTTCCTTCTTGGTGAACATCTCTCTAAACTTCATTGTAGTTTACTTTTGATGGAATTAAATTCTGCCTTCTTAGAAATGGATGAACTATCCTGCTGGTACACACTGTGGAGTTCTCATTTTTTTTTTATTTAGCAGCTTCTGTATTCCCCATCATTTCCATCAAACCAGTCTTGATGTTTGTGAGTGTTCTGACCTAGATGAGCAAAGGAAGTGTTATATACCAAATCGCTGAAAGCTGCCCACACTTTTTCTTCTCCATAATTTTTTTAGGTTGTTTTTGCAAGGCAGTGAGGTTAAATGGCTTGCCCAATGTCACACAGCTAGATAATTATTAAGTGTCTGAGGCCGGATTTGAACCCTGACTCCGGGGCTGGTGCTCTATCCACTGTACCACCTAGCTGCTCCTTTCTTCTCCATCATTGCCAACTGTGTGTTGGCTCAGGTTTTCCTCCAAGTTAGCAACAAACTTCCAGCTCAGGGAGACATTCTAATCTCTTAACATTAATTCTTCTTGTAGTCATTTTGTCTTCAGGCCACTATTTTGGTTGAATGTGCATATTTACCTTGGAGAGGATGAGTCTGTAATCCCTCCAGCTCTCTGTACCACATATTGTCTTTGCCATTGTTCTTACATCCTGTCTGTCTCATCTCCTTACAATCATAGATACCAATAATTGTTTTGAGGGTGCATCCAGGAAATTTTATTGTATTTATGTAGAAAATGTTTGTGATGAGAAGGTAATGAGATACTCAAGTCTTCAGTAGTAGGTGACCAGGCTATTACTGGTTCCAACTCCATTCCTCCCAAGAACTCACTGTCATGTCTAGTAGTTTGAACCTACTCTAACATTAAAGTCACCCAGAGTTATAAGCTTTTCCTCTTTTGGTACATAGATGATAAGGATCACTAGGTCTTCATACAATTGTTCTTTGACTTCATCAGGGTTTATCATGGTGGGAGCATAGGCATTAATGATAGTGGAATGTTGTTTTCTTGCAAGTAGCAATCTCATTGTCATGAGGCTGTCATGTAAGCATTTAAAAATGTTGACTAGATTAGTTTTGATTGCAAAACCTACCCCAACTTCATGGTGTTCCCCTTCTCTGTAGTCACTCCAGAAAAAATACATATCCAGCTCTGATTTCAGTAAGCTGGACTTCACTTGTCAGTCTTGTTTCACTTAGGGCTGCTATTTGATTGTAATACCTGCTGAGTTCTCTTGCAACAAGAGCTTTTCTTCTTTCAGGTCTATTGGATCTTATATTGTCTGAGTGCACACACATTCCATGCTCTGATATTGAGTGGAATTTTCTTTGTAGATGTTTTTGAGGACTTTTTTTGTGTGTCTGAATCACAGAGTGCCTAAGGAGGTAATTAGGCCAGGACTGGGTAAACAGACAATTTTTAGGGTACCTTTTCTAACCTCTACCTCACAACAGGAGGTGAATAGTGTGATCCTTAAAAGGGCTGCTCAATCACTCAAGGGGCTGCTGAATCCCATTGCTTCTTTCAGTGGGGAAACTTATGGTCTGGGCTGCCTCTGTGTAGGGTGATTTACAGTTCCCAATATATCTGTATCTGCTGCTTTGTCACTTGCCTGTCACCAGAGTATTTCAAAGGAATGGTAAAGTCGTATAGGTTATGTCTTTTGATTTGTGCATAAATTGAATTTAAGTGAGGCAGAGTTACACAAAGTTTCAGTCTCACTATCATAATCCAATGGTATCTTATCACTCTTAAAGAGTCAAGACAACTAGTGATGACTCTAGATGCAGTGGATAACCTTGTCTAATCAAACTCTAAGCATTCCACAGCATCTGCTTCAGTTGCCTTCATGGCTGTTGGAATGAAATGTTCTCATCCACCCATTGTACCAATGGAAGACTTCACATGCTTGGGGTAGACACCCCCCACAATTCACCAATGAGTTTGAGATTCCCTCCGTTACCCTCAACTTGGTTTAGCCCATCTGCTGAAATGGTTTACTGGGGTGTGGCCACTGTATCCTACAGCTTCTTGGAGCCACAGGTAAGAGTTAGGTGACTTAGGTAGACATCAAAGGTGGAAAGCAGTCCTGAAAATGGCTTGGCAGCCCTTACATCAGAGTTACTAGTCTTCCTTGAACACCCTAGACCCCTGGGACACCCTAGACACCCTAGACCTCTGAGAATTGAGTTACTCAGAGAAGAGTTCTTTCTCTCTATAATTTTTCTGAATTTTGTTCTGCTATTGATTGGATAAATAGGATTTTTTTTTTTATAAATGCTATGTACATTCATTAGAATTTGGGGGGAAGGAAGTCGAGTCTTGAATATAGTTTGGGGTACTACTTCCCCAAATAATGAATTGTGAACAGAATTTAGATATAATCTGAAAACATCATCTCCTGGACTAATAAATGTTCAAGGCAGCAAATAAGTAATTCTAGTCTTGTACCCCGTCTCTGAGTAGAGCAGAGAGATGCCTATGGCCCCACCTTTCTGCTTCTCCTGGTAAGTATTAAAATGTCCTTTGGAGAAGAGTGGGGAGGGGGTGGAGAAGAGACTAAAGATATCTTTTCTGCTTCTCTTTGAGTCACATGACATCTCCATTTTCCATTTGAGGGGAAAGCCATTGTTATATATAATTATACTTTTGTGTGAAGTCCTTTCATAATTTCCCCCAATTAATCATCAGTTTTCATGCCAGCAAAATCTTTACCTGTTTTTTTTTTTTTGTTGTTGTTGTTCTATTTGAGTAGAAGTTCTGGTTCTATCTCTCCCTTAGCTAGATATGTGAAAAATAAAATTAGCAATCAATTGCAAGAACCTTCTCAGAGAATTCTGCTCTCTGATACTAATTATCTTTTATCTAATCCATTTTAAATATAACTTTTTAAAGATATCATACCATATGAAGATTTTCAGGGATTTTTAAGTATAATGATTTACTCTGTGACTTAAGAAACTGAAGACATCATAAGATGTTAGTAGTAGTTCCTTTGCTCCTCAACCCAATTTTAAGTTAGGTTCTACCAAGAGCATCTACATTATGTTAAGTGCACTTTGTAAATGAGTATACTGCAGCTTAATGAGACTAAGTGGAATTCCAAAGTTAAAAAGTATTAGAGATAAGTTTAGAAGTCTTTGTCCTAACTTCTTGTCCCAAAAAACTTTCTACTAGTTCTCAGTTCTTTGTCTAATGAGAGCTACCAAGCATAGAGATCTATTGTAATTATACTATGCTATGCTAGATAATGCTAAAATACTATATTTTGCACACACACACACACACACACACACACACACACACAAATGGAGTGAACAGAAAATAATTATAAATTCTAGGTTCTCTTTCTTTTTTTAAAATCACAAATACTGTAGTGACTTAGAGTTAGGAAGACTAATCTTCATGAGTTCAAATTTGGTCTAGTCATCTAGTCTCTGGATAAGTCACTCAATCCTTTTTGACGCAATTTCCTCATCTATGAAATGAGTCAGAGAAGGAAAGCAAACCACTCTGGTATCTTTGTCAAGAAAACTCCAAATGGAGTCAGGAAGAGTCAAACACAACTGAAACAACTAGACAACTCAACAACAACAACAAATGCTACACATATTCCCACACACTTAAAATATAACTTATAAATAAATAAATAAATAAAACTTATAAATCTAAAACAAAACTAAAGCAAAAATTGTCCAAACAGAATTTAAATTTTTTATTTTAAAATACAAAGTGCTCTTCCAGACAATGATATTATGGGGAAAAAAGGAAAGAAATGAGTCATAATTGTGGACATCAGATACAGATTTTTAGAATGACAGTGAATACAAAAAATGAGGAAATTACAGAGTACATTTTAATTGATCATTTGAAAAACCTGAAATTGATCAACAAGCTAAAATTCTACTTGCATCATTATTTTAGCTAGTAGCAGGATGGGGGAAGGGGAAGAGAGAGAGAGAGAGAGAGAGAGAGAGAGAGAGAGAGAGAGAGAGAGAAAAGAAATAGAAAACAGAGACAGAAAGATAGGGTCAGACATAGACTGACAGACAGACACAACAACAACAACACACACACACACACACACAAACACAGATTTTAAGATAGATACAGACATTTTCCTGTCAGTAAATCCACCCAAGAACATGAAGTCTTGTTCTATTCCACTATGATAAGAAAACACCCAGCTTTCTTTTTTTCTTCAAGGGAAGTCAGCTCTAAAACTACAACCTAGTGGGCCAGTCACTTTATAAAACACTATTCAAGAAGTGTTGCTTCTTCCTGCTTTTATCTGAAGACAGCAGGCAGCCCCCTTCTTAGAAGAAAGACTTATTTCCTCATCAGGGTTATTGGTGGCAATTGCTGCATTCCCTCCCCTGCAGTTCTACAAGCTCCCCTTCCTGATTGTGTGCTAACAATGGGTCTTGAATTTACTTTGATGTTGTTTGCTTCATGGTAGATAAAGCAACAGGTTGGAACTTGAGTGAGATTAAACACATCAGTGTTTTCCACTGATTGAGCCCCCATGGAAAAAGAAATGTTTCCTTCTGTGACTGACTTGCAGCTTTAGCTCTTTCTGTATGATTTTCCCCTATTTTAATAACTGCCTGTGTAATACAAGCAACAATTATTTATGTACCCAAGCAATGAGTGAATATATATATCTATATGTATATATGTGTGTGTGTGTATACATATATATGCACACACATACACACATACTACATATATACATACATAAGGAGTGACCAGAAAATAATCATCAATTTTAGGTTCTCTTTCTTTTTTTAAAATCACAAACAGATACTAGAATTTAAAGTTGGAAAAGAGCTTAACATCTTCTAGGTCAATTCAACTACCCTCATTTTACAGATAAAGAAACATGAAGTTGGAAGGGACAAAGTGATTGGCCTATGAAAGTAGGAATTTGGGATTTGAAATCAGGCATTTTTATTATAAATTCAGTATTATTTCCACCACACTGTCCTTTTGTTTTTAGCCAGTTAAAATACATTTGATATTAAAGAAATATCATCATTTAAACTAAAGCAACTCCATTAAAAATATATGACTTTACCAGGAATACTTCCATTAATTTACCTAATTTAATTCAGTTTCAAACACTCTTTTAGCTGTTTCTGAGTTTCATTCTCAAAATAAGATGCCCTCGCTCTAACAAATGAACAATCTGATATTTTCTCAAATCTTCCTTCTTAGTTAAGAGGATGCCAATTGACTTAGTAGCTCTTTTCATTGTCCCCTGGTGGTTCTGAGGCAGCAGATTGGGTGACTTCCAGTTAACTGCAGACACCTCATCATCTAAATGTACCAATTATAATTACTATTGCCTTACTGTTTAAGGGCTATTCTAAAATTTTACCCTTCTATCTCTTGTTTATCTTATTTAAATTGAGTCTGATTTAATTAGTTTGATTATAGCCTGTTAAGTACATGTATTAGAAAGAGGACTAGACTCCAGGGAATGAAGATGATGCTCACCAGCTGTGTGGCCATTGACTTAACCACTTAACCACTGTGAATCTCAATTTCTTCAACTTTAAAATGGGCATAGTCATGTTTATACTATATACTTCATAGACTTATTCTGTTGAAAGTGCTTTATAAACCTTGAAACACTTTTTAATGTGAATTGTCGTTGTTCTAACTGTAAATTCTTCTTGCCACTTGCTTAACAGAAGTTAGTATTAATAGTAAAAAAAAATCTGAACTTTTTAACAGTTAGTGTTAATCAACAGGGGAAGGGAAACAGGAGAATTATACTTGACCTAAGTTCAAGGAAATTAAATCTAGACTAGGATACTTACTATTTGTACAACCCTGAGTCTAGTACTCAGATTTTTCATCCATAAAATGGGAAGCTTGGATGAGATAAGCAGAGAGGACTATTTCAGCTCTAAATCAATTTGTATATAAATCTAAAACAAAACTAAAGTAAAAATTGTCCAAACAGAATTTGAATTTTTTATTTTAAAATACAAAGTGCTCTTCCAGACAATGATATTATGGGGAAAAAAAAAGAAAGAAATGAGTCATAATTGTGGACATCAGATACAGATTTTTAGAATGACAGTCAATACAAAAAATGAGGAAATTACAGAGTACATTTTAATTGATCATTTGAAAAACCTGAAATTGATCAACAAGCTAAAATTTTACTTGCATCATTATTCAGCTATCAAACTGAATAAAATGAAGTTAATGAAGAAAATCTTTATTCTAAGTAAAAAGTCAAGTGATAACCAAAATATTTGTAACTGGATAGAGAAAGTTATGTGATAGTTGAAGGTTGAGTGCTCTTTTGGCCACATATCTTGCCTTTTTCCCTGCAAAAGTTTGTAAATTTTCAATGCTATTCAGCACCATTCTATTAGAAAGAAAGAAATAAGATTTGTAATTTTAAAATTCTGGAATATTGAATAATAGAGTGTTAAAGTTGAAATCAAGAAGACTTGGGTTCAAATTTTGCATGGAAAATATATTAACTTTGTGACCAAGAGCAATTCACTCATTCTGAGCCTTGTTTTCCTCATCTGCAGAACAGGGATTATAATGTTCATAATTCTACCTTCCAAGGAAGAATCAAAAGATATAATGCATTTAAAGTGCTTTGCAAACCTTAAAATGCTATATAAGTGCCAATTATTTTTATTTCATGCTTTTTGGATGCATAAAAATGACTTCTAATTAATATAACCTCTGGGGTACCTTCCATAGTCTATCATTTTTGGAGAACCTGCAAATAGACTCCCCTAGTTTTATCCTTTGTGTATATATATATATATATATATATATATATATATACATACATACATATATATATGTATATATATATCCATTGGAAAAAAATGTAATATATAACAAAATAAAACAAAAGTTTAATTAGTTTACAGATGAACAGGAGACACAGAAATCTTGTTAATTAAATGGTTTTTATAAGCAAAAAAACAAAGTAAAACAATTTAAGAGCTTTCACCAATATGTTTATTATACTAGTCAACCAAAGGACATAATTTGTTCAAAACAGGCATTAAAAATAGCAGAGTAAGAAAACTAACCTTAAACATTTTTCTCATTGACATGATCTTTCTTTGACCACCCACACTATCAAATGGAAAAAATGAATAAATCTAGGGAATAGCTATAAAAGGGTATGCTCATAGGGAAACTTATGACCTGGGAATATGCATAGAGAGCAAGCATACAGGTCCAGACTATAGAAACTGATGCTGATGTCTTCTGATGATATCATTATGCTCTTCCCCTGGGTCTATTCCCTATTAGAATTACAGAATGAAGTCTCCATCAGGAATATAGTTTCTGCCTTTGCTTCCTGCTGGTTGCTCACAATTGGTTTTGAGCAACAACTTGAGTTACTATTTGACTGCTTCAGTGATTCCCATGATAACTGTTAGTAAAAGGTAAAAGAGCTACCCTCTATTCTTAGCTCCTGGCTTCAGATACAGATTTCTGCTGAGGGGCTATCTTTTTCCCAGAAGAAAAATTATGTGATCTGCCATTATTCTTTTAGTTTACATCCCTGATGTTTAAGGGTGAGGGCCCTAGTACAAATAGTATCATGGTTGCTGGAAAGATCTTGCTATTTACAGAATTATCACCATAATTAAAGTTCTGACAGGTTTTTCCTCTCTAAAAGGAGAGCCTAATCATCAGGTGCTGAGCTTTTTTTTTTCTTTTTTAAAAACAAGGCAAGTAGCTAAAGAGCACCTACAAAAGTTGCATATTTTTTTAACCTTTTTGCTATCCAATAGTAAAGTCTCTATGCCAATTTCTTGGTTCATAGATTTAGAAAATCCTTATAATTAATGTCTGAATTCCAATCTGAAATCCTTTCGAACCCATTTCAGGGTCTTCCTTTCCCTCACAATGCTAAGAGTCTTGACTTTAGATATCTCTCTCCTCCTCATCACCCACTTCACTTTTCATTTTCTTAACTCCAGATTCTTGAATCCATTGATGACAAAGGTCCCTAGTTGCAATTGCTTGATATTGTTGCCTCATAATTTAATCCTTTATTTGTTATAGTGTTACATTTGTGTTATAATACAAAGAGAACTGATTCTAAAGTCAGAAGACATGAATTTAAATCCTGCCTCTGTTGCTCACTTCATGTTCACTTTTGAACAATTTATTTAACATCCCTGGACTTCCTATTCCTCATCTGTAAAATAAAAGATTAGATAGATTGTGAAATCCTTTATACCTGTATAATCTTATACTTACCTCTCTGTCTCTCTCCACACACACACACACACACACACACACACAAACATACACATGCACATGTATGCAAATGCATTTTTTGTCATCATTCAGTTGCTTTTCAATCATGTTCAACTCTTTGTGACTCCATTTGGAGTTTTCTTAGAAAAGATAGCAGATTGGTTTGCCATTTCCTTTTCCAGCTTATTTTATAGATGAGAAAACAGAGGCAACAGGGTTAAGTGAAGTCAGATTTGAACTAAGGAAGTTGAGTCTTATTGACTCAAGGTCTGGCACTCTATCCATTGCATCACCTAGCTGCTCCATGTAAATATATACATGTATAAAAATTATACACACATACATATGTATAATATTTTGTATCATTCATATTCACATTAGATAAATACTTTATAAGGTCTGACATTCAGCTCAACAGCCTAATTTTTACCATTGCCTTTTCTACTATATCACAATATATTTTTGTAATTAATATTTCTTTTTTTAATTATTTATGTGGTTGTCTTACCTCTTCTACTGACCTATAAAACCTAGAGTCTGAGCCATGGTTAATAAAACTAAATATAATTTTGTTAGAACATTATATATTTTGTTGTTCCTCATTTTCCAGATGAGAAAACTGAAATGCAGGGAAGTTAAACAATTTGTCCAAGGTCACACAAATAAGCATCTAAAAGAAAATTTGAACTCAGAACTCAAGAGCCAGCATTCTTTCCACTGTATTGTGTAGCATACTGGGTATACATCAGGGAGATCTGAACATTTGATTTGGTTAACCTGGGTTCCAACTCCCAAGCTATTAGACCAACTGGTCTTGGGAAGTTTAAAGTCAGGTCAATATTGTTCACTGAACAAGAATCTCAGTTCTTGTTGACTTGTTGCCTACAGTTCCATATCAAAAGCCAAGACATTTCTATTTAAGTTGTTTTTAGGTAGCCAAATCACTTTAGAAACTTCAAAAACATTACTATTTTCCATTTTAATTTCCAGATAGGTGATACAGAATGTTCAGCCTAGAGTCAAGAAGACTTATCTTCCTCAATTCAAGTCTGGTCTCAGATGCTTGCTAGTTGTATGACCCTGGGAAAGTCATTTAAACTGTTTGCCTTGGTTCTTTATCTGTAAAATGAGTTGGAGAAGGAAAGGGTAAATATCTCTAGTATCTTTGCCAAGAAAAATCTAAATAGAATCACAAAGAGTCAGACATGACTGAAATGACTGAATAATTTTTCATAGCAGATTCATCTTGAAGTAAAGCCATTTTGGTTTTAGATTCTTATAGACTCACCCCCCCCCCACACACACACACCCTTCCACTTTCCCCCACCAAATGATGAATAGTTTACATACTAAATGCTCTTAACTTTCATAATCTAATCAAAAGGAATAAAGAGGAGGGCACATTTGAGCTCTATTATAGTGTGGAAGGATTAATTCCATTAAAATGAATATCCTCCCCAATAGTTATACATTTTTCAAATGATACCTACTTAATATATTTATTACTGTCTTTAAGGAATTTGATAAATGACACCAGTAATCTTATTCAGAAGGGGAAAAGATCTGAGTGGAAACTTCAGCTCTTTCAGTAACTGAAGATAAAGGGTTCTGATTTTGCCCAGTGTTCAAGGCCCTATTAGTCTATATATCCCTAAGATAGATGGCTTTTGTGAGTTGATAGCAGATAGCTGAAAGCTGCTGGTATATTCACTATGAGTCCCATCAAAGATCATCTGAAAAGCTGTTTGATTAATCAAAGCAAACACCTTGGGGCATTTTTTTGAAGGGCTTTGTTGTAGTCAGTGTGAAGTGTTCTTCCCTTTTAGATATCCCTGAAAGGAATCTCTCCCCCCCCAGGGAATGACTCCCAGGTTAACCTGTCATGACTTTATTTGGCTCTGCCTCTTGTTTACCTTGTCCAAGCCTATTCCTTTCACTGCTAGCCCCACAGTGAGCCCATTTCAACTACCAAGTGGAATGGCCCCCACCTCTGTGGCTACTAAGCCACTTGACAACAATCATATCCTCATCAGCAGGGGAATGATGATGTGCTACCCTGGATAAGATTTGTTATATTTGACTGGTGGAAAGGAAGTAGTAGAAGATTAGGGCAAGGAGGGTGGGATCATGATGAATTCCTGAATTGATAAATAATTTATAAAGTAATTGTAAAATGAGGGTAGCTATCTTGGTTCTTTAGGTATTCTCCCAAAAGACCACAATTGTCAGTAGAAAATGGGGTGGTAATCATGTTTTAATTAAGCACAAAGGATATGAGACAAAAACACTTAAAAGTAGAGTCAAGTGGCAAGGTGAGGGAATAGTGGATAGAATGATGATGGAGGACAGGCAGCATGGAAGAGAGAATTGGGAGGGAGATAACCAAAGATAATCACTCACTCAACTATGGATTAGAGTTGGGAGTACTAGGCAGCATGTATCCTCTGAAAATGGAAGAAAGATTGGGTGACAGGAGGTCATATTTTTAAAAGATTTTTTTTTTTAGAAATAGCCTTACTCTTATCTGTGTCATCTTGGGGTAAGTTCATTAACATATTCAAGAATATTTATAGCACCTTGTTTTGTAGTGGCAAAGAACTGGAAATTAAGAGGTTGCCCATCAATTGGGGAATGCCTGAATAAATTGTGGTATATGAATAAAATAGAGTACTATTGTTCAGTAAGAAATCATGAACCGGAGGCCTTCAGAAAATCCTGGGAAGACTTGAATGAACTGATGTTGACTGAAAGGAGAAGAATCAGGAAAACAATTTTCACAGCAACAGCAACATTGTGTAATGATTATGATAGATTTAGCTTCTCTCAGCAGTTCAGTTATCAAGGACAATTCTAAAAGACTTGTGATGGAAAATGTCATCTACGTTCAGAAAAAAAAATGACTATAAAAATCTGAATGCAGACCAAAGAATTCTATTTTCACTTTTTTTAAAAACTTGTTTTTTTAATTATATTCCCTGTCGTCAATCACTTTGCTTTTTTGTCATTTCAGCCAAATTGATAGGTGTGAGTTAGTAATTCAGAGCTGTTTCAATTTGAATTTTTCTGATTAATAGTGATTTAACACATTTTTATATGATTAGAAATACTTTAATACCTTCAACTGAAGACTGCCTTTTCATATCCTTTGACTATCAATTGGGGAAGACCTTGTATTCTTATAAATTTGACTCAGTTCTCCATATATTTAGGAGATGAGTCCTTTGTCAGAAAGACTAGCTGTGAAAGTTATTTGCCAGCTTTCTGTCCCAATTATATGTTAAACTCTTTATCATCAGGAGCCTTCTCTCTCTCTCTCTCTCTCTCTCTCTCTCTCACTCTCTCTCTCTCTCTCTCAACTTCTCCACTGACCCTATATAGCACAAATGGACTGGTTCCTTACATTGGCAGCTTGGTTTAGATTCATTGCACATTCATAATGGTTGCTAACTTTACAATGAAACTTTAACATAATACCAGAATTATTGTTCTCATTTTGAGGGAACTCAGAGAGGTTTTATGACTTACCTAAGATTAATCAATTAATCAATAAGCATATATTAAGTACCTAATAAGGATACAGATCCAAAGAGATTTGTCAGTTCCTTTGATTAAGAAACTTACATTTGTCTTGAATGCAACATGCTCATTGAAAATTATTTACTTATAAATATATATATATATATATACATACATATAAAACATATTAAGAAAGAATAGGGTATTGTTGATGTTCAGGAGGACTAGAATTTCTGGTTTGAGATCTTGTCAAGCTCTTTTTGGGCTGCCCATTCATTATTGGTGTTGACCTGATTCAGTTAACACTTACCTGTGGCTCTAAGAATCTCTAAGGTGTATAATGACCATGCTCCAGTAAATCATTTTGGCAGTCAGGATGAATCCAGGTTGAGGGTAACTGACAGGATTCAAACCTGTTGATGAGTTAGGGGATGTCTACCCCCAAAATGTGAAGACTTTCCCCAGGGGAATGGACAGATGAGAACAATTTGTTTCAGTGGTCACTCTGGGAGATCTTAGCTCTTGATGAGACATTAAAGATGTCAAGGTCATCCACTGAGTCCTGGGCCATTACAGTCACCTTGACTATTGGACTTTGATCACTCTGATAGGGAGAGCAAGACTGATGACTGTGCAACTCCGCTTCACTTAAATCCAATTACCTGCAAGTCAACATATCATCAATGATGCAGCTTGGCCCTCCTCTTTTTTTTCTTTTTTTTTTAGGTTTTTGCAAGGCAGTGGGGTTAAGTGGCTTGCCCAAGGCCATATAGCTAGGTAATTATTAAGTGTCTGAGGCCGGATTTGAACTCAGGTACTCCTGACTCCAGGGCCGGTGCTCTATCCACTGAGCCACCTAGCTACCCCCTGGTCCTCCTTTTTGACAATGATGGGCAAACAAAAAGAATACAAAATAAATGCTGGGAATGTTAACTGCTGGGAGAATCAAGACATATTTCCTAAAGTATGTGGCACTTCAACTGAACCTGGAAGTGCTAAGGATTCTAAGAGGCATAGATGAAGAAGAAGTTCATTCCAGTTCTGGCAGAACAACTTGTGCAAAAGCGTAGAGATGGAGATGGGATGTCATCTACACAAACAATAAGTAGGTTAGTTTGATTAGTATGTAGAGAGCAGGAAGGAGACAAGTGTCATCCAAATGGAAAGAAAGCCTGGAGTCAGATTCTGAAGGACTTTATATGACATAAGGTTTCCTTGAAACTTTTTGTGTTTGGCATTGAAATGGTCGGACATTTAGCTTTGGAATTAGGGCCAGAACCTAGGTCTCCTGACTTGAAGTCTGATGCTAGTAAGGAAAGTAGCTAGTGTTAGAAATGAATAGAGAGAACTTGCTCAGCCCATTAGGACAGTGGGGGAAAAGTCCCTCTAGGGACCCCCCCCAGGGAAAGTAATTTGCTGAAAATCACTTAGCAAGTAGTATGCAAAAGCAGTTTGAATTAGATAGCTTCCCTTTCTGCATTAAATCTCTAATCCTAAGTGTTAGAGTCAGACATAGAAACTAGGTCTTTGATTCCCCACTCAGAAATTCTCATTCTGCTGAATCATAGGCCCTGGGGGAAAGCACCCATGACCTGTTGTTTAAATGATGTAGGAAAAACAGAAAATACATTCCAGTTAGACATCTTTGTGTTTTACCATTCCATCCATTTTCAGTAGAGATCATTATCATTTGTCATACCAAAAATGAGTTAGAATCATGCAAAGTCAGAACTTGAAGGGATTTTAAGATTATCTAGTCTAATAATTTAGAAATAAGGAACCTGAAGCCCAGAAATCTAAAATAACATGACTATGATCCCACAGGATTCCCTAGACTCCAGGTACCTTGACACTTAATCCAGTGTCCTTTCTAGTATAAAATACTGTTTCTATTATTTTTCTTTTCATGTGTCACAATGATCAGCCCATGAAGCATGCATCAGAATAAACCTTTGCCATGAGCACTTTGGGGAACATGTGATCTTAATAGCATATTTCCCTTGGGTTAGTGAGTATAAGCACTGTGTCCTGCCTATAAGATATGTTTTGTCCTCCTGATAAAGGCTATGCATATCCAGAGACTTCCAAGTTATTCTTCATGTGCTTTTCTGACCCCTGCCCCATTATAGATAATGAAGAGGAGCTATCCACCACTGAACAGCAAGACTTTAAAAAGAATGAATTTTCTCTCTTCTGTCATTTTTTCCCTTTATTCTGAACACATGGCTCCTGATTCTGGGACTTCCCATGGTGTGCATGTTTCTTCTTCCATTCCCTGCCCCATCAATTTGTTGCCATCTTCTTTTGGATGTTTTTTTTTTTCAGAACTCACTTCCTACAGCCAAGACCTATACCTCTCAAAAACTCTAGGCATCTTGAGACCATGAGCTAGCTGCCATGCTTAGAAATATTGATGAGATCTAGACCAAAATGTACTTGTCACCTTTGATCATAAAAATCAAAGACAATGCTGAAGAGACAGCTAGAGACTTGAGGTCTGGACTCAGGCTCACTTGGACAAGCAAATGCTTTTTACAGTCATGTGTGATACAATTGCCACAGTTTCTGGTGGGAAAGTACAGAAGAAATCCTTTTCCTCCAACAGTAAGTCCAAGGGAACAGTTGGAAACTCAAAACATACTATTAAAATAGATAAAAAATTAAATCTTGGGTGGCTAGGTGGCATAGTGGATAAAGCACCAGCCTTGGAGTCAGGAGTGCCTGGGTTCAAATCAGGTCTCAGACACTTAATAATTACCTAGCTGTGTGGCCTTGGGCAAGTCACTTAGCCCTGTTTGCCTTGCAAAAAAAAAACCTAAAAAAAAATTAAATCTTTAAAAATTTATTGAGTGGACATCTCTGATAGTGGTCACTTCTTTTTGTCACACAGTCATCAGTGTGGGGAACTGGGGGTCAATAAGAAATATTTGTTTGAATATTAAAAAGTCAAAATTCACCTTGATAAAAGTGACAATGACCAGGGCAAGACCAAGGCCCTTTTGCATGATTCATTAAATAGCCACTGTTCATCAATTAACTAACCAATCATACAGCATTTATTGAACACTTGCTATATGCCAGACACTGTGATTTGCACTGAGAATGCAAAGCAAAAGCAAAAATATTTCCTATCTTCAAGGAACTTACTTTTTAATGGTGAAAAACAAATTATAAATATATACAAGGAAGAAAATTTTAAAAGGGAGAGGCACGAGCAACTGCCTTAATGGGAAAGGGTTCCTTCAGGAGGTCAAATTTGCATTGTCTTGAAGGAAACCAATGATTTAAAGAAAAGAGAGGGAAGAATATTCAGTGCATGAAGGAGAGTACTTAGATATGAGATAGAAGTTAGATAGATAGAGTTTAGATAGAGTTTCTCCTGTAGGAACAAAATATAGTCCAATGTGATTAGAATGTACTAAGTAAGAAAGAACAATGTGTTAGAAGACTGAAATGTTAGGAAGAGGCAAGATTGTAGAGTTTTCCTTTTTTTATGATTTCTTTGTAATACAGATCTGGTAGTAGTATTGTTGGATCAAAGGATATGCATGGTTTTATAGCCCTTTGGACATAGTTCCAAACAGCTCTCCAGAATGGTTGGATCAGTTCATAACTTTACCAAAAATGCATTAGTGTCCCAATTTTCATAAATCTTCTCCAACATTTATCATTTTCCTTCTTTGTCAAATTATCCTTAATTTTCATTTCTGTAATCAATAATGATTTAAGGCATTTTTTCATATTACTATAGCTAGCTTTAATTTTTTTCTTCTGAAAATTGCCTGTCAAAACTATAGATTAGGAAATTCAAATGGTTATAACTACACCTTAAGAAAATCACTATGGAGAGCCAAGATGGCAGAGTAGAGGAAGGAATTCCCAGAAGCTCTCCCTCAGATCTCTCCAAATGCCTTAAAATTATGACTCTAACTAAATTCTAGAATGGTGGAACTCAGAAAGAATGAGTGAAACAATTTTCTGGTCCAAGACAACTTAGAAGATTTGTGGGAGACTGCTTGGGTCATGCCATACCAGAGCAAACCAACTCCAGCCTTCCAGAAACAGTCCATGGGGTGCCTGGTCCCTGGGGGCACTTGGGCCTGTGGCAACAGGAGTGATTTCCAGACCTCTCAGCCCAGGATATTATCAGGGAAGTACAGCTTGGAAGGTCAGTGGGAAAACTCTGCCATACTAGAGTGAATATGAAACCCAGACCAGCAAAGAAAGACCTCAGTGCAACCCCAACTGAAGAACCTGTGCAGCCCCCCCACAGCTGCCTCCAGAGTACTTGGGCCACAAATACTAAGGGGGTCAAGGAGACTGCAGAGATTTCTATCTCACTGTCTCTCTGTCCTGGGACAGGACTCTGTTGCTTTGCCCATACTCTGATCCAGGTTGCACCTCCTGAAAGAGATCACGAAAGAAAAACTAGGAATATTATAGCCAAATTCCAAAACTCCCAAGTCAAAGAGAAAATACTAAAAGCTATCAGAAATAAACATTCAACTACCATGGCTCTATAGTCCGGATTACACAGGATCTGGCAGCATCTACATTAAGGGCTTGTAGGGCTTGGAATATGATATTCCAGAAGGTAAAACATCTTGGTTTACAACCAAGAATCAACTACCCACCAAAACTGAACATTCTCTTTCAGGTGAAAAGATGGACTTTCTATGAAACAGGGGACTTTCAAACTTTCCTAATGAAACAACCAGAGCTTAACAGAAAGTTTGATCTTCAAGGACAGGACTCTGGTGAACCATAGAGGGGATGTCCAAGAAGAACTAAATATGAGAAACTTAATGATGTTGAACAGTTTGTATTCCTGCATGGGAAGAAGACATTGATAACTCATATGAATTTTCTCATTTATAAGAGCAGTTAGAAGGAGCATATATAGACAGGGCACAGGAAGGAGCTGAGTATAATGGTATAATATAGTAAAAAGATGGAGTCGATGTGTGATAAAGGAAAGTTCTGGGAGGAAGAGAAAGGAGAGGAAGAAGGGGTTAAGATATTTCACATAAGAGTTAAGAAAAAGCTTTTTCAATGGAGTGGAATGGGGGAAGGTGAGGAGGAATGAGTGAGCCTTCATTCTCATCAGAATTGGCTGAGAGAGGAAATAACATACACACTTAATAGGGTATAGAAATCTATCTCACCCTAGAGAGAAATGAGAAGAAAGTGATGGGATGAGGGGGAATGGGGATAGGGAAGGGAGAATAGGTGATAGAAGAGAGGGAAGATTGTGGGAGAGGATACTCAGATGCAACAAACTTTTGGATAGGGACAGGATGAAAGGAGAGAGAGAATAGAATAAATGAGAGTGGGAAGGACTAGAGTGGAGGGAAATACAGCTAGTAATAGTAACTGTAAGAGAAATATTGAGGCAACTTATCTGGTAGACTTATGATAAAGAAGGCAATTCACCCCAGAGATAGAGCCATTGGAATCTGAACACAGACTGAAGTTCATTTTTTTTTCTCTTACTATTCTTGAGGTTTCTCATCTTCTTGGGCAGGGGAGAGGGGGTGTTTATGTTTGCTCTCATAACAAAATTATTGTAATAATATAAAATAAAAAGGAGGAATATAACCTCTATGAATGCAAAAAAAGTCATTATGGCAGCTACATGGAGAGAAATAGGAATGATTCTTTAGGCAAAGAAAAGTATCAGAAGGCTATTGCAATACTGATGAAGTACTAAGGGGATAGCTGTGTGAGAATATAGAAGGTAAGGTAGATAAAATATGTCCCTGAGGTTGTAATGACAAGATTTTTTAAGTGATTTGATATATATTTGTCAAGGATTGGGTGAGGGTAAGGAGTTGAGAGAATAAGGGATTGAGGATATTATATTTTAAATCTAGTTGACTAGGAAGATGAAGTTGTCATTATTAGTCAAGTTCAGAAGTTGAAGTGTTTTTTAGAGGAAAATAATGAGCTCCGTTTTAGACACATTGATTTTGAGAATGGGGTTATATAGTTTGTAATGTCCAATAGATTGTTTGTAATGTTGGACATGGCTCAGGAAAGCTAATGACATAGTGTAAAGAGAAAAAAAGCAGAGGGTATAAGACAGTTTCATCCAGCTTTTCAGAACAGACAGATCAGGAAATAATGTTACATTTGGAGCCAGAGATTTAATGCTACATCTACCAATTATTCAACATAAGACGCTTAGGAAGGAAGTTACTTTCACTTCTCTGGACCCAGTATCATCATCTATAAAATAGGGAGGTTTGATCTAAATGACCTTTGAGATTCCTTCCAGCACCAAATTTATGCTTTCTCACATTAGATCTATGCTACTTTCTTTTTTTTTTAAGATTTTTGCAAGGCAAATGGGGTTAAGTGGCTTTCCCAAGGCCACACAGCTAAGTAATTATTAAGTGTCTGAGACTGGATTTGAACTCAGGTGTTCCTGACTCCAGGGCCGGTGCTCTATCCACTACACCACCAAGCCTCCTGCTACTTTCTTTCAATTAATATTTGTAGAATGATGCAGGAATGAAGTAGTCAATTGGCTGTTCCCTAGGAATGAGCTCCCAGACTGGGGTCACAAATGGTTTTCCTCTTATAGACCCTTTTCCTATTCTACCTGAACACAGAAGGCATTGCTTTTCTGACTAGGGCATGACAAAAAGCAGCTACCATTGTGACTAGGTGAGACCTTCAATGCATCAGAGGGGAAGGTGAGGTCTGACTCAAGTGTCTAGGCAGGGCTTGCTTCCCTCTTGCTCTGCACACTTCCCAGGGCTCTCCAGGCAGCCACATGCCAATTCGTGGAGTTATCAGCATATCAAAGGCATTATATTTATCCTGTCTTGCCACAGAACATTTAATAGTGCTATGATGGATGTTGTGGTAGCCAGCAAGGAACACTTTGATGTACATGGCCTTGTTTGATTAATGAGGGGCCCTGCTGAGAGGCTACACATGGAGTAAATTACTCTTTTCAGAAATGGCTGATTCGCACTATTGTACTAATTATTTCACAAGCTTGGGGTCAGTTCCAGATTCTGTGACACACTACCCGCACACACACACAAAAGAGGGAAAAATACATTCGCTAACTGAAAAAGGCAAAGTCCTAATTATAGCAGAAACTGTATGTGACTCTTCCCTCGCTCATCCTCCCGGAGGAATGATTCAACGAGCACTTTCACTTACTGCAGCTTATATCCCCCAACCTGAATTATTTCCAGGCCCACTATGCAGGGGCAGTTGTGGGAGGAGAGGGCTCTTCCTCTTTGTGCCTGGTTTAAGTGCATGCAAGAGAGAGGTAGAGGGATAAGAGATGCTCAATTTTCTCTTTCTTTCCTCCTATTCTGCTCCCCTGACACCCCTTCCCCCAAACCCTCCAAAAAAACACTTAAAAGATTTTGTAAGCACATACCCAGGACATTTCTTCAAAGCAAATTCTAGATTAATTCTCCCACTTAGTATAACACAGTGAATTGCAAGCTTATTCCATTAGCTGCAGTGTTCTGGGCTTTCCTGTGATGGGATATGGTACTGTGAGCAATTTGTACTTTGCTACCCAGGGATAAGGAAAAAAAAAACAGCATGGGGAAGGTTAGTGTTTTTTAGAAGTGTAAACATAATACTTTGCTCTTCACATAGTTACAAAAACTAGTAATGAAAGGAGAGGATAGGAGAGGAGAAAGAAAGGAAAGAAGAGAGGAATGAAGAAGAGGGGAGGAGAGGAGAGGAGGAAGAGGAAGGGAGGGAAGGAAGGGGAGAAGGGGAAGAAGGGAGAGACAAAGGAGGATAAAAGGAAGTAAGAGGTACTATAGATGTAGTTTATTGGAAATATATTTGTCTTTCATATTTAAAAATTTCCCTTGTTATTGTTCTATATCTATCAGGTGAGACTCTCTTTCTCTCTCTCCTCCCCCTTACACACACACACAAACACATTACATCACATTCTGTTTATTTTGTATGTACTTATTTAGGGACACTAAATTGCATATTGTATACTTTTTTCCCAGTTTCATAACTTCTAGGTTAATTTCTAAATCTGTGATTTTATAATGTATATAATTATATTATATACTACAAAACATATGAACACAAACTACATGATTATAAATTTTCATTTTATATATATGACAAGGTAAAATCAAATCAAAATTATTGCTTATCTTAAGTAATTAAATACTACTGTATGTGATCATAGCATGACACATGTATGCACACAAAGGAACACATACATGCATGTATGAATATATTTATATAAGTGTATACAAGTATATAAACAAGCTTATATTACATACATGTACATGAAAATAGATGCCTTGTTTTATACCTGTACTTGCATATAAACATGCATAAATATATGCATGTAAAATGTATGATTATGCATATATGCAAGCATATTTGTATATTATCTGTTTTTTTCTATACTGTGTATGTGTCCATATGTATCTATGTTAGGAGCATTTGGCTTAGAATGAGAGATTTAGAACTAGAAGAGACCTCAGAGGCCATTTAGTCCAATTCCCTCATGAAAACTGGTTTAGATGAGAAATTGAGACTCAAAGATATTTAGGGATTTGCCCATAATCATGCAGATTAGAATCTGGGTCCTTTGTCCCAATATCTTTTTCACTCTGCACATGCTTTTCCCTGCAACTTTCTCCTCTTACTGGTGAGTTACTGCCTAGAATTATCATTTTATGAAGTGACTGTGTCATTTATATTCTCTTCTCTCTTCCTTTCACTTTTAACTCTCTAGACTTTTCTACCTCCTTCCTAGCAGCCTTTTCCCACCCCTCCCTCCAACTCTATTATATGCTGTCTTCCCCCATTAGAATGAGGGTAGAGACTGTCATTTTTCAGTTGTATTTGTATTCTCAGTGTTTAACACAGTCCTTAGAATATAGTTAGTTTTCACAGTGATTACGCAGTAAATGTACATAGTGATTAAATGTTTGTGCAGTACAACTTAAAATATGTTTAGATCTCTTTGATCTCTTCATCTACCAGGGAGCTGAATCAACCAAAAAGTTACTAAGTTAGGTGGCAGAATAAGGTTAACTGCTGTTGAGGGAAGGACTGAAGTAATATTGAAGTATCCTTAGGCATCTTCTGTATCTAAAATTCTATGGTTTCGTGATCCTAAGAACAATGGGTCTAGTTATTAGGGTCAATATCATATTCGTGCAATAGATACCAACTCTGGACTTGAAGGCAGCAGACGTGAGTTCAAACTCATTCTCAGAAACTTCCTAGCTGTATGATTTTAGTCAAATTACTTGATCTCTGTTTGCTGTTGGAGAAGAAAATGGCAAACCCCTATATCTTTGTCAAGAAAACCCCATGGATTAGGTACATGGGATCATGATGAGTCAGATATGCCTAAAACAACTGACCAAAAAACAAGCAAACCCAAGTTTGAGTCTTTTATTATTTCTCTTTCTGGTCTTCTTCCACTTGATTTCCTTTCATGCACATAGTGATTCAGTCTCACTGCTTAGGTGTTGTGCCTCACATGGAATAGTCCATCTTCTTACTTCTATTCCTTTGCATTGGCTATGCTCATACCTGCGATGCTCTCCTTCCTTACTTCTATTTGCTAGCTCACCTAGATTCCCTCAAGACTTGGTTCAAATCCTACTTTTTTCAGGGGGTAGTTTCAGTTTTTAATTTTTATCTCTCATATTGTTATATTTTAGAGATTGGATTATGTCTCATCTCTCTACTAATCTTAACAGCTCTTCTGCTAATCTTAGCAGTTATCTATCTTTTCTTCATGTTGCTTGGCCATGGTAGGCCCTGTCAACCTGTTGACCTTTATGAGTTTGGCCTTAATAAAGAAATTAATTTATGTTAACTTCCCGAGTTTATCCCAATAAGGAACAAACAGAATTAGGCTTAAAGCTTACATATGCTAGCCTCTAGAATTCAGTTTCAAGAAAGAACAAATGGAATTAGGTTAATATTCATGTTTGTGTTCTTTTATCCTGTATTACATATGCATGGGTCTCCAGTTAGAAACTGACTTTCAGCAGTATTTTGGGGAAGCACATAGATCTCTTAAAAAATCTAGCAAAAAATCTAGCTGCTTCTGCTCTTTTCCATAAAGAGAGAGGCCCTCAATTTGCTAGAGATTTTGAAATCAAGAATTTCCTTAGGTAAGAAGGAGAGTCCCCTGTTTGGGTCTGAGAAAAGTCCCCAATTACTGACAGAGGCACTAGACATGATGGAGATGCAATAGCAAGGGTTTATTAAACTAGCTCGAGCTAGGGTTCCATCCTAGGTCAGGGCTAGGATCCTGGAACCCGGAGTAGAGTGAAGAGAGACCTTATATATGGTTCAGTAGGGGATTTCCAAGCATCTACTGGTTGTCTTGAGATAGTGGTGTATTATCATTGAATGCAGGTCCTTGGGGAGGTTCCTTCTTGCATGGTCTGATAGATGACCAGGCAGAGATTTAGGAGCAGAATTTAGGCAAAATTTCATAGGTTTTGAAACTCAGGGTCTTACACCCCTCCTAATTTATGGCCTTTATGCCTTATCAGTTATGATGAAGTCCTTCGGGAAGTATAGGAATCTTTCCCCCTTCAGAATGTTGGTGCCATTCTGTGACTGTTGATATAATGGGGAGATTCTTATTCCTTATCTGAGAGAGAAAAAGCAGACAAAATTTTTAGGTTTTTAGTTGACATCATCAGTATTCAATGAATCAATGTAAAATTCATAAAATTATTTTGTTGCATGATGAATGGACAGCTGAATGGGGGAAAATTTCCAAATTAAGCAATATTGGGTACTAAGATTTTTTTAAAAAGACCATTGCATACCAAATAGGTGATAGCCTGGAAAACCTATTCTTTCATCTTTCACATGATATTGGGTTATGACAGAGTTTATTGTGCTATAAAATTTATGTCTTTCCAGATCTGAATATTGGGGTGTATAAAGTTTCTTTTCTTTTGCTTACCATAAAGACAACCCTCCCTGATTGAAATCTGGGCTCATTGTGATCCAATAAATGGTACAATGAAACTCCCACCATTGGGACTCCATTAATGTGTGAATTTAGGATAATTCCAACCTGTGCTGGACTGGGCTGACATTTATCTTTGCACTATCTAAAAAGAATGGATTTACTCAGCAAATCAATAATGTAAACAAGATTGCCTAAGGGGATGATTAAATTAGTAAAGGAACAACAGATTTTTAAGCACTTAGGAATCACCCATTTACATGCAAGAAAAAAAATTGATTGGTGAATCACAAGTTTTTCTTATCTGTTCATTAAAGTTGGTCCCCCAGGGGCTATAATACAGTCTTTTCACTGATTCACACTAACCACCCCCTTCAACAGTCAAAATAAATGAAGTTTTATGATATGATTAGAGTAATTCACAAATAAGAAAGCTTTAACAGTCTGTGAAAATGTTGGGGTTTGCTTTTTTGTTTCATAGGAGAGCTTTATCCATTTTAAGAATGAAGAAAAAAAATCTATCTTTTGCATTTGCCTCGCAGAAAGTTTTACTGATTCAGGGCAAATGGATATTTGTGAAGTACTTCTATGGACAAAAACAGGTATGATAATGATCTCACAGTTCCCAGTGAGTCAGTGGACAGCTTCTTGGCATATTGGGGGATCTCAATCAATATGGAACAGATGATACATAATTTTTCACAGAGAATATGACAGCCCCATTTTAGGTCTGGAGGAACCATTTCCTGAAGTTAACATTAGTTTGAAGTCAGCAATGGGGAAAATCAAGGGGAAGAAGTCATTAAGGGTCAGGCTAGGGCATCTCTCTGTGTAAAATGCTTGTAGTTGCACTGACCACTAAGCCTGGAGCAGAGCTGTCATGAGGCTTGTGGTAAGGAAAACCTTAAGGGCTTTATTTTAATGCTTTCTGTCAGAAAAGCACTTCGAAGCAAATTCAAATCACCAGGCTCCATTCCTGAAGGTCAAACATGAACTACATTTTCTTTTGGCTTTTGGAGAAAGAAAGGAGAGAGAGAGAGAGAGAGAGAGAGAGAGAGAGAGAGAGAGAGAGAGAGAGAGAGAGAGAGAGAGAGAGAGAGAGAGACAGGGAGACAGAGTCAGAGAACGAGAGTCAGAGAGAGAGAGACAGAAAAAGCTAGAGAGAAGAAAGAGAAGAAAGAGGAGAAAAGAAAAACACTTGGCTCAGAGATATTCATTTGAGTTTATTTATACTTTTGATGAAGGAAAAATGTTTTAGGGTGGCATAGTGCAGGGTTTAAGGATGTGAATGAATTCACTTAAAAGACCAACACTTGATCCAGAAGTATTTAGAAACAAAAAAACATTTATTCTGTTAAGGTAATTAAAGGATTAAACAATAATGGAAGTTAAGCAAGAAATTAAGGACAATTGCAAGGTTGTTGCTGGATTCTATAGAAAGTCAGGAATGAATTCCACATGCACACTCTTGACTCAAAGATATAGGGACATTACATGGTAATGAAGTTATTAAAATAACAATTAAAGAAGTTAAGACATTAAGAGCTAGGTCTCTTAAGAAATCTAGCAAAAGTTGAGAGAGAGAGAGAGAGACAGAGACAGAGACAGAGACAGACAGAGAGAATATAAAAGCATTTATATGGTAATTGCATCTGGGGTGATCCTCTGACAGGATAAGCAGCAGCTAGGGAATTTAGCAAAGGAGGAAAATAAGGACAGTTAAAAAAGTATTGCAATTCAAATGATCAGTAGGAGTAGCCCTAAAAGAATAAATACCATAGGGAGAGAGTAGCCTAAAGAAATTAAGGACAGTTACAAAGTTATTGCAACAGAGTTAGATTTCTTAGGGAGACTACTTGAAATTCCTTAAGAAAGAAGCAAAACTAAGAGAAAATGTTGGGACAGTTGCAAGGGGATTGTACCTGGGCTAATAACAGCAGCACCCAATGGGGTAAAGTCAGGGTTTATATGGGTTATGTGCTAGGAAAGGGGTAAGGGAGGAGTTAGGGTTGTGCTAGTGAGGAATTAAAGATTGGGTTACACATATTCTGTGCATGTTCTGAGAGGTCAATTTAATGTCTTCAAGTAGTTTCTGCAAGTTAAAATGGAATGTGAGTATAAGCAGGTTTCTAGTAATTTTAGTAACACTGAACAAAATTGGGAGTCAGTGTTAATGTAAGGTAATAGATGAGGTAATTAGAGAGACATGGAGAAAGGGCTCAAAGAACAGAGATGAATTGATGACATGTAGATGAGGGGCAGTAAGTCACAGACTTAATTCTTTCAGTCTAGGGCAGCAATCCATTGTTTCATTGATAAGGGTTTGTCCTGAGCCTAGAACTACTAAGTGTGGTTTTTGTTTTGTTTCTTCCTGTTATGTGGGGGTGTTCTCCATTCTGTGTTGGTTCTTTGTGAACCCCATTTCCTAAGCCAATTTGTGTTTGACCTTGGTCATGCTCTTTGGGGCAGGAACATGTACTATGCTAATGGACTGTCACTCATGCCCAGTGATTACTGCCTCACATCAGGTATTAGCTACTTAAGGTCTGCCCCTGTGAAATGTGCAGTGGGAAAACACACCCACACCAGGGAGCTTGAAACCACTCCTTAAGCACTGCCCTTGCTCCTCCCATCACAGAAAATACTTTAGACTGACTCTTTGGGCTCTTTTGTTGTATAGCTCCCAGCTGTGCTGCTCCCCCCTCCCCCTTACTTTCCTCTTCTTTTCTCCAACCTGGATCCATGTACTCCAGCTCCACGTTGCTGTACTCATGTGGTTTCAGCTCTAGGAGGCTGGATTCATAGTAATCCCTTATTTCCCTTTCTTAACTGTCTTTGCTACTCTCCCCAAATGTCTCTTTTTGTTTAATTTGACTATCTCTATAGAAATTACTATCTGCTTAGAAAGTCACCCTCTTTTTCTTGAATATCCTCTTTGCTCTTCTCCCCCAGCCATCTCTTACTTCATTAAAGTACCTAAACTTGACTCCCAAAATGTGACTACTCTCCCTCATTAGGGATAAGTGATTTCTTTTGCCTCAGCTCCTAGTAATCAGCCTGTCCTTTATGTCAATACTGAAGTTTACTTTTTGCTAACTTATGAACTTTTGTAGTAGCTTGTAAACTTTTGTGCAACTTGTGAATTAAAGGTTTTTTATTTAATTTCTTAGCTTCCTGAGTCAGAGAGTTGGTGATTTTATCATCCAAATGAACCATATCTGTCCCCTTGAATTTCTCATAGGGTCACCTAATTACTTACAAATGTTTGAATTTATTCTAAGTCAAGTAATTAATGTCTTGTCTTTCTTTAGAATTGAGATTCTTGGGTTGGCTAGGTGGCACAGTGGATAGAGCATCTGCCCTGGAGTCAGGAATACCTGAGTTCAAATGTGACCTAGCTGTGTGACCTTGGGCAAGCCACTTAACCCATTGCCTTGCAAAAAAACCTTAAAAAAAGTTGAGGTTCTTGACCTTTTTTGTGTCATGGCCCCTTTGGCAGTTTAAGGTTTATGGTCCCTTCCCATAATTTAGTTTTTATATGCATAAAATTATATATAATATGATAAAGGAAACCACTTATATCAAACTATAATTTGCCAAATGTATTTAAATTCAAGCTCAAAGATTCCAGAGTAAGAGCCTTTGCTTTAAAAGCTGCTTCATTAAAAAAAAAATTGGACAAGTTCCCACCCAACATTGTTATCATCACCTACAGGAAGGTGGGGAATCATTTTTCTGCCAAGGCCATTTGGATATTTATAATTTCATTTGGAAATCATACAAAATTATCAACTTAAAAATTAGGCTGCAATATGGTCACTTAATTTACCCCTAAAAAAAACTCCTAGATTTATAGAATTTCTAGTCCCACTTGCAGTTGCCAGTAGCACTAGACCTAATGATTTCTCAGGTCTTATATAGCCAGAGGGTTCTATATTCCCATCCCTGACCTATAGAACACACCATTGTACTTAAAGGGGCAACAATTTACTTGTGTGAATTTGGACAAGTTATGTCCTATCTCAACTGAAAAATAAGGTCATTGATTAGATTAAATGATCATTAAGGCTTCATCTAGTGACTCTCAAACTTCTATTCTCCTACTCTGAAAAATTATGAACTAATTTTTTGTGAAATACAGCATGCAGCATGCAAAGACCATGAAAAATAAGTTTCCTTTTATTTTTTTTTCCACTTTTAGATGTAGAACAATAGAACAATAAAGAAGAGCAACTGAAAAGAATTCTTTCATTGGACTCATCAGATGGAATTGGTTGAAAGTGATGTTAATCTCATGTCCAATAAGGAGTAACTATAATGCCTACTGGTATATGTTGGCATGAGTTTTCTTTTTCTCCTCATCTTCCTCCTCCTACAAAGCAGCAAAAGAATCTCTATTTCTTCCTTTTTATCAGAGGCATAAGTGGTACGTACCAGAATGACTCTCTTGTTCAAATGCCACTTCCTTTTTAAAATCTAACTAAAAACTAACCAACTCAGCCATTGATATGTTCAATGAGTTTCTACATATGTTATCTCATAGGAGGTATATTTCAGAGTGCATGTATCTACTTTGGTACTCAAAGGATACTCCCACAATAACTTCTTCAAAAATTCTAGTGTCATCTCAAACCTTTCTGCAGATCTACCATTCTTCAGATCCCTCCCTCTTAGCTTTAAATGTTTCTTACTTGAGTATATCATTACTTTGTCTGCTTCACATATGAAAACATTCTTACATCATCTCTCATTTTTTCTTCTTTTGTTTCTTTTTGACACAATCCTTCCTCAAATCCATCTCCTGTTTTCTCTAGGAACATGGACATTATTCAACCAGTTTTCCTTTTGTTTGACTCTGAATCTATTTGTGATTTATTATCAGCATTTCCTCAAAATACACACACAAACACACAAACACAAATACACACACACACATCCATCCATCCATTCATCTATCCTTCTTATCTTCAACTTTCTGTAACTACTAAATCATTTTCTGTCAACTACAAAATTGGGCAGGTCTTCTTCAACCTTAGAAAAACCCTTCATTTCAAATGGGCATTCCCTCAAAACTATCATATTTCTTGTGAAGCTAATATCAGTCATTCAGTTTTCTTAGAATACCTTGACCCAAAGATTTTGCAGCTATTTACATTTAAGTAAAATTACTTTCTACACATGAATTGTCATAACTTTTCAGTCATGCCCCTTAAGTTTTCCTTAAGAAATTTATTTTTTCCTTCACTCCAATTCACTTTTCCTTTTACATAGCATTAGCATATATTTGGGGTTTTTTTCCTCTTTTTACTTTATATTTTGGAGTAAAGGTCTTTTCTATTTCTTTCTATTTTTTATATTTGTCAATTTTAATTGCATTTTAGAATTCAATTACATTAAAGGAGTTTTGCAGTTTCCTGGACATTATCCAACCAGTTTTCCTTCTGTTTGACTCTGACTCTATTTGTGATCTATGCTCAGCATTTCCTCAAAATACATACACAAACATACAAACACAAATACACACACACATACACAACATCTATATTATATTATAAAAAAGTCATTCTTTATTCATTTGCTTTTTTCCTTTGTTGCTAGTTGGACTAAATGCTTTTTTTTTGCCTACCTTGAGTAATTTTCTTAAAATCATGTCTGGTCATGTCACTTCCTTTGTCTCCAGAATCAGATACAATATACTCTGATTGTCATTTAAAGTCCTTCATAGTCTGGTCATCTTCTACTTTCCAGTCTGTTCCTTGAAATAAATAAGTCTTGGCTTCTGGTATTTTCTCTGACTGGTCTCTGTGCCTACAATGCTTTTCCTCCTCATCTCTATCTAATGCCCTCCTTTCTTTCCTTTATGTTTCAACTAAAATCCCATCATCTACAGAAAGTCTTTCCCAAACCTTTTTATTTCTAGATCTAGGTGAATAAAGCATGCTGGCTCTTGTTAGAAAGACCTGAGTTCAAATTTGACCTCAGATACTTTACTAGTTGGGTATCCCTGAGCAAGTCATTTAACCTCTGTTTGTCTTAATCCACTGGAGAAGGGAATGGCAAACCACTCCAGTAGTTTTTCCAGGGAAATTCCCTGGGCATCATGGCCCATAGGGTCAAGAAGAGTCATACTGATTAAGTGACTCAGCAACAATGTCCTATTCAGCTTGTTTGTAGATAATTGTTGGTTTGTTGTTTTTATCCATTAATCTGTGAGCTTCTTGAGGGAATTGACTGTCTTTTGACTCTTTTTGTATACCTAATGTTTAATACAGTGCTTGGAAAACAATAGACACTTAATAAACACTTATTGATTGAGTAGTGGTTATAAATCTTGTCTAAATTATTCTACAATGTTCAGGTCTTTATGTTACAAATATATTATCAGAAAATAGAAATACCTTAAAGACCTCAGCAGCCATATTGAATCCCTCTTCAAATTAGACTCTTTGAACTCCTCCATCACAATTTTGAATAGCCTTGGTGATCATATATCTTTTTGTTTTATGTTTCACTTGATATTAATTATGAAAGGGCACTTTCTATAACTTTCATACAATTTTATATGATTGTGATGATATATGCTTTGAAAAATTTTATTCTAAGAGTGCCTCTTAGGTAGCATTTTGCTTTAGTGAATCAAATTTTAAATATAACTCCAATCCCAAAGTCTATATGGAATGATGCTCTATTTTTATCAGTAGAGTTGAATACTCTGCTCTGCAAGAGGTGAAGCAGTATTGATGTGAGAACAAGAGTCAGAGGAGAGAGTAGAGTATTTCACTTCCTTTTGAGATGTTCTTTCAGTGGATTCCATTTCCACTGGTGTCCAACTTATTATCTCTTTTGGGCCTCATCACCCCCAAAAACTTGTCAAGGACTGCATATAGAATTTAATATGTATTTATGAGTATAATATAATCATATTACCTATAAGTTTAATAATCAAATGTTATAAAGTATAACAAATTGTAATAATATAGTGATAAAATGAGTATTATAATAATAAAACATTTCCTTTTTAAACCAAAAATAAGAACATGTCATTTTTAATTGACCATTGAGTTTGCTTTTTTCAAAATCAGTGCACCTGTATCTGGTTTGATAGAGGTTGTAGTGATATGAAGAATGTTTTCAAAATGTTCATCTGAAATTTTTGCCTATTTTTCACAGGTTATGCTGCTTTGTTCAGATAGTGTGAATTAAATTACTGTTCTTAATCTGAGCTTGCCACAATTTCAGCTTCATTTCAAATGTTGTCATTGTTTGAATCATATTATTTATTAGCTGAATTTTCACATAGAGACACATATTAAGTTCATTTTAATGAGCAGTGATACCCAATATAAATTAAACAACCAGTCCTCCTTTTCAAATTCTGCTACAGATTTCCTTTTAAAACTCTGGTCATCTGTGAGACCATACAATGTTACTTATGTGAAAAAGGTGAGCTGTGTTAGTTAAGGGTTAAGCTGGTCTGTGATGTTGCAATGCTGACTCATGTACTTACTTGTTCCTTCATATTACAGCTATATGGCAGACCACATTAATGGGTTTTGAGGGTTGCATATAGTTTAGGGGTCAAGGATTAGACACACCTAGGTGTTCAAGAGGGAAAATGATAGAAGTCTACTTCACTTCAGTTTGCTGAAGGAAATGACACTGGGAAGACATGAGATGAGCTGAGTTTATCATGTCCTTATCCTTAGCTTGCTACACTAGGAATTTCAGAGAACTTTTCCTTGGGTGAGATCAGTTGAGCTGAATTATCTAACTCCCAATGGAAAAACTCCTTTACTCTAGATTGTTTGGTATACATTCTTCAATGTATACTTTCTGAATTCTATTTTGCTACTAATATGAATAAATGTTTCATTGATAAATGATAAATGCTTATTTGTTCATTTTGAAACTTGTATTTGGGAGGAAGAGTCAAGCCTTGGATATAAAGCTTAGTGTCCTTTCCCCCCAATAACAAATAGTGATCAGAAATTTTATTTAGGGGCACCTAGGTGGCACAGTGAATAGAGCACCAGCCTTGGAGTCAGGAGTACCTGAGTTCAAATCTGACCTCAGACACTCAATAATTACCTAGCTATGTGGCCTTGGGCAAGCCACTTAACCCCACTGCCTTGAAAAATCTAAAAAAAAATCATTTAACTTGAAAAACTCATCCTCAATGCTAACAATATTTAAGGAAGCAAAGAGATATAATTATAGCCTGGGACCTCCTCTCTTTCCAAGAAAAGCAGAGTGGTGGCCTTTGGCTGCAATTTCCTGCTTCCCTTCCTGGCAGAAATTAAAGATTCCCTTGGAGAAGGGTAAGGAGTGAGAAGAGGCTAGAAATGTCTATTCTTCCTCCCTTCAAGTCATATAAAATACCTTTGTAGTATGTAAAGGAAAGGATCTAATAAATATGGGACCTCATTATCTAAAAGTAAATGAATAATCAGCACAGTGGGATCTTGCATTCTCTCTATCTTCTAGCAAAAAATGGTAAAAAAAATGGTAAAAACTGGAATCTACTCTGGAATTCCATTTATAAAAATCTACCTGATTGCCACTAACAGTGTCTATAAGAATGCTTTTTAGGTGATTCTCATAAAAAATTTATATCAATAGATAGATAATTAGGTCATCTTTTTCTTTGTTTCATGAGTTATCATGGTCAAGTGATCATCAAATGGCCATCTTAGTAAAACATTTTTTAATTCTTTTTTTATTATAAAATAAAAGACTTTCCCTTACCTCCCATCATTTGATATATTCTCCTCTTTCAGATTCTTGGTGTATTAATTCTTCAAAGACTGCACTGTTATTCCAATTCTAGCATAGATTTTAGTTATATAACATCAGCCTAATTCATGTGCTTTTCTTGTATTGGTCACTGGCAAGAGGATGGAATAATTGGCCAACAACTCATGCGCATCACTGTTGTCCTCAACATATCAGGAGAATGTGAGTCAGATTTTTTTTTTGTATTAAAAGCACTTTTCTGAGAAGGGGTGCATAAGCTTCACTAGACTGCTAAAGTGTTCCTGTCATGACAAAAAAGACTTTTGCCATAAGGAGTTCATCCAATATACTAGAAAAGTGTTTCTCATGCAAAAGAAAAAAAAGATCTTTTATCTGTTAAGTAGCTTTTTCTCAGTCTTCATGCTTCTTGAACTTTCTTCAGCTTTTGACCCTTGACCTCCTTTTCCTACTGGGTTTTTCATTTTCTCCAATTTTCTAAAATATTTCTTTCCATTGTTTTTCCTCATTGATCTTCCTTCATGGTCTTTTTTTTATTGGGGGGGTAATAGGGGTTGGGTGACTTTGGATTACAAAGAAAACCATTCATATTGAAAGGTTATCAATTTTTTTAAAGTTCACAGACACCCTCCCCCCACTTAAGAACCCCTGCTTTATGCTAAATTTCCTCGAATATGTAGACAGCATAGCACAGGATGAGCAGGTGTGGGTGGATTTTTATTTTTATTTTTATTTATTTCTTTGTTCATTCATTCATTTATCTATTTATTTATTTATTTTAGGGGGTTTTTTTTGTTTTTTTTTTTTTTGCAAGGCAAATGAGGTTAAGTGGCTTGCCCAAGGCCACAGAACTAGGCAGTTATTAAATGTTTGAGGTCTGATTTGAACTCAGATACTCCTGACTCCAGGGCCAGTGCTCTATACACTGCACCACCTAGCCTCCCCAGGATTTTTATTTTTAATGTAGGAAAGAACATTCACATTAATGAGATCACAGGTTCATCTGAATATTTGAGTATATCCTACATGAATGTCCACAAAGTCCTAATCCAGTGTCTTATCTCTCCATAAAGGTAATTCTGTGTTTTTGAAAATCACTGCTCTAATATCTTCTATCATTTCAGAAAAACTTCCTGTATAGTCCAAATAGCAAACTACATCTTCCTTTCAATGACCTGTTTATTCAAGTATGGAAAGGCTCATCATCAGTGATCTGGTAACTTGGTGATGAATTTTTCAGTCATAGAAATTTTTGTACATATGGGTTTTTCTTCTTTTTTATGATTTCTTTTGGATACAGACTGAGTAATGGTATTATTGGATCAAAGGGTCATGCACAGTTTTTATAGAAAATCTTCTAGTTTTTTTGACCCTATACAACATGAACCAATATAAGTACTTTAAATATGTGTTGTTTGCCCAGGGACTGAGTGGCCTCACTGAAGTAAATGAATCATAGTGATCTGTATATTTTAAAAAAAATGAATGAAACCTGAAGAAAAAAGCAAATCAAAGTTAATCCAATGACTCAGTTTCTCATTGGAGAGACACAGAAGAGGCGATTAGAAAGTGACTGAATTTGCATTTGGAAGACCTAGATTTTAATCTTAGTTTTCTGACTTACTATCTAGTAACCTTAGTCAAGTTAATAGTCTTTCTGGTCTTCAGGTTATTCAATTTCTTCATTTAGAAAATGCAGCAGTGGAACCCTGGAGGTCCCTTATGCTTCTGAACTAAAATAATGCTGTCTTCTTCTCTTTCATGATTACCAGACTCTTCAAAAACAAATGTTGGTCTTGAATATTTCTCATTGCCTTGAATTGCTTCCTCTTCCCAAATACTCACTCACTTCTCAGTCTTTTACAATTAAACATCTGACTGAACCATTCACCTGAAAATGGACCATACCTTTCATGGTCAATCACAAATTGTTAGTTGCTAAATCTAATGATCTTTTCTCATACTACTTGAACTTTCTACAGCTTTAGAAACTTGATTATCCTCTTGGATATCTTGCTCACATTATCAGCTAAACATACCTGAAATGGAAACTCATCATATTTTTCCTTAAAATTGTCTCTCCAAATTTCTTTATTTCCATAAAGGAGATCACCATACTTCCAGATACCAAGAATTAGAACATTAGAATCATTCTTGATTCTTCTTTTTCCCTTACCACTCACTATGTCCAATTAATAGATGGGTTTTTGTTAATCAACTTTCCTTAACAACTTTTACATTCGCCCCCTTCTTTCTACTCATGACTTAGTGATTCCCTAGCCAAGGCCCTCATTATCACTGACCTGAGGTAATGTAATAATCTCCTGACTAGTCTGACTTCCTCTAGTTTCTCTCTTCTCCAACACATCCTCCACCTAACTGCCAAAAACTTCTAAAAATAAGATCTGATTAGGTTTTTTTTCGTAAAAAAATTCAATGATTCTTTACTTCCTCTAGGATAATATGTGAATCTCTCAACTTGACATTCAAAGTCTTCCACAATTGAACCTTAAACCCTTTTCCATTTTCATATCATATTCTCCTTGGAATACTCTATGGTCCAGTTCAGCAGTGTTACTTGATCCTGGATAGTTTCCTGAATTTTCTCTGTTCATTTTTACAGGCCTATGCCCAGAACATATTTCATCCTCTTATGCACTTTTCAAAATCAGTATTTTTCTTTCAAACTTTAGATGGTGAAGGAGGTACTTCATTTGTGATACTTTCCCTGATGTCTCCATTTTTTAATGCTCTCTCCATCTTCAAATCACTCAATAATTATGTACATACACTCATATTTTATCCCTTTAAGTATTGAGGTCAGTGACTATTTCTTTTTGTTTGTGTTTTCCCTTCCTTTGTCAGAATAGTGCCTTTTGTGCATAGTAGGTATTCAATAAATATTTGCTGTAATAAAAAGAAATTCTGTTGCATTGTTGGTTATAGTTTCATGTGTTTCTATCCTGTCTCTTCAACTAGACTGTAAATTCCTTAGGAACAGGAGCCATATTTTATACATCCTTGATCCAAGAGCCTAGCATAATGCATTTCACATTATGAGTATTCTGTTGGTGTTTGTTGTTGGGGATGATATTTTCAGAGTAATATTATCCTAAAACCAAGCCTAAAAGTGTTCCATTTGAAATTTAGAACCTTAGATTGAATAAATGAATGAATAAATGATTACTATTTGCAAAGCTCTGTGTTAAGTGCTAGGGATACAAATAGAATGATATAAATAGCATGACCATCTCTGCCTTCAAAACACTAAAATTCTGAAGGGAGTGGCAATCTAGGGCAGACAATACATATGAGAAGTTTCAGCTCCAAATCAATTAGAAGGCTCCTATAGTCCCTTGGGCACAGCAGCAAAATAGATGTCATTTAATGTTATTTTCAAAGAAAAAAATGTTGTATCAGTTTCTGATATTGAACAGCTTAGAGCAGCCTGGCATATAACAGTAAACACTTAACAAATGTTATTGATTGATAGATATGACAGTGAATGGCAAACTTTGCTGACAAAAATATTCTTTTTGGGGTCTCCAAGCATCTGATTCTTTTATCCCTGATCTTCTCCAAGAGACACTTTCATTACTGTTGTGTCATTTTCAGTCGTGTTTGATTCTTTCAGACCTCTTTTGGGGTTTTCATTGATATAAATACAGGAGTGGTTTGCTGTCTCCTTCTCCATCTCATTTTTATAGAATTGGCAGAAGTTGCCAGGCTGTGTGGAGTTGCTTCCCAGGACAATAGCTTTGTACATTGGAATGGAAGTATCACTATTGATCGAGATCCAATGAAAGATAGTGGTCAGTGTAATAATTTGGCACGTGCTACTTCCTATTTCTGCCCCAGGTGAATTCTTTGGTCCCCATTTAAATGAAGATACTCTGAATTTTCTGGGGGCCACAGCTGAAACTTATAAATCATTTACTTAAAGATACAGCTAAAGGTAAAAAAAAAAAAAAAAGAGAACAGGGATGAGTTCAGGTCCTACCTTCAGACATATGCAGTATGAAGTTGAATAAGTAATCATATATCAGACCTTTTGGAAACTCTGAGATGATACATTTGGGAGCAGGTGCTGATCTGCTTTGGCAGTCCTTTCTAGGACAATAATAAAATGAGTCTGTTCAAAATATCATTTACATTTTTAGGATAAATGGAAAAATTACAATGATATTAACTCAATTACACAGTATCTCAAATATCTTAATGTATTTTCTTGGGGGAGTGGAATAGAAGTGGGGGAGGCTAGTGCTAGCTACATCCACCTAGTTGTGTGCTTTTAAGGTTTAATAACAATTAATAGCTTAAATAAATATTTAGTCTAATCTTAAACTTTAATAGGTTAAAACTTCACTAAATCTTTTGGATACTCAGAGTATATGTTTAGAGGAATAATAGGAGACCCTAGAGTTCAGAGAGACTTACCTGTGGCAAGTGCTTTAGATGTATAGCTCAATGGGCTAGACACAGAATAAGACATCTTTAGACTTTTCTACCACTTTTCTACCAGGAGAAGCTTTCATTACTGGTGTGTCATTTTCAGTTGTGTGTGATTCTGTGACCCCTTTGGGGGTTTTCTTTAGCAAAGGTAATGGAGTAATTTGTCATTTCCTTCTCCAATCCATTTTCACAGATGAGGAAAATAAGGCAAACGACATTATGTGATATACCCAGGGTCACACAGTTTATAACAGTCTGAGGATGTATTTGAACTCAGGGAAAGGAGTTTTCTTGACTCAAGGCCAGCCACTCTATCCACTAGCTATACCCTAAACATCAGTAACACCAGACTCTTCTACCCCTATCCTTCTCTAGGGTAGACTTTTTCATTATTGTAAGGAGGGGAAGCATGAAGTTGGGAGCAGTGACCATTCTACTCTCTTCAGAGAGAAGGGGATATTGGACTAGAATTGTGTGTATATGGTCCCTTAAATTAACTAATCTAGAGAATATGAACAGGCTCTATTTAACTTCTATTTTTTTTTCATTTTTAGAGGGTTATCATTTAAAGTTTGACTCCTTTTCCACTTAATACTAGTTCCAAAAGAACTAGCAAATTGCAAAAAAAAAAATCCAATTACCCAAATTGGTAGTAAAAAAAGAAATCATAGAAAGTATACACAGAGATTATATATACTAGACAATAAAGAGGGAAGGAGCTCTCTCATTCAGAATTTAGTCTCTTCTTTTTTCTTGAAGATGGAAACCAGAAGTCAGAAGCCAGAAGTACTCAAAGCTACTTGAAGTTCAGGTACTTGAAGTTTGAAGAGACCCAAAGAAAACTGAAAAAAAGTTGGAGCTCTCTTGCTCTCACCAACGATTCTGGGCAGTACATTCATCTTCACCAATAAGAAAAGTAGCAATTGTACTTTGGGACAGGGGTTACACAGGTAATTTCCCTTATAACAAACCTGTGAGAGAGGCAGTACAATTATTATTATTCCCATTTTACAGTTAAAAAACTGAGCTCATGGAAGCAATGTGATTAGATTTTAGCAACAGAGATAGTAAGGGAGCAAAGACAGATTTAAAACCCAAATTTTCTGATTATGTTCTTTCCACTAGACCACATAGTCTTGATCTAGAGAAAACTGCTTTTTTTTTCCCACAATTTTTCAGTAAGATGCCACCCAGGTGTCATTCTCTATTTCTGCCCACCCCAGCCTAATAGATTGAAGTGTCTGTGTGTTGTGGATATGAGACTGGGAGGTTCCCTTTGTTTCCTTCCTTGAACTGCATTTTCTAATGATTAAATCTCTCTCTCTCTCTCTCTCTCTCTCTCTCTCTCTCTCTCTCTCTCTCTCACACACACACACACACACACACACACTTTCTCTATATTTTTTACTATATTTTGTTTGACTCTCTCTGTCTCTCCATTCACCCTTTCTATCTCTCTGTCTCTCTCTTTCAAAGATCAGAACTACCTTGAAGACAAATAAAATGAACCGACCCATGAAATGGGCTTGTAATTCCCTTCTGCAGTAGTAGCCAACCTCCCCAGACACTCCTACCCTGAGAGTCATATGAAGAAGAATCAACATCTCTGCCAGAAATGGTTGCTGGGTACGCCAAGCTCGGAGCCAGGTTAATAGCCGAGTTTGCTGCATCTCTTGGGATCTTCCCCTAGCTGACTGCAAGGAACCCTGTGTGTGTTGTGCAGTAGTTACAGGGAGACATTCAGGTCTGCTCATTTGTTTGGTTTTAATGGGAACCGGAGCCTAAATATCACATTTACCCTATTTTACCCTTTGCAAATAAGCCCAAGAGGACTCAGAGGACCAGATACTGTAGTTAAGGGCTGCCTGTTGCCTGCAGTAATGCCATCTCACTGAGCTGTGCCATTTAGCAAAGGGCAGATTGAGGAATAGGCCAAAAAAAATCATGCTACAGACAAGCTTACTTTATTCTGAACACAATAGGCTATTTTCTACCTGCTTTCGCTGAATTTTTAGGAGCCTTCTAGCCATCACGCGGCTTCCCACGGCTTAGTTGTTCAACTCAATTTTTAAATCTCATGAATAAAATACAAATCTTGTTCAAGGAATATTTTATGAAATCAAAAAATAGATGTTATTAAATTTTCCTACTCTCGTTCTTCCTCATCTCTCCTTTCCAAATGTAACTGCAGCTCAGGGCAGGAGAACATAATTTCTGTATGTCTTGGCACACCCAGGAGCAAGGAAGGGCCATAGTCAGGGCATGGGGCAATGCTAGGAATGAATGGAATTGGAATTAGGACTTCATCATCCCTGAAGTTCTATTTCTCCCTCTTATATGCTATGGCTAAAGGAAAAGAATTATAGGAACTACTGAATCATAGAATATAAGAGATCATTGAATCAAATTCTTAGTGTCCTGTTGTCTAAGCCATTTTATGGGTGAGGAAACTGATAACCAAGTGGTCCAGGGTCACACAGCTAGAACCCTAGACTCTCATTCTTTTCATTATATCATACTATAATGAAAAACTTTCTATAATCCTTATCAGAAATAAAAAAAAAATAAGTACTATCTGAAAGACTTCTGTCTAGTCCTAAAATAAATCAAAGACACCAGCTAAAGAATAGAGCATCTTTAATTGAGAGAACTGAGTACTCTGGGGAATATCAAATGAATTTTCCCAAAGAAAGAAACCCATGAAAATTTTTTTATAGTTTTAGGAGAGAGAAGAGATAGGTGAGGAAGTCATGAAATCCTAGTGGTTCTTGGCATTCTGGGCAAGGTAAACAGTTTCATTCTGTTTTGCCCTTCATTTCATGATGCTCAATAGAAAGGGGTAGGGACATCAGGAGCTGAGATTCAAGTCAAACTAGGTTCCTTTACAATGTAAAATCCCCAAGTGGAGGGATTAGGATATGGTTCATAATCTAATCTAGAGTAGATAGTTTAAGAATAGGGATAAAAGAACATTACTGAAATTCTGACAACTAAGAGTGGCAAGGAATATTACATCTGGTAATAGAAATTTTTGTCCTTATGTTAATAACTATATTAACAATTTTCTGTCACTTCAATTTTTTCCTTCTTTACCCCCTCACATTTATCTTTTTTTAAGGTCAGAATTTTCTTTATTTTTTTAAGGTTTATTTTTTTAATTTTTCTTTTTTTTCCCCCAAAGTCAATTGCAACACCCATGGCTAAAACTGAATACCACATTTCTCAGCTAGATCATTCAGGTTATCCCTCTTTTTCTGTGCAATTTTCTTAAACCATAATAGCCTAATGGTTGTCTTTTCAGTTCCAGAATCTTCCTTGGTCAATTGATTCAGCTTTGAATTTTCCCTTAAACTGAGCTATTTCTTATTGTCCAGGCTTTTTTTGAGGGTCAACAACAACAAGAAGTTCCATCATTAGTATTTAAGACCTTTCCAATGGCCCAGCCCACCAACAGAATACTCTGAAATGTTTATGTAAGGGAAAAGTCCCTAAAATAACAAATGAGAAGAAATGAGGTTCAGTGGAAAATATGTTCAATTTAGAGTCATAGAAACTGTGTTGAATTTTGACTGTGCATCATCCACATATGTCCTTAGACAAGTCAACTGGGTTCTCTTGGTTTCAGTTTCTTCATCTGCATAATAAATAAATTGCACTAGATGAAATTCTAAATTTCCTTCTAGTTCTAATTGATTAGCAGCAATATTCAAAATGTATATATAATATTTATATTAGAAGATCCCTTCTACTACAAAGTATACCAGGGTTCCTTTTAGGGATTTCTCATTTTTTCACTATACCACAGAGACTGGACTCTGGAGTCAAGTGGAGGCAGAAGCTTGGACACTGACAGCTCCTTCTTGTGTTTGACTAACTTCTTCAGTCCTCAGGTCACTCTGGTTGCCTTCTGACTTGAGTGACCTGGGAGAGGGTGACTGGAGTTGCTACTGCCACTACTCCCTACTCATACCTCCCTTGGCTTCCACAAACTCATCAGAAGCTGACACAATTATTTGGCTGCAGGATTTTCCAGGTCATTCTTCCTCCTCTGAGCTTGGCCTGGGAGAGCTTCTCAGGCCATAACAACAGTTAAAATGCTTCTATTTGAAGAGCTTGCTTCTTCTTTCCCCTTCCTTTCCCACTGAAGTAGTGAAAGCCTTCCCTCTACTCTGTGACTTGTAGGTATTTTATTTTATTTATTGGCTGTCTACTCCTCCACAGCTGAATGAATGCTCCATGAAGGCAGGGATTCTTTTTGCCTTTCTTTAAATCCCTAGCCCTTAGCATGTGTCCAGCATGATGATGTTGATGGATTATCACTTTTCTGGATCATTGACTTCACCCAGATTATCTGGGAACTTCATATCTGAAACCATTCAAGAAATAATCACTACTCCCCTTTAGAAGTTTATGGGGTTCACATGACTGGTCAAATTTAGTTACTAGGTAATAGAACCAGACAGAATGCTTATTAGAACACATAGGAATTAATGGTATCTACTAATGACCCCTCTCCCCAGAGATCTATACAGTTTCAGTGATTTACAGTAATAGTACAGTACAGTACAGTGATTTACAGATCTACAGTGTCTATAGTACCTCTAGGTACTACAAATGAACAATGTTTAACAACCAACTTTAAAAAAATTAAAAAAGGGAAAAGAAAACACACAGATATACTTTTTTTTATTAGTTTAGTTTTTGTTTTTTTTGCAAGTGGGGTTAAGTGGCTTGCCCAAGGCCACACAGCTAGGTAATTATTAAGTGTCTGAGGTGGGATTTGAACTCAGGTACTTCTGACTCCAGGGTCAGTGCTCTATCCACTGCATCACCTAGCTGCCCTCTACAGACATACTTTTAAACATATTCTGCATTATTAACATTTTTACCATCATTTCCTTAAGTTTAGACAATTGATGATGATGTTTGTCCTTCATTCTGGAAGAAGTCAAGAATATCAGGGAGGTGATGCCAAGATAAGCACAAGAATTGAATCTGAGTCAGAGTATTATACCAAGTTACCAGACTCACTTTCTCCTCCAAAGACATCTGTATCCAGTGGTCAGATATGAATCAGGACTGGAGATGGTCCTGGATTCCAGGCAGTCCGAGTTAAGTGACTTGTCCAAGGTTATACAGCAAGTGAGTGTCATGTGTCTGAGGCTGGATTCGAACTCCCTGACTCCTGACTCCCCAGAGCTCTATCCACTGCACCACCTAGTTGCTCTAGACAATTAACAAAACAATAAATCAAACCTGGATTTGTAGCTTTTGTGACTTCTGAGATGCAATGTTGACACTGAAAAATTAACAATTCTCCGTCTGGGCAACCAAGTCTGAGCTGGCTTCAGCATCCTCCCAACATCTTGGTTAGGTTCCAATAGGAGGGGGTTGGGACTTTCCCCTCAGTATAGTTGTGTCTTTCCACTTACCTCTGTAGCTCTGCTTTCTGGAGCTCACTTGAATTCTAAGAGGTGGTAGTATTTCATTGAATCTTCCTTCCCCCCTCAACTCTTTTATCACTTTATGCTTCTTCTTCCTGTCATTGTCCTCAGCCTCCAATAGATGGTACATACTCCTTTTTTCTAATGTTTCATTTTTCCTAGGAGGAATTAGCCAGCTTTAAAATAAAATGTCAGCAAGGGAAGTCCTTCCAGACCAAGTAGTTTAGAAGCTAGAAAACAATGAGAACAACTTCATGCTTCTGAAGTCTTCTTTCATACATACATTCTCACAGGCTTAGTTTCCACAAATGAGGTCTTCCATTGAATTAGAAAAAACAAAAACAACAAAAAAATCTCCTACTTTACCACATAAACACCTCTAATTCCAGCAAAACAGCAAGAAAAGGAAGAAGAAAGAAGAAAAAGCAAGAAGGAGGAGGAGGAGGCTCCTTGAAAAGAAGGGAGGAAGGAGAAAGAAAGAAATCATCCATAATTTGCTTATTCATGCCCCCCCCTTTTTTCCTGAGTATTTGGTCAATTTGGCTTTCACATGTGGCAGCACTTTCAAGTGAGTCTAGGACATTTCCAGAGGAAGCATCCTATTCTGACCCTACTTGCCCCTCCATGGTCTGCAAAGTTATTCTGGGTTATTTAAAATTCCTGATTGGTTTCCAAAACTTAGAAGAGAAAGAATGAAAGAGATGAACCTTCCTTCTAGTACCATCCCTAGAACTCTCTGGGAAAAGACAAATTCACAATCCCCATTACACATCTAGGTACCTGGTTAAAACATAAATATGTCTTGTCTAACTTTGTATAATGCGTATCATAATTCTTGCCTTCCCATTGGGTTGGGGAGTGCTGGAGGAAGGAAGAGAATTTAGAGTTTAAAATAAAAAAAGCTTTAAAACTCTTAATATGTTCCTTTAATATTATAGAATGTTTTTTAAATTTTTTTATAGAATGCTTATAAAAATGAGCTACCTTCATTGTTTTGTTGAAGACTTATTTATATGGGTCAGTTTATCTTTCCACTTAGAGGGGATTATGGCCAGTCTTATATTCTCTGGTAATAATAATTGACTTTTCTTCTACCTAAATACCCCAGTCAATGCCACCTCACATCTGAGAATGGTGGCAATTACTTAAAGTTCAGTTCAATTATTATGTAATTGTTGTTCACTTACTCCTACCATGTGAATCTAGAACAAGGGTTCTTAATCTGATGCTTGTAAATTAAAAAAAATGCCAATAATTGTATTTTAATATAATTGACTTCTTTACAATGCTCCAGTGGTTAGCATTATATCTGGAACATCATAGGCATTTATTGTTATTTTATTTTATTTTTGCAATTACATGTTATGAAAGTTTGTCAACATTAATCTACTTGCATACACACTTCCTTCTCACTGCCCCACCACCAGCACAGTGGTACACAGTCTGGTAAAAGTTCTATATGTGCATTTGTGTTTAACATATTTACATATGTTAGTCATTTTGTATAACATCATAGGCATTTAATTAATGCTTGTTGATTTTGTAATCCTATCTAATTTATTTTGTACATTTAAAAAATTATTCTTGGAAAGGTCCATAGGCTTCACCAAATGGTCAAAGGAATCCATCTTCACTTAAAAGTGAAGATCTCCTGATCTAGAACTAAGTCATTCATCAGCTTAAAAGACCTAGAAAAAGGCAAACATGGCATGGGGAGAAAGCACCCAATTTTGAGTTTGAAAGACCTAGGTTTTAAATCTCTCTCAAACAATAGCTTTGTGACTTTCAATTGTTTATCCAGTCTGGGAGTTGGTTTTTTGGGGGAAAAAGATACCTCAGATTTGACCCAAACTGGTTTTCTTCCCTCTATTTCTATCTTGAGAGAAGGAAGACCTTATAAGCTCTGAAGTATCTGGAGAATTTTGTGTTCCCCAACTTCTCTTCTGGCATAGTAGAGACTGCTGGCAGTGTTTACACTGGAAGCTAAGGATAGACTAGACAGGGAATCACAGCACTATAAAGAACTCAGTGAAGGAACCATACCATGTCAAAAAAAGAACCTTTTGCAAAAACTTAGAAAGGGAGAAAGTTACCTCTTACCACAAGTGCTTTCTAAATTTGAACCTACTTTCTTCTGAACTGTGTTTGTGTCATGGACTTTTGGGGAATACTTTATACCAACTACCATCTTACTCTACCACCTTTATAAAAAGGAAAAAATATCAAAATGATACCAAAGGTTAGCTGATTAAATTGATACTATATCCTATAATGGGGAGAAAATTTTGGAATGAGAACTCAAGTTGATGGGGAAAGTCATATTACTGCCCCTCTAAAGCTCTAAGGTACTCCTGTAATCCTGGGCATGGGGCAGAACCTCTACCCTCTGGGGACACAATTTTTCAGTCAGTGAGTGTGAGAATTGGAGTAATCACCATAGGGCATCAAACAATGGACCTGATGTCTTTTCTTGTTCTAAATCTATAATTTCAGCATATCTTGGATTCCAATGGTATAAAATATAGGTCGTGGACTTGATAGGGTTTGGACTTGATGACCTCTAAGATACCTCCCAGCTTCAATCTAAGGTTTTATATTTCATAAATGATTTAAAGATATTTTATGAAAAGGACTGGATAAAACCCATATAGAAGGAATAGATTGATACCTTCCTATTGTATTGAGTACATATATGATTTATGATCATAAGCCACTGAAGTTTGTGTTACCTGCCAATCTTTTACCCTGCCCTATGCTAGACAGATAGCAATTTATAATAAAGCCTTTTTGACTGAGTGGGGTACTAGAAAATTTCTGGACTGAGGCATAGAGAGTTTTTCTACTGGCAGAAGGGAAAAGAGAGAAGGGAGTCTTTTCCCTTCATTTAGGAGAAATTTATTCTTTTTTATTATATATATTATTCTTATATACATATTCTTATATATTGTTCTTATATATTCTTATATATATTTATAAATATTGAATCCACATTTATGGTCTCCTGCATATTCTCTAACCCCTCTATCACTTTAGTGTCATCACAAGCTGCTTCCTTTGCAAGATGCCTCCCATCTTTTAGAGTCTTAGACTGTCATCTCTGCCAAGTCAAGTATTCAGAAACCATCATAGTGCAGTATCTTCTTTCCTCCATCAGCCCTTGGTGCCTCAGTTTTGAGAATTACCTGGGGGGCCTAGAGAGCTCCCTGCTAGAATTTACTGTAGTGATCTTAATTAAATTAATATTCCTGAGTACAGGGCTGCTGGGAACTGGGGCTGGTGTGAGGTTCATCGACTTTCACTTAGAGGGGAAAGTTTCATTCTCCTGAGACAGCATGAAAAATTTATGACAGAAGCAGGATTACTAGTGCTAGAGGCAATGGTATCCCCGTGCAATTAAATCACTTTAAAGTTTCTCTTCCCACCCTGCCCCCAACCCCACTTCATTTAAGAAACAATACCCAATATAACTCCTTTCTGTTTTGCTGGAGTAAGCTCCAGTGCCTTGTAAACAATTGATAGCTCTTAACTAGGTAATGATTGGTTTACAAGTTTTTTGCAAGATAGAATATTAAAAGACAAAAAACTTTCAGAAACTCTAATTCCTGAGCTAGCTGATCAGTAACATTCAGTGGAGAAATGTTTAAATGAGAAATGAATGGCCAAAGACAGTAGGAGGCAGCAGGGTGTAAGGGGAAGAAACAGGAGAATAAGAAGTAGGAATTCTTTTTCTAAATCCAAGCACTGTCACTACTAGCTTGCTGGGTGAACTGGAAAAATCAGTTCAGCTGCTCTGATCTGCAGTTTTTTTCCACACATCATCAACACTGATTGATTGATATTGTGAGGACCACAGTTCTAGGGTATCATAAAATAGAGACTTGCATGGATGGAAGAGGTAAAAGGTCCCTTGTCTGCACTGTGAGAACCAAATGAGATGAGGGCTAGGAAATAGAAAAGGGAAGATGCAAATTTTTTTTATTGGCAATGGATAGTGAGCTGGGACACTAGATGGAAAAAGTGACTTGAATTATCTTTGGGAAATTGCAAAAGTCTTTTTTGTAAAAATGATCCCAGAAGTCCCTTTTTAAAAGCCAACATTCTTTCAGGGATGTCTGATAGCTAAAGAGTCTTATTGAGCTTTGGATCTCTGAGAATTGAAGTTGAGGGTCACCAAAACGACAAGGCAGAGGCTCATGGTAGGCAGCTTACAACATCTGCCAAAGATGGAATTAGTAAAGAAAAATTGTATGAGGAATGTTATCAGAGAAATGTGTGAAGCGGGGAGTATATGGGTTAGCCTTGTTGCAAGAGAGGAAAAGATACACAAAAGGGCTCCTTATACATTGGGTATTTACTTTCCAATGGCAAATTTAGGGGTCACACAGGATGGAGAGGTTGGAGGACTAGCTTTAGAATCTTTTATATCACTATGCCCACAGATTCCTAGGCATTGGCATCTGCCCTATCAACACACTCAAAGGACCCTTTCCATCCACTCTGTTTCCTTATCATAATGACTAACATAAAGTTTGCATTCTTTCTTATATATTGTCTCACCAATTAGAATGTTAGCACCTTAAAAGCAGGAGCTAACTCCATTTTCTTTCTTTTTTTCCCCAAAGAAAGAGATTATCACTCTTGCTTTATAGTGAAGTGCTAGAAACATTGCATTGAATAAGTTCATTTCCATTCTTTTGATTACTATTAATTATCTGTAAGTCCTTGGATAAATGATTTAACCTCTCTGTACCTTTATGTTGTAACTTGTAAAATGAGAAAATTGGACCACATGGTTTGTAAGGCCCCTTTCAGTTCTAAAACTATGATCTGAGAGAAAGAAAGGGAGAGAGAGACAGAGACAGAGAGAGATACAGAGAGAGACAGAGAGAGACAAAAAGGGACAGAGGCAGAGACAGAGATAGTCAGAGACAGAGAGACAGACGGGGAGAGAGAGAAAGAGAGAGATAGAAACAGAGAAAGATAAAGGAACACAGAGAGACAGAGAGACTAAGACAGAGAAAAAAGAGAGACAGATGTAGAGAAACACAGAGAGGAAGAGACACAGAGAACGAAAAGAAACAGAAACAGAAAAAGCAAAAGACAGACAAAGACAAAAGAGACAATCAGAGACAGAAACAGAAACAGATACACAGAGACAGAGAGAGAAGAGAGAGAAGACAAAGATTTTACATATGGTTGGACAAATGTTAACATTCATTCAGCTTGTGGTTCAATGGTTAATTCTACTGTCACTAGTGTCTGGCAAATAGTAGAATTTAATAAATTCATATTGATTGATAGATTAAAATGAATATCCATAAAAAATTCACTTCTGCTTTTGGTTTTTTATCTATGCATTTAATCACAGTTCACAAATGTTGCTCTGTTCCCCACTTTCCCTTTTACAGGAAGAATTCTTTTTCACTCCTTTTTTCTTTCTTTTTTTTTTTTAAATGAGAGACTATTATCTGCTAGTAGTTCATCTTAAACCACTAAAGGTAAAGCTGTTTGGCTTCATCGAGTTTTATCCCAGGAGAACAAGAGAATAAAAGATGAATGCGAGGGTGCACAAGTTCATGGGATTTAAGTAAGAAGTAACTAGACCCTAAAATTTAGACCTCAGAGAAGTGAGCCAAAGAATCTCAACTTCATGGATGTCATAGCCGAGCTAAGACTTTCAGTCATATCTTGTTAGGCATAATCTCTCTTGCCCTGATCACATTGGAGTCTACATGAACTGACTTGAAAATGTGAGTGCTGCAAAGGGAAGATTAGGAACCGTGTTGAATGGCATATTCACCTTTCACAAGCTTTGCTGCTCTGAGAGCTTATAAAATAATATTCTCCTTTATCTAAAGGCAGAAGGGTTTCCCATCCCCCCACAACCCCCAAAAGTGTTCTTTATTTTTTTTCCTTCCTTTCCACCTAACCAAATCCATAGGACAGTATATGCCTGTGTAATCAGAGAAGCAGAGAGCCAGCTTCCCAGACTGCACTGCGATGGCAGAGCAGAGGAAGGGATAAAGCTCTGGGAAGTAATGATACCTCAAACACCAGTTATCTCCCAAAGGTTAGACCCTGGTTGAGCTACCCCTGTCCTCTGCAAAACCCCAGAAAAGAAGAGTGGCTTATTTACCATTTTTAAAAGTTAGACCTTTTCAAAGAGATGCCCCAGGCAAAACATTCTTCCTTTCCCATTTCTCTAAAACTTAATGACTCTTCCTTAGAAAGTTTGACAATGAGAGTTGTTTCGAGAGCCCTGAGAGTTTGCCGGCAGCCACACTGGCATGTAGCCTCTGGTTGTATGTGGGCTGTATGCTCTGGGTGCACAATTGTTTGATTCTAAACTCCTCTAGGCCTGACATCCATCCCAGCATCCTGTAATCAAAACTGAAATACAGATCAACCTTTCTAAACCTTGGAAGCCTTGCACCACATTCAAGGGATAAGGGAAAAAGCACTGTGTTTCTTACTTCTTTTGGTTGGATGATAAAACAAACAGAGGATTTTTCTTAATGAACCTTGTTGTCCCATATCCAAATAGTTAGAAAATTGTTTCTTATCTCTTGCTTAGAAGGAGGAGATGGAAGGTGATGGTCCTAGTTACCCTAACTTGGAGATGTGAGGGTCACTATTCTGTATAAAGGATAAATCACTATGAGGAGTGAGTGTTTGTGTGTGTGTGTGTGTGTGTGTGTGTGTGTGTGTGTGTGTGTGTGTGTGTGAGAGAGAGAGAGACAGAGAGAGACAGAGAGAGACAGAGAGAGACAGAGAGAGACAGAGAGACAGAGAGATAGAAAGACAGAGATAGAAACAGAGACAAAGATGAAAAAAGCCTGACCACTATCCCCAGGAAGTTTATATTGGCAGGGAGGAGATACCTATCTAACACATACTGTGAGGGAGAACATGATAAACTACTTAAAAGAAATACAAATAAAGTTCTGGGAGTTCTGAAGAGGAAGATATATGATCTATTAAGGGATATGGGAGGGGACTGCAAAATCTTTATGGAGGAGTTGACATTTAAGCTAATGTGAGTATTTTTGAAGTGTTTTTAAAAGTGAAATGTGGGACAACATTTTTTCCTATTCTTTCTATGCAGAAATGTTCCTGTTGATAGTCATTAAGTACATAATAAAAAAAGAAAAAAAATGAAATGTAGGAGGGGTGGCAGTAGGGGAGGCAGAAAGAATAGAATAAACAAAGGCATGTAGGTAGAGAAGACAGAAGTGTAGGGGACAATAAGCAATGTAGTTCAACTGGAATATAGAGTGTATGTAAGGGAGTTGCTAGAAGAAGAGATCTTAGTGTGAAGGGCCTTGAATACCAGTCTAAGGCACTTAACCTTTATTCTGAATTGATCTTTTTCTATCATTAGTCCTCCTTTTGACATCTCAGAGTACATCCCCATGCCTCTTATATTGTTTCTTTATCAGTCTCTGACAACAAAGTGTGTGGCTAGAATACCCTCTTTGTTACTAAAGGTAGCAAGGTAATTCTTCAAGGTAATTCTGCTTATTTGTGGGGCATATTTTACTTGTGAGAATCCTAATGAAAGCATTACAATCTCAGTTTCAACGGCATTCCCATCTTGTATATATTAAGACTATAATCCCTTGGATAGGTTCTAAGAGAGCTATGTCAAGAATTTTTGGTTCTCCCAACAATACAAGAGGACACTGACTTAACTTTAAGGAGTTACATAAAATCATAAAGAATCTTAAAGCTAAAAGGGACCATTCTATTATATAACCCCACTCCACCAACACTTACCTCTGTTCTCAAATAGGATTCCTGTCCCCTATCAGGATTACACAGAGCCTGAAACTCTCAGTAGAGGCACTACTTATATAAAGGAACCATCTTCATAAGAGTTTAAATGCAAATAAATTTTCTAGGAGGATGGAATAGGTTAACCCTTTCATACTTGGTAATTCAGTAATTATCTGATTGGAAATTCCTTGTGGGCAGGGATTTGATTTTACACATTTATACCTTCAGCACTTATCACAGTGATAGGTAGAATATGAATCTTTAATGTTTAATAGTTATTATTTATGACATTCCATCTCTTGTCTCTGTGCCTTTCTAAAGGATCCCACATACCAAAAATGCACTCCCTACTCCCTTCCCTCTCTTAGAATCTGAAGCTTCCTTTAAGGCTCACCTCAAGAGCTACCTCCTCCCAGAATCCTGCTTGACCCTTCTTCTTTGTAGGACCATAAATCTGAGACTGGAAGAGGCTATCTAGTCTAACCTCCTTACTTTGTAGGTGAAGTAACTGTCCAGTTAAACTGTGATTTGCCCAAGGTCACATACAGATAGCATTAGCTACAGGATTTGAACCCAGCTTTTCTGGCTCCTGGGTCAGCTTTTGCTACTTGCTATGCCTTTTTGCATTTATTTTGCATGGATTTTATGAAAAGGTTAGAGACCTAGCCTGAAATTTTAGGAAGACAAGTACTGCCTCTAATATATATTGGTTATATGATTCTGGGCAAGACACAACTTCTTAATGCCCCAGGGAACAAAGAGACTACAAAAGTGTGGAACAAGTATTGGTCTGCATTGGTAGATTCTTATTTGGAATTCCCTATACCAATGAAAGGGCAGCTCCCTGGTCAGTGGATAGAATGCCAGACCTGGAATAAGAAAGATGTGAGTTCTCACACTTTTTAATTGTGTGACCCTGGGCAAGTCACTTAACTTTGTTAGCTTCAATTTCCTCATTTGTTAAAAAAAAATGAAGTGAAGAAGGCAATGAAAAACAACTCTTCCAAGAAAGCCCTAAATGGGATCACCAAGTCAAACATGATTTTTTTTTTTAGGTTTTTGCAAGGCAAATGGGGTTAAGTGGTTTGCCCAATGCCACACAGCTAGGTAATTATTAAGTGTCTGAGGCCAGTTTGAACCCAGGTACTCCTGACTCTAAGGCCAGGGCTCTATCCACTGTGACACCTAGCCACCCCTAAGTCAAACATGATTGAAAAAAAGTTAGAATAAAACAAACAAAATCAGTTTTAATATATATATATATATATATAAGAATGCATATAAGTATATCTAATATTTATTTGCATGAATACAAATTATTTTAACCAATATAATTTTTTCTCTTGAAAGTTGAAACTGTTTCATTTTTGTCTTCATTTTGTTTTTTTCTCTTAGATCTCCAGGACTCAACAAACACTTCTTGGATTAGGTTGAACTGAATTGAATTGACTCCTAGTCCATTGCTTTTCATTATCTCAAAGAAGCCTTGACACCACAGTATGGGGGTCTATACTTCTGTGTCTCTACAACCAATGTTTTATAATGCTCATAGCTTCTCTCTCAGTCCCCCCCCCTTTCCCCCCTGCTGTCTCCACACCTCTCTTTCTTTACTCTAAATGTCTCTTTTTTTCTGGTTAGTTTTTTTTTGGCTGCCTGTATTTCTCTGTGCCTCTCTCTTGTCTCTTCGCACATAAATAAAACCAATCAGAACAACCACCACTATACAAAGAAATCCAAATCTCCATCTTCTCCTCTTGAGATGAATAACGTCAATGGGAATGAAGAATAGGGCTCCTATCCTGCTAGAACTTGGTCTGAGTACTTAATTTAAAGGAGACCCAATATCTTAACGCATGATTTAGCCTTCTAAAAAGATTGCCTTATAGAAAGTTTTCCCCCTTATCTCTGGAACTGCCACGACTATATGCGCACCAATAAATTTTTCCTTCTATTTGTAAATCGTGCATATTGTTTGGTAAAGCTGGCCCCTCAGGCCCACTGAAGCTAGCCGCTTTAAAGCCTCCTGTTTTCCCCTCTCTGATGAGTATGTTTTACTCAGGTAGTGAGCCATTCACACTCTATATTGTTGCAGCTTGTTGGCACTGGAGGTGGTGGGTGGCCAAGGCTGAATCCTGTGTTTTTTGCTTTTTATTTTCACAGAGGAAATGTGTGCCTGCTGCCTGCTCTGTTTGCTAAAAACAGGGCACAGAAAAGAAAGACAACCGGTTAGAAGGGACTGTAACAGTTAGTGAAACCGAGGGATGACTTCATGGGGTCTGATGTGGCTCGCTCAAAGTCAGCAGCCTATCTGGCCAAAGCCAAACCGACTTAGTACTGGAACTTGACTCAGAGAGTTATCTCCCAGTCTGAGCAAAAGGGGGCTGCGGTAGTAGAGACTGTTCCGTAATTGGCAACAGGGAAGAAGGCGCTTGTTAAGGTAGAAGGAAAAGACAGAAAGGCTCGAATGATAGAGGTCAAAAAGAAGCAGCTTTACACCATCACTGACCTTGAAGTCCTTCTCTCTCTGCTTGATTAAGGCAAAAAATATTTAGTTAGATAGTCTCTTTGTCCTCCACATGGATAAGCATGTGAAACATGAAAAAATCAATACAGGCTGTCTCCGGTTTAACCAGAATGTTACAGTGGATGGGTTTATGAAATCTCTACGAGGGGAGCACACCGGCTGGCTCGCTCCAGCAGATGTCTCGAAGTTTGACTGAAATGGATCGTATGATTATCGGAATGTTACTCTCTCCTGTACCAACAGAGTACAGGAGAGAGGGATGTTTTGTTCTTCTCTCCATCATCACTTCCTCCGGGCTTTCCTTTTTCTTCCCTTTCTCATTTCGATCCCCCCCATCCATAAGCAAGCCCCCCTCTCCCCCCACCCCTTCCAACCTTCGGAAAGAGCTGCACTGTCTTCTTAAGCAGACTCTCAGAATAGAATAGAATAAACTAGATTAGAATAAAAATCGTCCACTGCGACTTGCGGGAGGGATGCGGGGGAGGGGAAGGGGGCTGGCGAAGGAGGCAGATGGTCTCGCTTTACTATGCAGGTGCTGTTCAGCAATTTTTTCCCACCAGTGAAGCTGCTGCACTCCGCACAATGTTTTCCCAATTCACTAGACAATCAAGCCGAGCACAACACGGGCGCGGCGCGCAGCTACAGTGTGCTGAGACAGCAGGTTATCGCCGGTGACTCTGAAGCCGCCTGACATCTGACATGAGCTCCTGGCATGCTGACTTTTTAAAAAATCGATGGGGACAGACCTCGGAGTAACCGAAAGCGCTGTGAAGTTTAACACTGGCGAGGCGGGTGCAGGCCTTGATTGGCTGGCTGGACCCAGAAGGTCAGGGGAGAGAGGCGGTCGCTCCTCATCAGTAGGAACAGAGGCAGATTATTATTTAACCAAAAAAAAAAAAAAAAAAAGGAAAAGGAAAAGATCGCACTGAAGTTTCCTAGCCCAATGTTCCAGGGAGGGAGTTGAGCTGCTGCGCTGCCTAATGGGCACTAGACCTCCTCTTTATTAATACAACCTTAAACAAAAGATGAAGGATGTATATGGGGCACCGAGGACGGCCCAGGGAGAACCATAAAGCAGCCACTTGACCTCGATTCTGATAATTTTGTTGAACTTCCTTGAAACTTCCACCTCCTCCCCCTCTCCCTTGCAGCCGGCATACAGCAACGATGCTCTTTTGTTCCAGCACTCTTGAGAAGGTCAAAGAAGGAGGGAGAAACTCCCAAGGTGTGGAATTTTGTCAATGAAATCACTACTCAACAACTTAGATGCTCAAGTTGTCAGTGAGGCCAGGGCTAACAATTGAGTCCCAGTTATACTTTCCCTTTTATTGAATATCTCTTTGTCCTTTCCCTGCAAATCATAACTATATTGAGCTTTATTCTATGTAAAGCTTGGCCGACAGAGAAATGGTCAGGAAACATTGCTTCTGGACGTAGGCATGGACTGAGAAAATGATTGAGCCTCTGTTTCCTCACCTGAAAATCTGTAAAGGTTTAGATTAGGCAAATAGGTGGTCTTGGAGAAAGGGGACTCAAATTCACGATGTGCCTCAGATATTTGCTAACTTGTGTGACCCTGGGGAAATCAATTACCATTTTGGCCTCAATTCCTCATCTGTAAAATGGGAAGGTAATAATAACCCACTTCATAGGGTTACTGTGAAAATCATAAAGCACTTTGCAAAACTTGGAGAGCCATTATGATCCTTAGAGATGCTGTGTGACTCTGAATGCTAAACTCTCATGATGTGGACCCCGTGGTTTGTTTCCCCAGGTTATGCAAACACAAATGAAAATATTTAATTCAAGGACATTGCTTTAGGAAAAGAATGAGAAAACATAGTTCTTTTTGACAATATATCCCTCTCAGAATAAAACACAGAATGTTAGGGCTATGAACCTAAGGGATGTCATCTTAACAAGCATTTCCTTCAATTATTAAAACATCATTCTGAGAAAGGGTTTATAGGTTTCATTAGAAAACCAAAGGAGGTCTATGACACAAAAAGGTTAAGAACCCCTAATTTAACCCCCAAACTCTTTTATTTTATCATGAAGAATTAGAGACATAAAGAACTGCAGTTTGTGTAGATAATTGTGTTACTTGAGCAAAATAAGCAAAAAATAAAAATTATAGGAACAAATAATATACATTTTTACATTCTATAATTCTAAAAAATATTTTTAAAAGAAAGAAGGGGGCTTGCTTTGTGTAGATAATTCTACTATGGCAAAATAAACAAAATATTTAGGAACAATTTTTTTTTTTTACATTTTAAAATTCTAAGAATTTTTTTTTAAAGAAAGGATTACCTTGGCTTTTTTTAAAATCCAAATGATACTTTCTTTTTACTGCAACATCTTAGTGCACAGGTCATAACCACATTGAACCATTTGGGGGCACTGAGCCATTTATGGATGCTAAGGCTCCAGCTGTGAGTTTCCGGCCCCTGCCAACCCCAACTCCCTCTCCTATTCAGTTACTCAGAAGGACACCAAACAGCAATCTAGGATAGGATTGTGCCCAGGCATCTTTTGAATCCTCATATTGCTGCTAAAAACTTAATTTTTATATTGGGCCACTGAAAACAAGGTAGGAAAGGGAGATAGATGCAGCCATTCCCAGTATTCCTATATCCCCTAACACTGGCTGGCTGAGTTGTCAGTCAGCCCAATGCCAGTGATTAGATATCAGCCATTTTGCAAATTACAAGATATTTTAAATTTGCATTTTTATGTGTCTGGTGACTATTCCAGGGACCCCAGTAGTGCAAAACTTCTTTTATTCAACCCTGCCTGCATATATATATATATATGTATATGTGTGTGTGTGTGTGTGTGTGTGTGTGTGTGTAAATTTATCCAATGCCCAACTTGGTACTCTTTACTCTCTGAAGGTCAAGAAGAGCTCAGGAAGTTTAATCTACAAGTCCAGCAAATGGACCCCATTGGTTATAGTCTTTCTGCCATGTCTGGACCACCAAAAAATGAATCAGCAGAAGAGTTGAAAGGATTGGTAGTTAAAAGTTAGATGTAGACAACCTTCTGGAGGAGAATACCTAATGAACCAAACAATCAGCAAGTCTTTACTGAATTCTTCTTCTGTGTCCAAAATGGATAGATATACTGGAAACATTACCAAGTGACAAGTATTTGAAGGGATCCTCTGATAGAAGGGGGTGAAATTCCCAGAGGAAAGAACTAGGAAGGACCTTAATGGGTGGGGAGGAAGATAAGAAATTCTGAACCATCAGAGCTATCCAAAAGTGAAAGGGATTGCCTTAGACGTATTGGGGTCTCCTTCATTGGAGGTACACAGGTAGAGTCTGAATGATCATTCTTTAGGAACGATAAAGTTAGAAATCCTTTTGGGAGAATGGGTTGGAAAGTGTGGTAGATAATGTCTCTTTCAATTCTATGATTGGGTAGTGCCTTAAAATTTATAAAGCTTTATAATGATGTTACTACTTATAACTCTCCAACAACTCTATAGGAATATTAATGGTAATGTTATCCCCTTTTTTATATAAGTAATAAGTATCAGGGGTGGGATTTGAACTCAGGTCTTCTCGATTCCAAGTCCTGCACTCTGTCCATTGTGCTGTGTTGCATTCTAGCAGAAATATATATCTATGTGTATGTGTATGTGTGTATTATCTCTCTCTATATATACATATAGATATTTGTATATATAATATATAATCTATATATCTCCATTATCTGAACTTTTATAATACTTGTTAGCATAGAGCATTAGAATGAGAAAAGAATTTGGAGTCAGAAGACTTGGATTCAAATCTTACCTCTGACTTGCATTGTCCGTATTGACCAATACAATACAATTGCATAAATATTTATTAAGCATCTACTAATAGTCATTTAAACTATAAAGATACAATTGGCAAAAAGAAAGACATTTTTTGCCCACAATTTAATGTGAGAGGATGGGGGATAGAGGAGTGGAATGTGGAGGGCATGGGAGTGGGCAAATAGCATATGAAAGGACCTTGGGGATTAAGTATTCTAAGCTTGAGTTTTTTCACCTGTAAAATGAAGCAGGTTGGACTAAATGATCTCGAAGATATTATTCAGTCCTAAATCTAGCATTCCCTTTGATTTTCTGACTTGTAATTCTCCCTGATACTGGTAGGCTATATTGCTTCAAAAGTGAATTATATTACCATGTTTTTATGCAATGTATACCACAAAGTCCATAAACTTCTTATGGTCAGTGAATATAACTTACATATCTTTGTCTTCCCCAGAGTGCCTAACTTTGTTATATGTACATGGCAAACATGTAATAGATATTTGAAGATGATGATAAAATGGCTTCCTAGAAGTAATGAACTTAAGTCAGATTCACCTTTGGTAGCAACATGAACCACAAAAATTTTTCTGACACTACCATAAAATATATTTTAGATTTGTTGCAGTGCAAATAGAACATTGGAGGAGGATAAGACAAATGATTTATGGAGAATGAAGGAGAAGCAAAAATGACATGTAAATGATAATGATATTTTCAAATTGGGTTTTGAATATATCAGAAGGAATCAAAGACCAAGAAGTAAGAAGAGTGACCAGCAGATGTACAGGGAGGTACTTGGGAAGAGCTAGAGTAAGTCAGAATGGTGTGGGAAAATACTGAAGAGTTAATACCCTAGCTTTATGAAGATGGTGGTAATTTATTCATAAAACTGATTTGGAAAGGGTCTCAGAGCCCATTTAGTCCATCTTCTCTCTTTTTTATATAGATAAGGAACAGAAGTGCAGTGAAGTTCAATAATGATATATGTAAGTTAGGATTTGATCTCAAGTCTTTTGAATCTTGGGACTGTGCTTTTCCCACTTCTTCAACATTCGGCTTCCCTTCATTCAAAATTATAGTTTTAGAGATTCACCTGAAGTTACTATGAGGTTAAATGACTAATGTGTGTCAGAGGCAAATTTTCTTAACTTCTTGGCCAAGAATTCTTTACTCTGTACTTCCTCTTAATTAGTATTGACATTTCTTGTCATAGTGGTTTCAGAGTCAAGAAGACCTGAATCTGAGTTACTTTTCTGACATAGTGGCAATGTAACCAGGAAAGTCCTTTAACCTCTCAGTGAATGCTCTTTTGTTGTCATTCAGTTATTTTTGACTCTTTGTGACAATATTTAGGATTTTGTTAACAAAGATCCTGTAGTGGTTTGTCATTTTCTTCTCTGACCCATTGACAGATAAGGAAACTGAGGCACACAGGGTTAAGTGACTTTCTCAAAGACACACAACTTGGAAGTGTCTGATATCAGATTTAAACTCAGGAACATGAGTCTTCCTGAGTCCAGGTCCACTATACATTTTAGTTGTCATTCAGGTTTTGGGCAGTTCTTTAATATTCTTAATTGCAGGAGGTCACTGAACTGTATGGGTAAGCGGGTCAGGTGGTCTTGTCATATAGAAATTCCCCATTTCAATGAAATCACCAATCTAGTCCGGATACCTATAGCCCATTAAATGTATTCAACACATTTTAAAAATCCATTATCTCATTATCTTCCCAACAATCCTATGAGGTTGGCAAAGTAAAGTCTATTAATCCCTACTTTAACAGATGAGGAAATTGAATACCTCATCCAAACTCACATAGCTAATCCGATGTTTTCAGTATTAAAGAAACTCAGAGAGAGCATATTCGAGTCAATCAGGGGCTTGGACAAAGGGATACAAACTCAAGTCTTCTCTATGTTTATCGGTTCAGCTCCTTTCACTATCTTCCAATAGCTGAAATATATAAAAACACAGACTTCCAACCAGTGACCTTAGAAAGTCAGTAACATTCCTTGCTCCTGGCTCCCAGCCTTTGCCTTAAGCAAAGAAACCTTCTAAAGGAAAAGAAGCCTTCCTTCCCCTGCCCCAGTTGGCTTTAACACCTGTCAAAACTCCAAGCAGCCTTTTGAAATTGTGAATTTGATATGGCTGAACTGAATCGTATTCGCTCCTTTGTGTTTGGAGAGAGAAAAATAACTCGATGTTCTGCTCAAGGTATAAAACATCTAAAGTTGAGACAATCGTTTGTGCCAAACTGCTCCTATCATCATCGGGTTCAAGTAGAATTAATTTTCCTCCTCATCATTTCCTGGGTCTAGAGAAAGGGATTTTCTTTTGAGACACCTCTGGGGCAGAATGAGTCAAGGAAGCTTCATTTGCAGTTTGGGAACTCTACCCCAGAATCCCAAAGATGGATTTCAGTTCATCAGGAAGGCAGGAGCTAAATTTTTTGGTCTGAGCCTCTGCTGTTAGCTCACTCTTTGATCCTAAAAAAGATTTAAATATCCTCTTGCTTCCCTGAGATAGAAATAATGTGATGCTTAGTCTCACTCCATGCTTCTGATAATAACAACATATTATATCTAACACTTCTACAATGCCTTCTACTGTTGTTTTACTGAACACATATTTTCTGAATGGCTGTGTTAATGTTAGACTAATGGGGAAGCAAACTACTACACAGCTTTATAATTAATTAACAATATAAGGCAGTATATAGTATCTGGTAGCTAGGTGGCACAGTGGATGGAGAGTACTGGGCTGGATTCAGGAAGGTTAACCTTCATGAGTTCAACTAGCTGTGTGACTCTGGTCAAGTCACTTAACTGTGTTTGGTTCAGGTTCCTCACCTGTAAAATGAACTGCAGAAGACAATGCTAAACCACTCCACTATCATTGCCAAGAGAACCCCAAATTGGGTCACAAAGAGTTGAACTTGACTGAGATGATTGAACAACCATAGAAAGTGGCATGAATAATTCAAGGATCAATGCTATTTAGGAAGTCTTGTAAAAAGACCGTTAGTTTTAAAGTCAGGGAGATGAGTTCAAATTTTACTTTAGACACAATGACTATATTACTCTGGGCAAGTCATTTAACCTCCATTGGTGTCTGTTTCCTCATTTGTAAAGTGTTTGTTGTGAATAATATATATGTTAATAATATATTTAAATAAAATATAAATAAAAATGTTTTGCAAACCTTAAAGTGTTATATACATTAGATCCTTTTATTATTACAGTGGAGGTGATAGCTGACCTCTTATCCTCTCTCTCTGCTACTCATTGCCTTCCAAGACTCCTGATGCTCCTCTGAACTCACCAACCCAAAAAGATCTAAAGATTTTGACCCAATCACACCTCCTTCAAGGTAACAACTGAAGTTGTCATACACTTTATTCCATCAACTACTATTGATTCATTTTCTATAATAGGCAAGACATGCTAGATATTAGGAGTATAGGCAAAAATGAAATGGTTCCTGCTCTTGTGAAGCTTTTGTACTATTGTTGTGGAGTCTTGCCACAGGACCCATAGAAACACAAATACAAATTTCTCAGGGATGCTCCTCCTCAAGTTGACCTTTGAACTCTGATCACTATTGGAGAGCAGCAATCTCTTTATAATGAGATAAATTAAGACTTGGACTCAACTGTGTATAGAATAGATGCTTTCTGATTCTATAGGACAGTGAGGCTGATGACTTTGCAAAACTCTGCTTCACTTAAATCCAAGTCATCACAAGTCAAAATATTACCCTGTGATGTCATTGGTTTTCTTTGAGAAGGATAAACAACACTCTGCTTTCAGAGTACTTTGATATCCATTATAGAACTTTATCCTCATAATAGTCCTATGGTTCAGATGAAAGAGAGTTGTATTTAAAATCAGAGGACCCAGAATTTGAATCTTGACTCATATTAATACATCTGAACCTTAGCCAGTCACTTAGACTCTTTAGGATTCAGGCAACTTATCTGTTAAATGAGGAGTTTGGTTTAGTTGGCTTTTGAGTTCTATTCCAATTCCAATTCTATGATGCTATGGTGATGATCATTTCCTGGTTAGTTCACAAATTCCATAGAACTCATTTAGCTCTGGTGTTTGCTGATATATAGATCTCCCACTTTTGATATCATTTCTTTAATATGTAAACCTTTACTAATCTAACATTATAATAATATCCTTTCTCCTGATATTATTGGATAATATCAAATTTTTAGAAATTTTACTCCAGATTTGTCACTGATTATTTGAATACTTTGTTGAGCATAAAATAAATTGGTTGTTGTATGTCTCTCTGTGTATCTAACAAGATATCCTTGAGTATTTCTATATCAATTTCCAAGGGCAGAGACTATGTCTTATTTGTTGTCGTTTTTATTGAGTCATTTCAGTAGTGTCCGACTCTCTGTGGCTACATTTGGGATTTTACTTGCAAAGATTTTGGTTTGCCATTTCCTTCTCCAGCTCATTTTTATAGATGAAGAACTGAGGCAAACAGTGTTATGTGACTTGCCTAGGGTCACATTTGAACTCAGGTCCTCCTGACTTCAGGGTCAGTGTTCTATTTACTGAGTAATCTTGTTACTCTACTTATCTTTGTAAAAAATATGCATATTTGGGATTGCTTGGAGTATGATCTGAGCTCCCCAGCAACTCTAAAGATACTTATGATTCAATGCTACAGAGTCTGACTACATGTGATTTCATTGCATAGGAAACTTGCAATGAGGAACTCCTATGAATGCAGGTCTGTTCCCTCTCTGCCCTTTATAGTAGTAGAGAGTTGTACAGGGTAACTTTAATGCTCTGGCGTCATACAACCAGTATGTGTCATCAGGAATTGGATCATTTATTGATTCCAAGGTATAATTACTATTATTGTTACTACTATTATTACTCTTTCTCCTCTTCCTCCTTCTCCTTTTCCTCCTCCTTTACTTCTTCCTCTTCTTCCTCTTCTTCCTCACTACTACTTCCAAAACTACTACCATTACCACAACTGCTACCACTATTACTAATACTTACTACTACTACTACCATTCCTATCACTACTACTACCACTTCTCCTCCTCCAGAAATAATATAATAATAATAAAAAATAATAAAGATTAATTTATTTGACATTTAAATAGAACTTTATAGTAACTAAACTTCTTTATATATATATGTATATACATACACATATATATGTATATACATATATATGCTACCTCATTTAATCAGCACAAAATTTGAACAAGGCTATATATGCTTTTAGGGGTTTAAAGGACTGGCTTTAAAGTTAGACTCAATTTCAAGTTCAAGTTCTCCCTACACATACATACATATATATACATACATACATACATATATATATACACACACACACACACACACACACACACACACACACACACACACACACAGTGGGTGACTCTTTGGGCACAATCCTCTAAATGGCATCCATGAACTTTAGAAAATATATTTTGCTTTCACAGCAGCCCTTTTTGTATTGGCAAAGAATTAGAAATTGAGGGGACACCCATCCATTGGGGAATGGCTAAACAAGTTATGGTACATGAGTACTATGGAATACTATTGTTCTATAAGAAACCATAAATGGTGGGACTCTAGAGAAGCATGGAATGACTTATGGGATCTGATGCTGAGTGAAAGGAGTAGAGCCAAGAGAACAATGTACACATCATCAACACCATTGTGTGATGAACATCCTTGATGGAAGCAGCTCATCTCAGCAGTTCAGAGAGCTAGGATAACTGTATTAGACTGACTATGGACTATGTTAACCCCATCCAGAGAAAGAAAAACAAAACAAAACAAAACAAAACACACACACACACACACACACACACACACACAGACACACACATGAATAACCCTTCAGAATCTGGTGAACACTTTATAAAAATTATCTCTTATGTATCTCTTTCCCTTAATCCTAATTCCTCATACTGAAAATAACTAATTTGTAAACATGTTCACCTAATTATATATGAATAATGCTAACCTGACTGTTTGCCACTGAAGGGAGGGAGTGAGAAGAGAGGGTGGAAGGAAATTTTGTAACTTAAAAATATGCATGTGCATATGGATGAAAATAAATAAAAATATATTTTGATAACTGAATTTTCATAAAATTGCTTTCCTTTATAATTATATATATTTAATTTTAGGCATTAAAAAAACCACTATATTGAAAAAAGAAGATTCTTATGTTTTATCACATTGCCAAAAGGAGTCATAAAACAAAAAGACTTAAGAGTCCATCCCTAAAAGCCAGTCTGCATCAGTATAAGGAGTTTCTTCTCTGGGAATTCTCTAAACCCTGATGAAAAGAGAAGTTTAGATCAAAAAAGCAATTGAAAGAGTTAAGTGGCATAAACATTCCATTTAACAGTTATTTTTGTTCCCATTTTACAAATGAGGACACTAAGGCCTAAATAGATTAAATGGCTTGCTTAAGGTCTCATAGCCAGAGTGTCCTAATTAGAGTGCAGGCTCTTTTTTTCTTATACCTAAATTCCTTCTTATATGCCCACTCGACCCTTAGGACAAGGCTTAGCACATATATTTTCTGATTTGTTAGTAGCCTTCAGATTGTTTTCATAAAGTTTTCCAACTCTTCAGCAGAAAACAAAATGAATATCATTAATTAAGAACCCATTTGAGTGCTTGCTCCATACTATATGAAATTCAAAACATAGTCTTTAATCATGGGGAGCATATACAATTTAGTCTAGGATATAGAATTCATATCCAAGTATGACAAGTTGACAAGTTCAAGTTAATTTTCAGCTTTATAAGAGCCTGGTTTGGAAAGCACAAGAGCCAAGTTTGAATAGAGGCTCTGTTTATCATTAGACCCTTGAGTAAATCACTTGGTTTTCTGAGCCTCCATTGACTTATTTAAGAATAATGACAATTAATACCAAGTAGCATTTCTAAAGCATCTTAAGGTTTGTAAAGTGCTCTATGTACATTATCTCATTCAATGGAAATGAAGGTAGACTAAAAGATTGCCAGTTGTTTTAACTCTAGATTCTTTGATTTTAGGTAGAGACCAAACTGGGGGGTAAACCTGATAAGAATTTCTAAAGAAGTTGATCTGGGCAAAATTTTGAAGAAGAGCCATAGCTTGGTGGCATATTTGAGGGAGTTCTTAGGGCTTTCTGTTGTTCTCCATTTAAAAGAGTAAATGAGTTGAATTGCTCCATTCAGCCTTTTGAATCTGCTGTGGATTCTGTCCAGCAATATAAATTTAGATATAGAGAGGACCTTAGAAATCATCGGGTCTAATTTCCTCCTTTTACTGATGATGACTGAGATTCAGAGACCTAGATGACTTGCCCAGGGAAATATCAATAGTAGATTTCACCACAGATCTTGTCTCCAAGGCTTTATTCACCATTCTATGCCATCTTTTCAATAATGCAGGGTGTCTCAGAAATCTTTATACAATTTTAAACATTTAAAAATTAAAACCAAAACCCCTACACTAAGACATTTGGAATACTCTGTATAATACTGTTTTATATTCTCTTTTGTTCAGATTCAAGTCTTTGTGAGCCCTTTTAGGGTTTTCTTGGCAAAAATACTGAAGTAGTTTGGCATTTCCTTCTCCAGCACATTTTTATAGATGAAGAACTGAGGTAAATAGGGTTAAGTGACTTGCCCAGGGTCACACAACTGGTATGTATCTGAGGCCTGATATGGAATATGAGTCTTTCTGACTTCAGGCCCAGCACTGTATCTCCTGTACTAGCCGGTATATAGTCCAATCTAACTACTTAGTACTCTGATAGAATGGGGAAATGTTAATTGGTCATTATCTGATTTGTCAATTCATCAGGAAGGGTATTTACCTTTCAGGATCTCTGTGAAGAAGGAAGCATATTCTATATCTTAAAGTCCTATAAAGTTGTGAAATATTATGGGTGTCTTTGCTATTATGTAGTCAACATATCAACAATACCAACTATGCATACAGCTCTACACTAAGAGCTGAGAATATTTATTAAAAATAATCCCTGAACTCAAGAAGTTAATACTCTAATGGTGGAGGCCAGATACAAATAATATACATGACTTGAATTAGGACACATTGGAAAGTTGAAGAAGTTTAGACACATTTCCCACCTCTTATGAGAAAGGTAGTGGAACAGACTATAGGTTTGGATAAGATAAACAATGTCAGATGTAGCCAATATATAGATTTGTTTTGGAGACTGTGGTTAGGAGTAGAATCAGGATAGCAATCATTAGGATGTGATTGAGACATTAAAAAATGGAAATGACCATCAATGCTAAATGACCTTGTAGTGCTGGTAAATGAAATTGGGAAAAATGGGATGCATATGACTCAAAATAGTAGAGCTAAAGGGGACCCAAAGAATTACTAATCTCATTCCATTCATTTTGCAGAGACAGATATAGAGGGAGAAAAAAATTACTTACAAGACCACAGATGATCACCACCTTCTTCATTATACTCTTTCCTCTTTGAGTATTCCTGATTGCTTTCCCTTGGTTACCCTTGTACCTTAATATTTAATTAATTCTCAGGTCTCTTCCAGTATCTTCTTTTATGGCATGCCTATGTCTCTGTCCAAGGTTCTATCCTGGACAGCCTTCTTTCCAAACTCTCTCACTTGGCAATCTAGTCAACTCAATTATCATCCTTTGCAGGTTATTTCCAAATGTATCTATCAACTTCAAGACTCTTATCATCAATCCTGCATCATCAACTGCCTTGTTGGACACTCCAACTTCTTATGTCCTTTAGGCATCTGAAACTCAAAATGTACAAATATAATTCATTATAATTTCCTCCAAACCCTTTCCTCTTCTGAACACCCCTATTACTGCCAAAGTCACAATCATTCTTCTTTTACCCAACTTTGAGAATCCAGTGTAATCCTCAAGAATTATTTCACTAACCCTTAATATCAAATCAACTGACAAATTTTATCTTTTTTTATTAGCACATCCTATATATTTCTTTTAATTCACATTTCTTTTAATCCTGTTCTTATTCTTGTCACTTCTAGCCTCCATTAGTAAATTAGCCTTCAAATTGTTTTTCTTGCCTCATAGGTTTCCCTTCTATCCTCAATTTAGTCAAAATAGAATAGGTCTGACAAGGTTCCCCTCTTGCTCCATAAATGCCAGTTGCTCCCTATTACTTCCAGAATCAAATATAAAATCCTTTATCTTGAATTTAAACCTTTCACAATTTTGCCCTTTTTACTTTTCCAAACTTCTTATATCCTATTTTCGTTCACTCTCTACAATTTAGTCACATTTGCCTACTTGTTCCTGTACACAATCCTCCATCTCACATCTCCACATGTTTGCAATAATTCTTCCCCAAAGGAGGAATGCTGGCCCTGCCAGCCTCAACTTTTATAAGAGAAGGTGATTTTTAAGACTCAGTACAAGGGCCACCTTCTTCAAGAGGCTTTTCCTGCCCCTTCTGACTCCCAGCTACTAGTATTAGTTATCCTCTCAAAGGATACACTATATCTTCTCTCTATATATCTGGAATATATCTAGTTATTTACATGTCATTTCAGCCATTAGACTATAAGCTTCGTAAGGGTAGGGGCTATTTCTTCATATCTCCAGTTCTTATCATAGTGCCAGATACAAATAATTTCTGATTGATTGATTTATTGATTGATCATTGATGAGAGTTTAGCATTTTCAATTCAACACTCTTTCCAACAAATGACTTTGGTTTTCTTCAAAAAAGGACTAGGTCTGGATGCCATTGTGTTGGGGCTTAAAACACAATATCATTGCAATGGAAGCACAGAGCTTTGGGAACCCACATCAGTCTTTTAATGTGCTCAGCCAGTTCAATTGTATTAGCACCCATTTCCTCTTAATGGCATGGTGCTTAACAAGTTTCCATTAGCTCTTCTGGAGTTAATCAGGCATATATGGCTGTCTATTAGGTAGAGGGTGTGAGAGACAGTGAGGAATCAGGTCAGCAAAAGAGTGTAAAGACTTCCCCATTATAAGGAAGCTTTGTGGGGGCTCTCTTAACAAAATCAGACTTAGGAAAGAATAAGATAAAAACTATGGGCTAAGGCTTACATTACAAAAAAAAGATTCAATTTAAAAGTGAATATCTGGTCCTTTAGATTAAACTGTGAACTCCGAGGTTTCATTTAAATGTTTGTTTACAACTCATCTACTCTTTCTTCTGAGGCAGGGTGAGGGTGGTCCTGGCTGGTTATTTTGGGAACCATTGCTGTTGGGACATCCAAAATGATAACATCTTAGAAATTATATTATATGAGTCAGATGGAAGAAATAATTTCTTTTATGTTTAAATCATCAGTAATACGTTTCTTCAATTAAGTGAAGTACACATAGCAAAACAATTCCCATTCCTATTCTTATTCCCATTATAAACTAGATGAATGTTAAAGGTACCCTTTTTTCCTCTTTCCATTCTGAGATTGGTTGTTGATATCTCATGTTCAGATGACACATTCAGTGTTTTGGGACTGCTTTTTGGGGGGAGGGGACAGAACTAAACCCCCAGAAAAGGTAGAATTTTGACTCCCTAAGATTAGAACAAGAAAATGTTACTTCTCTGTACAAAAAGATCAGTGGTGCCCTATTGCCTTTAAAATAAAGCAAAAGCTTCCTTGTTTGGCATTTAAAACCCTTCCTTATTTCGTCTCAATCTATCATTCCAGACTGATTTCACATTACTGCCCTCTCACAGATTCTACTATTTGACCCAAGGCTGCTTTACCATTTTATTTGTTTGTTTTAACTTCATAGATATTTTGGGGAATATGGTGAAACCTATTGACCTCTTATAAAAATGTTTCTAAATGTATAAACTAAAATAAATAGAATTACAGAGGAAACTAATTAAAATTAGAGTTATCTAAAATATGTTTTAATAGTGATTATAATATGATATGAACACTAAAGTTATAAAATTATGTTTAATGTCATTTGCATAGTTATAATACTTATATAATTTTATAATAGAAATATATGATGTAATAATTATATAATATAATCATATTATGTAATCATGCTTATATGTAACTTTTATATCACACAAATTCCTAGATATTCCTCCTTGTTTTGCAAGACTGTACCAGATGCTTGGTATGGACTCCCTCCATACTTGTGTCTCCTGGAATTCCTAGCTTCCTTCAAGGTTCTGCTTAGATGACACTTTTTCTATATGAAACCTTCTTGTTACCTCCTTCTACCTCCACTTCCCCTACTATTAATGCTCTCCTCCAGACTATATTTTTTTTTACTTTGTCTAGATTTTATTTTTACTTATCTATGTATATCCCTTCAACAGATTTTATGTACCAAGGCCCTAGCAGGTAGCTTGATGAATGAAACATAACAAACTCAAAGTTGCCTTTCTGCTTTACTATAATTTCCCATTTTCTTCTAAGAATAAATCCCAGACAGGAAGGTTAAGGAGGATTAATGTTAGGACCTCTCTCCATTTTAATTCTGTTGGTGAATCAGAGTCAAAGGGGAGATGTTTGTGATTTGGGCTCCCTATTGAATGATTTAAAATAAAAATGAGACCTTGTCAGAACGTCATCTTGTCACTAGGCTTATTACTCATTAAATCACTGATAGCCATCCAAGTTGAGTCCTCTTTACAAGATGTAGAGAAAGGGGGGAAGAATCTTTGTTGAGACAAAGTGCTATCAACCTTCCACTCTGCAAAGCCCTGGTTGGGATGACATTAAGCAAATAGGTTGGATGTATGGTCAGGTGTAACTAATTTCTCACTAGCTAATTTCTTTACAGTTAGGATGACTCATTGAACTAAAAGTGGTAATTTTAGGGAGGGAGCAGTAATAATCTTCTTGGCCAGTATTTTAGGTACTCCTACATTCACTTTATAACAACCCCACCATGTCATATCATAGTAGTCATTATTTGGGAACCTTCCATGGTGGAAAGAGTAGAGGTCTTGCTTCTAACTTTTCTTGGTAAATGATGGACCTTCACTTACTGTATTGAGATTGGATATGAGTAGGGGACAAAAGAAAGGTACTATCTTATTGAATGAACTCACCAATGGATGGGAATAGTCATCAAAAGTAGTAGAGGCCTGAATGGGAGAGTTTAACTTTTTCCTGCCCTCTTCTGATTCTTATAATGAGACACCCTATACCTGCTTGGGGCCTCTCTCTCCGGAATTACAGGTAATAAGGTAAAGCTGATGTTAATGGTTTATGACATGAATTCATTTTGAGAACTGTATGCTTCACCTATTGCTTTTATTTTTCAATTTGGGTCTGTTAGGTATTAATAGCTTTTGGGCTGTGTTTTCCATTTTAATCTTGCATTTTCTCATTTCCAAGTAGATTTCTTCTTTCAATTTACACAAACATTAAACCTCCATTTCCTGAAGGAACACCTCTTAACTCATTTCTCTCTCTCTCTCTCTCTCTCTCTCTCTCTCTCTCTCTCTCTCCTCATTCTTTTTCTTTCCTTTTTTCCTTGTTTCTCTGTTTTTTCTTGCTCATTGGCTTTTTATTTTTCCTTTACTTTCTTTTCTTTCTATTTATCTTCCTTTCTTTTTCTCTCTCACATTGCCTTTTCCCTTCCTTATTTCTTTTTTTCCTTTCTTCCTTTTCTTCTTTTTTTGTCATTTCACTTTCTTTCTTTCTTTTCACCTTATAAAACTTTTAGGAGCATATACCAAGTCATGCACTTTCCTTTCCATTATTTAAGTTATAGAAGAGGAAGAAAGTGAAGGTCCACTATACTGCCTCTTTTAATGGATATAAAAGGCAAGTATTCAGAAGATGGTGATTTTCCATCTCAGTAGGAGAGAACAAAAGGATGTCCTACAGTTAATGACAAAAGCCATAAATAAAAAGTTTATAATAACAACCATTCAATAAACATCTATCTCTCTTTGTTTCATATATATATGTATATATATATATATATATATATACATATATATATATGTATATGTATACTTAACAATGAGTCGGTATAATGAGTCCAGGTTACATTGTAACATTTATTTCACAATCCATTCCATCACATTTTCTGTGTTCCAGTCAGAATGGGCTTCTAGTTGTTCCCTAATCTGGTTTGAAATTATTTTGCCTCATCTCATAATTACATAGACAATGATGCATCCATGATTATGAGAATGCACCTTTTCTCATGTCTGCCTATTGGAATATATCTCTTGTATCAAGACCTAGGTTAAATAAATCTTCCTTCTTGAAGCTTTCTCTGATCTATCAATATAAAAGTAATTTCTCCTTACCCAAGTTTTCTAAGATACTTTGCTTGGATGTAACATTACAGACTACCTGGAATTAGTCTTATCTAAATAAATGCCATACCCATATCTATCCCTAGTGAAAACAGTAGTATGATACAAAGAAAAAATGACTGGATTTGAGGTTAGAGAATCTAGGTTTAAATCTCACCTTGTCACTTACTAACTTTGTGACATTGAACAAGTTACCTAACTGCTCTGTATCTCAGGTTTCTTCTCTGCAAAATTCTAGAAGTTAAATTAATTAACCTTTATTGTCCATTCCAACTCTAAAGACAGGATCTGACTTCTCTGAGTTTATACACCTAAACAATGGGTAACACAATATATTACAGAGTTGTTGCATGTAAAATCATTGCAAACCTGATGACTCTATATGAATATGTTAGTGGTAGACTAATATTTCCTTAAGAAGATCATATATATATGCATATATATATATATATATATAAACAATTTTCTTTAATATATCCATTCCTAATTTAGCACAGGACCTTGTACAGAAGACTAGACTTTACCTGTGATTTTATTCATATTATAAAGTCTAAATAAGGAGACTTCTAACAATGCTAGTTGACATCTCTCTGTAACTTTATAATCTTAGTGAGCTGTGTTGGTCAGTGAGGAAAAATTATTTAAGTGACTATGGGTCTGCTTATATCAGAGACCAGATCTACCTGATTCTGGGCCAGCTTGCTATCTAATATTCCCTGCTGCCCTTCTTCCTTCCATGTTTTATTGAATGAGACACTATTCTTATCCTTATGGGATGTATTCTCTAGCTGATGAGATCAGATTTATGCCCATGAATAATAATGAACAGGGCAGTAACAAGTGCTAAATGAATGAAGCATATAACAGTTCAAACGAAGAGGTCACTGCTGGTTGACCTGGTCAGGAGATGCTATATATGAATGAGATAGGATGTGAGCTGAGCCAGAAAGAATGAGTAGACTTTAGCCCATAATGGACATTGTGGTTGACAGGGGAAGAAGAATAAGAGAAGCACAGGTCAGGATGGTTTAAGATAGGTTTAGGGTATAGTAAGTAGACCAGTTTGTTGTTTGTTTTTGTGTTTTGGGAGCTCAGAGTTTTGTATAAAGTAATTCTGGGAGGGGTTAGCAACAAAGGGTTTTAAGACCCAGTTGCAGAGAACCTTAAATAGTAAACTAAAGAGTCTAGATGATATGGCTAACATACCGGGACAGATGATGAAAAGAAGTTCTAGATCTAGAATTTATTTCAAAGGAATCTTTTAAGAATCATTAGAATTCTTATATACTCAGAGTGGTTGAGACAGATACCTTGCTGGAAGCACGAGAATTGGGTACTATGTGATCTTTGTTGATCCCTTTCCATGTCTATAATTATCCTGAACTCCTCATTCCCCACAATGTCAGGCTGGCAGTTGAGTCACAGCTCTCATGATCCTAGATGGCAAATTTGAGACACCCTTAATTGGATGCTGAAAAAACTAAGCCTGCCTCCCAATGGCTCCAATACAAGAGTTATGGTTGTTTACTGTAACACTAAGACAGTCCCATTAACAAGAATGATGGGAAACTGCATCACAGCATTATTCTTAGCAAAAGACTTGACAAATATGTTTTGTAAATGAAGGAGCTACAATAGAGAAAACATATAACACTCTTTCTCCCCACCCCCACCCTCTCCTTTTTTTTCCTCCATGAAATGGTTGGATGTTTAATGCTTTATACATTATTCAAGGCTCCGTTTTCTACTGTTCATCAATACCCTAGTCCACAGCAGCTAGAAGCTTGTAACAACTGACAAATGTAGACAAAGCATGCTGCTTAACCCAGGAACAGTGGGTCAGAGAACAAACAGGAAAATTTATTGTCTTCACTATATTACTGTTGGAATGGAGAAGTAAATGAATACCATACGTTATGGCTTATCACTTACAGTATGAGTGTATCGCGAATGGCACAGCATGTCCTACTTAAATAATACTGATGGATAACACACAAGCCAGCTTTTGTTCATTGCTGGGTTTTGTCTTGTCTGTGGGTTGTTTGGAGTTACTTGGGGTGAGAGAAATAGAGGAAAACACACATATAACCTTGGTATCAGGAGGGGGACCATGGAAGCTTGCATTTCTTCATGCCTTAAATACCTAATGTATGGCATGAGATGGGAAGAGGGAAGATGTGAATTGCTAGGTAGAAAAGAGAAAAATGAGAGAGAGAGAGAGAGAGAGAGAGAGAGAGAGAGAGAGAGAGAGAGAGAGAGAGAGAGAGAGAGAGAGAAGGGGGAGAGAAAGGAAGGGGGAGAGTGAGGAGGGGGAGAAAGAAATAGAGGGGGGGAGAAAAAGAGAGAAAGGGGAAGAGAAAAGAGAGTGAAAGAGTATCTCTTGGACATTTATTTCTTATAGGTCTAAGGACAAAAGTAACCAGGGAGACCTGAACAGAGACAGAGATCTAGCATCACTGATAGAATGAAAGTTCTTTGAGGGCAAAGACTGTTTCATTTTTGTCTTTGTGTTGTTTGTGCTTAGCATAATTCCTGGAAAACAATAGGCACTTAAAAATACTGATTGATTGATCAACAACCCTCCTCACAAGTGACAGGATTAAGAGAGGTTTATCACTGTATCTATGAATAATATAGCTAAATGAGTTGGACAACTGACCAAGGGAAGTTGTGGAATTTCTTCCCATGAAATCCCTTAAGAAACAGCAGGATTTTTCCTGTTCTCAGACTGAGTGAATGAGAATCCTGGCTAGATAGATGAGTATAAAAACACTATTCTATTTTCTTATTTTTGGCTATCTAAACAATAGTGAATTATCCATAGTCCTGGCTATTTAGGGAAGGAGACTTAGACTGAGGATTTCTGTACAATTGTTCTGATGTTTGTAAAGAAATAATATATGGTGTTGTTCAAGAGAACAGGATTTAGAACTAGAGGTGACCTGTGTGATTTCTAAATCATATGGTCTGATCTCACTTTACAGATAGGTGTTCAATGGGATTGTTCAAGATCACAAAGGTATCCTCAGTATGCTATCTGGGGCATTTTTCTTGTATTGAATCACTTGAAGAGAAAAGAGAAGATATGTTTAGTATTTATGGCTGTTTCAGCATATTCTACAACTGACCATTGGAGCTCTCAATCAGCATTGTCCTGCCAACAAAATTGTCTTGATGTTAAGTGGCACCTTGTCCAGCCATTGACATCAGTAGTAAGAGGAAAGAGGGTTATTCTTCCACAACATTTTTTTGGGGTGCTCCATTAGTTCTGAGGCTCAATTAGTACAAATTATTGAATGTAACTCTTTAGCAAAACAAACTCTTATTCTATATGCTTTCATCTTTCAAAAGTCTGATGGAATTATATCACACTTCTAAAAATTAGAACTTTGGCCTACCAAGAAACATAAATTAATCTTTATTAGTACTTATTTTGAAGAATAGCATAGTTTTCCTAGGTTTCAAGGATTTCAGTGCCTTTCTGAAATCTATAGATTATCTCCCCACACTCATTTTCACCATCAAATTCCTCTACTCTGTTTCAACTAGTTGTAATTCAGAATGATCAAAAATGAATTTTTTTGAGTTTTTCATTTACATCATCTTCGGATCCATCCTGAACTCCTTCCTGACCCCATGGTAACCTATACATCCTTTAAGAGAGCAATACTAAACTTTTTTTACCATAGACCACTGAAAGTGGGTAAATGATTCTGAAGAACACCTAGATCTCAATTGCCAACACAAAGAAAATTGCACCAAAATCAATGGACAGAAGAACAGAATGCAGTTTTTGATGAGACATCCAATAAAGTAAAACATTTGCTTTAGATTAGAAATCTAAGAATAGAATGATTAGAAATCTTGACAAACTGTTAGTCAATGCAGAAGCGAGTATAACAGTCTTCAATGACAGATATTCAAACTGCAAAAAGTTCAGCCACTGTAATACCCAAAGATAAGCAATCAGCCTAAAAGAAACTGCACTAGACGAAATAATTCGGACTAGGGAATTGTGTGAAAGGTGTTGTGGAAAAAAATAGAATATAAGATCCTTTTAGTCAGACAAGAATTTGTTTTATATTCCTAGCAGTCTAACATAATGCTTGAAAGAGAGCAGGTGTTTAATAAGTGCTTATTGCTTGATTGATCAATAGAAAGGTTATTAGAGACAAGACTGTGCTTGTAAATACTTAACAATTGTCTCTGGAAAATAAAATTTTTTTGAGACATGTTTAAATTTAATCTGCATTATTATCATTTTCTCCATCACTTCCTAAAGTGATTCTTAGACAATTAACAAAACAATAAATCATGCCCTGATTTTTGGTATTTGTTGATTTCTGAGGTGTAAATGTTCACAATAAAAATTTAACAATGTGTTCTACAGAGCCAGTTGGAACTAGTTCAGTTTGATTATAGATCACATTACCAAAAAGAGGGGATCATTATCTAGTCCAAATGTAATTTTACAGGAGAACAACAACTGAGGTCTTGGAGGATTAAATGACATAGGTAGTGAGCAAAAAAGCCAAGAATTATACTCTGACTCCAATTAGAACATATTTTGAATGTGAATGAATCAATCAATGAAAAAATTCATGCATAAATATATTAATGAAAGTAATAATAAAAATGTATTAATGAAAAAGTATCAGGCACTGTGATAAGTTCTGGGAGTACAAATATAAAAAGGAAAGATCATATCTACCTTTACTGAGCTTACATTCCCACCACCATACCATACATGATCCTCCTCATTCTTGTTACTCCTTTACCTATTCTCTGCCCTATTCCTTCAGAAGAGACTGAGGCTTCTCATTAACACAAAATCCATAGGTGATCAAATTAATTATTTTATTCTTCCAGATCTTCTCTCTCTCTCTCTCTCTCTCTCTCTCCTCTCCTCTCTCTCTCTCTCCTCTCTCTCTTCTCTCTCTCCTCTCTCTCCATATATATTCCCCTTATATACAAGGGTTCTGGGGAATAGGAATGTGGGAACATTTTTCATCACACATAGGATCTCATTGTAAGGTGGCTACTTCTAAATGAAGTAAGTCATAGGTATTATCTGAAATATTTATAAAACTTTCCTGTACTCCCAAGGCAATTTTTCCAAACTCCGTGCATTGGTTTTCCTTCTCTTGATATTCCAAGTGCTAAGTCTTTGTATTAACTTCCTTAGAAGCCTTTAGTTAACTGGAGAGAAAGAGCTGGATTTCTGTCTATACTGATTGGACCATTCTTATATAATTTGTAAGATGGCAAAGGAATGACACACTATTCCAGTCAGGGAAGCTGGTGTTGTTTATCAGCAGTTGCAGAAGCTAGTGAATAATTCTGGGCTGCCGGTAAACTGCAATCTACCAGATTAATTAAATCTGACTTTTAAAGCCATTTTACTATACATATGAAGCCTTGCCAACAAATACAGTATATGTGCATGTACTCAGTGCTCATATCAGGGCTCCTCATTTTTCACTTATTTCCCTTTAGTCTATGGTTGTGAGATGGATAGGAAGATGAACATCCTTGGTAGTACAAATACTTCTGCTTTCGGTAAGATCAGTTTAAATAAGTGATGTTATTATAAATGGTTAATCTTCATGTAACCAACCAATATTTATTATGCAGCCACAATAAGTTCTTTTGCTGAACAGAGTTTTGGATGCCTGGAAAACAAATACAAGGATGAAATAATTCCTATTCCCAAAGTGCTTACCTTTTAATAATGTAATAACCCTATTCAAGGGTGGGGAATCTTTTATTTTTGGCCAAGCATCATTTGTATATTTATAATATCATTTGAGGGCTATATAAAATTATCAACTTAAAATTAGTTGGCTATATTTGATCAAACATTTAATTAATTTACCTTTTAAAAGCTCCTAGATTTGTTGAATTTTGAGTCCCACCTGTGGTTGCCTTGGCAGCACCAGACCAAATGATTTCAAGGGTCTTATACAGTCCATCAATCAGACATTCCCTGACCCTGAGATATATTCTAACCTGTCTTTCAAAAGACTAATTGTTAGTATAGTCCTTCCTCTCAGACTTCCACCTTTGAGTTACTTGACACAACTGGCAATAGCTTTAACACTAGGACATTGTTAGCTTGCCTTTCACAGGACTCTGCTGTTCAGCCATTAGTATACTCTTAGAACTTGATCTCATTAGATGATTTCCAAGGCATGGGACTCTTTCTCAGGGTGAACCCATTCCAGGGTGGTCCTGTCCTTCACAAAGAAAAGAAAACTCTCCCTGGGGCTCCTGCCAGCTTTTCCAGGAGTGGTCAAGTTACTGCACTGGATACCTCATGAGGCCCATCTCTACTACTTCAAATTTGGGCATCTGAATCCTACTCCCTTTCAATCAGCTGAGGGCAATGGAGGGCATCACCCATCCCTTTAGAATGTCTATCTCTAATTGCTGTTCACATGGAACCCTTTTCCACTTCGGTCTTCATTACATGCTGGTGCTTGCTTGGCATTGGAAGTGTGCCATAGTGCCTTGCTGATATGGGCATACTGGTGCTCAAAGGTGGGACGTCTGAATTTCTGTTACCAGATGTCACATGCTGGTGTTTGTCTGGCATTGATGATATTCTGTGATGCCTCACTAATATGGGAGGAAGCAAAATCAATTTAAGTCCAAGAGACTCATGTAGAAACCAGGCCATCTCCAATAGTTTTGTTTCCTATTAATCAGACCATGGGGTAATAAAGGCGACTGACAGGGATGTTTTGGATAGCATACTCCTCACTATAATAAACCCATGCCACCAATCACTCAGTCAGTATGGTCCTCTTCAATAGCGAAGGACTAGTAGTACATTGTAATGGACAAGACAACAAGGACATGGTTAAGTATATTATAGAATAAGTATAAAGATAATAAAGCAATGAAGCACAGGGGAGTTCTAAGTAGGGGGCACTACCATTTAGGGAATTGCCTGAACTGTGCTTTGAAGGAAGAGGATTCTTTGGGGTAGAGGTGAGAAGGGATTGAATTAGTATGGGTCAATGGCCAGTATAAGGTATTGGAGTCATAAGATGGTGTATTGTGTCTTGGGAACAACACAAAAGTCAGTTTGGCTTAGATCACAGAGTGAGAGATTATTTTTATTATTTAATCATTTTCAGTTGTCCAACTCTTCATGAGCCCATTTGGAGCTTTTTTGGCAAAGATACTGGAGTAGTTTGACATTTCCTTCTCCAGCTCATTTTTTTTTTGCAGATGAAAGCTGAGGCAAACAGGGTTAAGTGACTTCCCTAGGGCTACACAGCTATAGTAAGCTGTCTGAAGACTGATTTGAACTCACAGAGATGAGTCCCCCTGACTCCAGACCTTGCTCTCTATCCAGTGTACCATCTAGCTGCTCTAGAGTGAGAAAGGGGAGAGTTATATATAGTATGATACCAGAAAAATAAATTGGGGCAAGGTTGTAAAGGACTTTAAAAGATGAATAGATAAGCATAAAATTTGATTTTAGAGTCAATCTGAACTGGAAATAATTAAATAAGGGAGTGACACAGGCAGATCCATGCTTAAGGGTAATCACTGGTATATTTATGGAAGATGGATTGGAGTAAAGAGAGACTTGAGGAAGGAAGATCAATTAGGAGCTCAATCTAATCAAGAAGTGATAGGTACCTAAAACTAAATTTGTAGTTTTGTGAAGAGAAAGAAAAGAAGTAGGATTTAGGATATGTTATGGAGATAGAAATGGCAAGATTTAGCAACTGAATATATATATAGTGAGGAGATGAGTACAACACCAAAATTAAAAATCTGGGAGATGATGATGATGTAATTTAGAGAAACAGGGAAAACTGAGAGGGATAAGATAACAAATATTGTTTTGGTTTAACTAATTTGTAAAATGAATTAGATAACTAGACAATTTAGATAATTAAAATCACTTTCAAACACTTTTGTCCTTGTGCCTTGTTCAAGGTTCACATATTTGTTGTTAAGTTGGTTCAGTCTAAATCTATTTGGGGTATGGGCTAATTTTGTCCGGAGGGGTTGATACTTAGAGGGTATTTCACAGCATTTACTTTCTTTCATTAGTTAAAAACAACTGAATTTAGCACCTAGTTAGCAAGAATGATACTGTGAAATATTAAATTACTTCCCATGCTCTAGAGCAGAGATCTCAGATGCTTTCTTATAATACTCCCTGAACTTCCATGGATTGAAGATAATTTTCAAGTCTACCTATCCTCTTCCATTCTCTCTAACCTCCAATTTCATACCTGCCTTTCAGACATCTCAAAAATCTCACAAAGAATGTTCAAAACAGAACTCACAAAAATGGATGCCCCTGACTCTAGATCTGTCACTCTATCCATTTTACCATCTAGCTGTCCTAGAATAACAAAGGGGAGAGTTACTACAATGCCTGAAAAATAGCTAGGGGCAAGGTTGTAATGGACTTTAAAAGATGAATAGATGAGCATAAAATTTAATTTTAATTATCTTTTCCCTTAAATTCTCCCACTTTCTATCTTCCCTATTACTGTAGATAGGTGATACTGTCCTTCTAGTCCCTTTGGCTTAAGCTAGGAATTTTAGTCGTCTCCTCACTATCTCTTAAATACTCTGTCCAAGCTATTTCCAAGACCTGCTGATTTCCCCTCTGCAATATCTCTCCAATATGTTCCCTTCTGTCCTCTGACAGTGCCACCACCACCTTGGTACAGGTCCTTATTACCCCACACTTTGATTATTTCTATAGTCTATTGCTGCATCCAGGATCAGTTGTCCTGAGCTATATCTGGACCCAGATGACTCTGGAGGAGAAAATGAGACTGTGGCTTTGCCTAGCCTTCCCTCACTTATTCTCTTGCATATCATGAATGTCATGCTCCTCTTTGAGAATGATGAACAAACAAAAAACAGCCTGTTGGTAAGCCTCAGGTCTTTCTCCATTCCAACCCATATTCCATTTTGCCCAATCCATTTTTCTAAAGCATAGGTCTTACCATGACACTTCCCTACTCAATAAATTGCAGTGAGTTCCTATTAAATACAAGATCAATACAATTATCTCCCACAATAGCTCTGGTGTGGGTCTGGACATGAGTTTCCAAGAGTTAGGTGGGGTAGATAAACATATCCAAACACAAAAGGTTGGGAAGTGAAAATCTACCAACTTTATTTTTGGAAACTCAGACTTTTTATAGCAAAAATTTATCTCAGGAATGACTGGTTAAAAGAGACCAAGTTTTACAATTTCCTGGATAAATTTACAATATTTGTTCTTAGTAAAATGCATGCTTCTCTATCAAAGAAACCTTTCACAACCATCCTGGAGCCACAGATTATCCTAGGTCAGGGTTCACTGGTGAGCCAATGGATCCATACAATGAGCAATAATCCATACATACCTTTGTTGAAGATCACCAAGGATATGTGAATATCACTCCCTGGGGCTGGCCCTCTACATACAATAATACTCCATTTGTTTTTCAAAATTCAGACTCCTCCAACATTTCCAGTCTTCTTATGCCTTATTCCTTAATGCACACTCTGGTCCAGTGACATTGACTTCCTGACTGTTCTGAGCAAAACACATTCCACCTCTCCATTTCTCTGGCTACTCCTATGTCTGGAATGCTTTCCCTCCTCTGTTCTGCCTTCTGGCCTGAATTCCTTTAAATCCTAACTGAAGTTCTCTTTTAAAGAAAGTCTTTAACTCTTAAGCCCTTCTTAATTTTATTGCTTTATCTCTTTAATTATTTACTATTTACCTTAATTTGTATATAACTGCTTATTGACTTTCCTATTAGATTATGAGATCCATAAAAGAAAAGACTGTCTTTTGCCTCTTTTTGTATCCCTAAGGCTTGTATCACACATAGTTAGCTCTTAATAAATTTTTATTGCTTGAATAAAATGTAGTTGGGAAATATTATTAAAATAAAATATTTTAAAATGTAGTTAATAATGAATTTTAAAACTAAGTTAATATGTGACAGCAAAAATTCTTATACATGTCAGTGACTTTTATGTTTTGAGTTTGACACCATTGCCCTAAAGGAACTTGTACAAACCTCACTTCCCATTTCCCTTCCCTTAAACAGCTTTCCCAACAACCTATGTATGGTGTTCCAATGAGTTTTTCTGCATCCCTTTGC